>NC_039362.1:46102398-46431639 GCF_003573695.1 Papaver somniferum | reverse complement strand
TTCCCAAGTTAACATCAAATGACCGTCTGACACAAATCATGTAAGATGTTCAAGGTAATTTTCACATGCATGTTCATCTTTGTCTTCATATTTAATTTCCAACAAACAAATTGTCTCCAACTAAACTCGTCAAGTATACAATGAACTTAGCTAAAGCTAAAAGCTTCCAACAAATATTTCGAGAAATAGATAAACTCGGCTCAAAATATCAAATGTGTATAATGTAAAAGTCTATATAGTTATACGACTTAGTCTCTTTAGAAATAGAATATAATAGACTTCTGAGTGATAGATAAGTTTCAGTCTCCCCATACCTTTTGTTTATGAAGTTCCTCCAAGCTCTTTGGTAGATATTCTTCTTCAATTGGTGCACGCCGTGAAGTCTAAAGCTCAACTACACACTTCTATCCTAATCCGAGACATAGATTGTTAGAGCACTGCTCGGTCGAACTCGCATGCGTTTCTATCTCAAGCATGTTTTTCAATGTTAGTGATCAAAACTATAAGTCTTGATTTCTAGTCTACTTATAGCTAAGTCTCGGACTAGGATAGAAAGTGTAGTTTAGCTCAAGACTCCATGGCGATCATCATACAAAGACGAAGAACTACTCAAGGAACTTGTGGAAATTCATCGACTAAAATGTATGTGGAGACTTGAACTTATCTACCACTCAAACGTATATCTACTCTATCTCCTATCTTGAGACAAAAGTCGTATTGCTATATAGACTTTGATTATACACATTTTCTATTTAGAGCCGAGTTTATCTCGCGTATTCATTTCTCAAAATATGTGTTGGTAAGCTTTCGCTTTGTCCAAGTTCATCTTTACTAATGACGAAAGTCATATTAAGTTTCAATTAATTGAAAATGGCTTTGACGAAAAATGGTTTGTGAATAACAATCATATAACGTCCTCTAAGAATGTTTCAATGATTGAAATGAGAGTTTAGAATATATAACCTTGGAAGCATATAAACATTGTGTGGTAACACATATGTGTAAGTTCTTATTCCTTGAACCAAAGTATGCGTACTTTGCTGCTCAGGAACACCGGAACTATAGTCCGCGTACCAGTACGCGCACCATCAGAAGTTCACGTCCCGTGAAAATCTGCTGGAGTTTGTGAACTGAAAACAAACTCATTCCGGGTACTTAAGTCCGCATACCAGTTCGCGTACTTAGGTTGGTTATTTTCTAAAAATGATTATTCGTGAACTTAAACTTATATAAACTAAGGAATGCATAATTGCAAACCGTGGCTATAAAGTTCATGAATTGATTCGAGTGAATCAAATCGTTTTTGCTTCGACTGTGTCTTGTATACTTCTATAAGATCTAAGCAATTGAAAAATTCACTAACTAGTTCATTTGAGTCATTTGAACTAGTTGTGGTAAAGAAGAATATGGTTGATGTGGAAGTGCTCATATGGCTAACCATTTGGTTAACTACAGTTGAACCAACTAAGTGTACATGTTTGGGTACGGTTATACAACCTAAATAAACGTGCGTTTCATTTGTGTGTAACAAGCTAAGTTCGATCTAACGGTTGAAAGATATTAGCTTGAATCTAATCAGGTTTTCATCTAACGGTGAATATTGAGTGCTTTGTTACCAAGGTAACTTAGATTGCAACCCTGATTTGAAAGTCTATATAATGGAGAACTCTAGCAACTGGGAAACCTAATCCCCACACCTTTTGTGTGATACTAGTTGTATTAGCTAGAGTCGTTTCTCCTTTAACCTTAGGTTTCTTTTCGAGAACCTGTAGGTTAACGACTTGAAGACTTCATCGGGATTGTGAAGCCAGACCCAACTATTTTCTCTGTAGTTGCGTGATTTGATCTTGCTGGTTCTATCGTATTTGAGTACAATCGTAAGATTGGCTTGAGGTTGATTTCTCCGATAGGAAAGATATAAAAGTAGTCACAAACACCTTTGTCTCATCGTTTGTGATTCCGCAATATCTTCTTTCGCTAGTCGATTAAGATTATTGTGAGGTGATGATAATACTAGGCTGTTCTTCGGGAATATAAGTCCGGGTTATCAATTGGTTCATGTTTACCTTGATTTATCAAAAGACGGAACAAAAACTCGCAGGTATTTATGTGGGAGACAGATTTATCTATTACCGTAGACTTTTCTGTGTGATACAGATTTGTTTATTAAAGTCTTCGACTTTGGGTCTTAGCAACTCTTAGTTTTGGGTGATATCAGCTAAGGGAATCAAGTGCGTAGTATCCTGCTGAGATCAGAGACGTAAGGAGCGCAACTGTACCTTAGATCGGTGTGAGATTGATTGGGGGTTCAACTACAGTCTAGACCGAAGTTAGTTTGTAGTAGGCTAGTGTCTGTAGCGGCTTAATAAAGTGTGTGTTCAATATGGACTAGGTCCCGGGGTTTTTCTGCATTTGCAGTTTCCTCGTTAACAAAACTTCTGGTGTATGTGTTGTTTCTTTTCCGCATTATATTTTGTTATATAATTGAAATATCATAGGTTGTGTGTTTGGATCGATCAATTCGGAAATTCAACCTTTGGTTGTTGATTGAAATTGGTTGATCCTTGAACACTGGTCTTTGGTACCGTTCAAATAGTTTCTCTTGTATTCAATTAGACTCGCAGATTTCTATTTTCTTGAGTAAGTATTGAATTGAGAAAGACATATATAACACGTTTAAAGATTGCTAAGCGAAATATTGGGTGTGGTTTTTGTACCCCTGCTTTTTCAATTGGTATCAGAGCAGGCAAACACGTTTAAAGACCTTATAAGTCTGTGTTTGTAGCAATCTGACTCTATGGACAAGAGTACTATCTCTGATAAACGCATCACCAGAAATACAAGTCCTGTCTCGGTTGTATCTATTAAAGAGAAATATTCGTCAATCTCAAATACAGGCGAACCAAGTGTTCTGACGAGACAGATAGACACTGACATATGTTATTCCGATTACCCTTCAAAAGAGTCTATCTCTACTGATGAAAAGGAAACAACTGAAGAGAGTGAACTGATTCTAAATCTTTTTAGAATTCAAGCTGATAGATTTAATCGGTTGAAAAACCATGTCAATGTTCTTCTTGGTGTAGTAAAAGACTGTGACTCCAAAAATGCTGAAGTTGATTCTTCACGCATCCTTACTCGAGGCAAGCCTCAAAAATGATGCATTGGAATTTGAATATCGCTTGAGTAAACTCTCGATTCAAGGATGTTCCAGAAAGTCCTCTATACCATGTACTTCTACTGCAACTAAAGAAGTTCCAGTTTCATAAGTAAAATCAGAATCCCTTCCTATTAAGAATGTGTCTGCATACTCCATTAATCAATGATGTTGCACATCACATGGGAGGATGAATCTTCGAACGATGATGTTAACACAAAACTTTCTAATCACCTTTTTGATCAGAAAGTATGTCTCTTTTATGATTCGAAAGGGCCTGTTATACAAAGAGAAACTCTAAGTTGAATAACAATTCCCTTGTTCAATTTCAACACACCTTAAACTTAGTTCTCAAAGGTGTAACTGACATTCGTATGTCTAAACCAATTGGTTTCAGTACTCACCCCGTGTATCCTACCAGGAAAGTCAGTTCGATGAGTTCCTCAAATGCTCAAATGCATAACAGACGTCTTATCAAAAATCTTCTAAGAAAAGAGCAGAAATTTCCCCTCTTCAAAAGGGGAGATAATGATACAGTTGTTGTATCAGGAGAAAAAAGCAAACATGATGATATAAGAAATAACCTAAAGGAGTTAATTGAAGGTTATAAAAAAATCGTCAACTTCCTCTAGCCGAAATTCTTCAGGTAAGAATCGATACTGTGAGTCATATTTTGATGACAATAAAATTTATGACAACCTTTCACATCATAATGGTATTCCTCCAAAGCCTCGAAGAAAGAAGGATGACCGAAAACAATAATCATTTAATGAGCTAAAGGCTCATACTTGTGTTAATTAATCACAAGGTTGAATTCTCACTGACAAAAACCCTGGTTGAGTGAGAATTGATTAGGTATACTTATCGGCAAAGTGTTACTGATTATCTAGCTAATTTTTTGTCGTTCTTAGATGGATTATCAGTAACAAACACTTTTACATGAGTATTTTTCTGTTTGTTCCTTCTTTGTCTTTTTTTTTTCCTGTTTTTTCTTCTTTGCTTTCGATCTTAGTTTTTTGAAGAGCTAAAATGCATGGACTTTTTCTTGCAACAAAGTTCTGTGCAATCCTTTTTGATTGGGGGTTTTGTGGACTCTCTTCTTATGGGTACATGTACGGTTTCTGGGTTCTCTCACAAACCAATCTTGTAAACCCTAAGTCCTTCTGAATCGTTTATATACCCTTCCTATTGAGTTGAGTTATCACACTCTAGGCTTTCGATTATCAATGGCTTCTTCCTCGTGCTCTTGGGATTTACCTGAAGACTTCGTTGATAATGCGGTATATTTCGAATTCGATGAAAAGAAGGAAACCTTTGTTGAAGTTGAAGGATCGTTTCCTCAATCTCCTGATTCCTACTCAGATATTGAGGAAGTTGAAGAGATTTCGGCTGAAGTGGTTCTTGACTTTCTCAAAAACTTTGAGGATGCAAAACAACAACTTGTTGATACAATGAAGTGTCTTGATGTGGTAAGAACTGAGTTGAAAAATGTTAATTATGACCTTGTTCTCATGAAGTCACATGTTAAAGAACTTCTCAATAAGGATATCCACTCTGAAGACCCAGAGGACGTTGTCAATCACAAGCTCAAAGATCTCAAGACTCATGAGGATAGTGAACCTTCTGTTTAATTTCAGTTCATGATCGGTATCTTAGGAGTCTATTTTTGTTTATTAGCTTGTTGATTTTTGTCTAGTAAATCTTCTTATGAGAATTCTATTTCTTGTGTTTTAGGAAGAATAATTACTAGTTTCCTTGGAATAGACATTATTGTGATTACACATAGCTATGTCCAATGTTTTCATCTTCATTGTTTTAGGTTTATTTGTTTGAATTCTAAAATTGTTTGGAAGATGATTTTTGCAGTATTAATCTTTATGGTTTTGTATATTGCAATATGTTATGGGATATGTGTGTTTGCGTCTGTGAACTATGATTGTCCCATACCTTGTCAAAAGTTAAGTCTTTCGTATGTCGATATGCATGTATTGATAAAAGAATGAATGAACTTTTGACATTACAAAAGTTAAAAGCCTTTTATGTCATATTTTGATGGAAGAAAGGATAAAACTTTTGCTTACGAGGATTTTGTCTATTGTATGTCATTGTGCAAATAGTGATGAAAATTGGACGAATCCTTGTCTATTGCGTAATATTGATCTTCCCTGATCCATATTTTTTATGTATATATTGTGCGGCTCCGTAAGTTCTCTTATGTTGAGCATTTCCTATTAAATTAATCATGGGTTTTCTTGTGGTTTCCATGTGAGATGGAGTATTGACTAAGGGGGAGTGATACATATCACCATAGTATTTTTGTCGAAGTTGTGATACAATTGAACTTTAATGATGTATAATAATACTATGACACTGTTAACAATGATTGAGAATTCTTGTTTTCTCATTGTTATGGCTACCTTTGGAATCATTGGAGTACTTAGAAGTGACGAAGATTTCGAGTAATGTTGAAGAACCAAGGAGATCAGACATGTGGAAGAGAAGCTATAAAGTTTATTTATCTATTTTGTATTCCATATGTATTGATAATTTTGTCACTAAAATTGACAAAGGGGGAGATTGTTAGAGCACTACTCGGTCGAAATTGCATGCGTTGCTATCTCAAGCATGTTTGTCAATGTTAGTGATCAAAATTATAAATCTTGATTTCTAGTCTACTTATAGCTAAGTCTCGGACTAGGATAAAAAGTGTAGTTGATCTCAAGACTCCATGGAAATCATCATACAAAGACGAAGAACTACTCAGGGAACTTGTAGAACTCCATCGACTAAAAGGTATGTGGAGACTTGAACTTATATATCACTCAAAAGTCTATCTACTTTATCTCCTATCTTGAAACAAAAGTCGTATTGCTTGTAGATGGGGAAAAACGATTTGCTGGTTTTTACGGAATTGAAGAGACGACCGTATGGAGGAGACTCCTTGAATCGAGCGAAATGTTCAACCTCACACATATGCACTGCAAGAAGGGAGTGCTTTAAGTTCGAGAGATCAATATGTAGGACTCCGGCCTAAACAAAGACAATGGTCGTTCCAGAGTCAATTCAGTCACAACAGAGGATGGGTCGATATGTAGGAGGGAAGATGAGAAATGTGTGAGATCAATGGTGATCGAAGATTGTAGGTGTGTTGTATATTCTGCGTAAAGGAATAAGATAATCTCTGATTGATTAAATTTGATCTGTTGAGAGTAATTACTCAGACGTTGAGTTGTTAATCTCGTGTTATCTGTTTGACGAAAGATTGTCTTGTTTTCAATCATGATTCAGAGACGTATTTATATTGCTAGAATTGTAAACACCTTGATCCCATTAAGTGTGACAGTTGCTGGAGTCAAAGATTGGGGAAGTGGAAATCGTGTTAAAACCAGTTGCTCATCGTGCGGAGACTTGGTTGATTTTCTACCCACTACTTTGTTAACTCCTTCAACTGATTGCACGACTTGGTCACATTCTCATCGTGTGTATGAACACACGTGCCGTAGACCTCCAGACCACAACCCTAGTTAATATCCCCCGTGTAACACGATTGATGTCTCGAGATTGTGGAGTCTGCAAGACAGACGTGTATTTAGTTAGTCAGATGCGGACTTCATGGGACGATGAGTCCTTGTATTGCTGAGTCAAACAAATGTTCTGGGACTCATGAATTGAACGTGTTTGTTGAGACAAAAGTATAATTGTCGAATAAATGTTGATAGTTAAGGTGAGCAAATATTGATCATTCGATGGATCGTTGAATGTTAATAGTTGAACCAATAGTCTTTAGTCTGAGCAAATATTGCTCATTTGATGAATTATCGGTAGCATGACCAAATAAAATAATATTTTGAGATACTGGCAACTGAACCGAGTATAATTAATAAAATGTTGATCATGATATCGTCGTAAAACTATTAGCGTTCGAATCTGGAATTATGAACCTTGGACTCGAAACCCTAATTCGATCAATTGATGGTTTATTGAAAATTAACCATGGAGTAAATGAGGGATTGGCTTCATGGGATGATGGGTCGACCATGTAGCGCCCAGATGCTCGAGTGACCAAATACCAAAGTCTCTTGAAGACCAGTTGGTGAAAGGATGATTAAATGCTGGTTTAATCATTTTAAAATAATGCTCCTCCGAGCCTTAGGTGATAAAACCTAATTAATTATGAAGAGATGAAGGACCGACCAAGGGGTCATGAAACCGGCCCTGGTTGGTCACGGGATCGACTGACGATCGTTTTATGAAATTCCAAAATTGTTTGGAGCATTTGAACCTAATGTGAACAAATTAGGTCAAAGAATGAAAGTATGTGGGACCGGCCTCTTTCAAGCCAAAAAGACAACCTTGGTTGGTCAAGGTAATATGCTCGCATCGCCAAAGTGTCCGTGTCTCAGTCCTGAGAATTTTGATATTTTCTGATGTGCGTTTGGCAACATTTTGAGAAAATATGAAGAAATCAATGATTTTGCTGAAACTGAGGAAACTTCATAAGATGAAGGAAATAATAATAATAATAATAATAGTAATAATAATAATAATAAATTAAGGAATCATATAGTGTGGGACCGGCTATGGCCAAGGCATGGCCGACCGTCCAAAGAGCCCGGTCCCATGGCACTTTTCTTAATTTTATATTATTTTCATAATTTTAGGGAAATATCATGAAATCAAGGAGTTTGTTGAAACCAAGGAGTTTTGTTGAAATCAAGGAGTTTCCTTGAGATGAAGGAAATAAATAATATTAATAATAATAAAATAAGGGCTTGTGGGACCGGCTTGGGCATGGTCGGCCGGCTAGGTCCCGGTCCCGTGAACTTTCCCTAATTTTATATATTATTTCATGATTTGAAGGAATTTTCATAATTTGAAGAATATATTATGAAATCAAGGAATTTCATGGGATAAGGGAAATAAATAATAAGGAATGTAAGGTGTGGGACCGGCCACAACTAGGGCATGACCGGACGGCTAGTAGGCTCGGTCCCGCACACCTTTCCTAATTAATTATTATTTCCTTGATGCGAAGGAAACACCATAAAACTGAGGAGTTTCTTTGAAACGAATGAATTTTGTTCAAATGAGGGGATTTTCATGAGATCAAGGAAAATAATAAAAATGTGACAAAATATAAAATAAAATTGGGCGTGGGACTGGCCACGGCACGACCGGCCGGCCGGTGGCCCCAGTCCCCCAGCGCCTTGATTAATATTTTATTTTTTTTTTATTTTTTTCCTATTTTTCATAGGTTCATCGTTCCTTCGTGTTTTGGAATGCTCGTTCGTGTATTCAGGTGCTCGTTAGTGCATTATTGCTGAGTACACTTGCACCATTTTAGTCGGGGCTTACTCGATAGTTGCTCAGATGCCCGTGTGTTGAATATTTATTACTAACTCATGGAATTTTGCTGGGAAGAACCATGAATTGAAGTAACGAAATATTATGAAGAAACCTAGAATATTTTCCAGGGATTCATTTAACGAATCTAATGATTTAGGAATAATTAATTGAGGGCTCTATACTAGTACAATCGTCTAGGAGCATTAATTATTCAGGATTTGAGTGATATGAGCTTGTTGAAGAGTCGTATTTCTTTTATATAGTCAGGGAAAACATTGTTACATCATGAAGACGTTATTGCTCTATACTAGCAGGCAAGCTGTCTAGGAGCCGTCCAATCTTTCGATTCTATATAGAAGTAATTACTGAAATTTCTCAGTATTTATAAGATATGTCGTTGCCTCAGCTGAGAGACTACACATCTATATATACTTTGAGAGACATTATTCTCAGTCAGAGATTCTTGCGGCACGAGCTTTCATGCTTCGATGAGAGACATGAGCCTCAATACTCATCTGATTGCTGGATCAACAACATGTATAATTATGATTTTAATATTTTAGCCCTTGTCGAAAATCCACCATCTACATTAAGTCCTCTGCTTAGTGAGGGACAGTCATGTTCCTCAGTCAGCACTGGATGGTGATTTTCTAGTTATAGACAAAATAAGTAATTGAACTTAGTCGTAAGAAAGAATGTTACCAGATTTTCGATTGCACGAACGATCCATGGCTTGAACGAAGATCCCAGTAGCATGATAGAGCATCGCCTAGCGAGCGTAAATTGGTGTAGCACCGCTCTCTCTCTCTTTTTTATTTCTTTTGCGGAAGTCGATTACTAGTTCATGTTAAAATTATATATACATATGCATGTATAGACGTGAGTTTTGTAAAACCCTTGTTTTAGGAACGGACGTTCGTTCGATCGTTAGTTTAAGAAACTAGCAATAATCCCTAATGTAAGAGAGATTTTTTTTTAAAATATGTGAGATATTAATAAACTCTCGTTTCAAAGGTAAATGCTTGCACGAGAGAAAAAGTTTTTTTTTTAATAGACGTGCGTCTGTTAGTAAAAAAATTGTCTATGAGCTATTATGAAATTTTTTATTTTCGATATGTAAGCTTTCACAAATTTTTGAAATATACTCTCGAGGGAGAAAATATATATATATTTTTTTCAAATTTACGTGAGTTTCACGTTAAAACATATTTTTTTTGTAAAATTAATGTTTTGATTTTGAACAACCGTTGAAAGTAGACAATTATACATTGTGAAATAATGTTTGTACGTGAGTTTCACAATTGTAGAATGGACGTCTGTCCAATTTTTGAAGAACTAGTGGATGTTAAAATTCACGTGGGTTATTCACGGTTTTATGAAAATCAAGTCATGTTTTGAATAATGAATTTTGCTTGTCTTTGCAGGTTTGAAGGAACAAGCAAACTTTCGAAATTCTGACGTTATAATCACTACAACTAGTGAAATTGTAAATAGGTAAGAGTTGGATGGTTACCATTTTTGTAGACGCTGTTGTGAGCACCTTATTCCGTGATTCATTGTTTTGTTGAATCCTGCGCTTTCTATGAACGATGTGCTGAAGTAGCCACTTTGCAAGAATGACTGACTCCCATGATGATACTTCCAAAGATGGTGTTTCCATAGATGACATCTCTACGGATGCAACTTTAAGAAATGGTACTTCTGGGACCTCTGAGTGATGGTGAGAGATCCTTCATACTGAGTTGTACTCCTAGTTATTTCATTAGCTTTACCACAGGATGATCGTATATTGAGATCCCGGATCAATGTAGACTCCATGGAAATGGAAGAAAGTCTAGGGGAGCAGAGAACCCAGAAGTAAGGACTACATGATGTTAGCAAATGACGTGCAGTCCCCAGCCGTTCCTTTGGTGAGTTGTTAGCGCTTCTTGTGTCATGACTTTTCCCTGCCCGTGCAATTAGGATCACGAGACCGAGGTTTGTTATTTCTTTTCAGACTTTTGCTCCATCGATTGATGGTCTTCAACTTGTTCCCGGGCAAACAATTCAGGAATCCATCACTGATGGAGAAGTCGATGTAAGTATCTCTTTCGTGCAGGTGATCGTGGTATCTCCTTGAATGAAATAATAATAATTGTTGTTGATGAATCCAGGAAGAAATTATCGTGGATGAACAAGGTATTGACGCTGCTCATTCATCCTTGGACCATGGTGATACGGAGAATTCCCGAAACCCGAAACCGCATGAAAGTAATAATGCTTCTAATGATGACTCCGGCAGTATTGGTTCTTCGAACGGCTTAGAGACCACTCAAGTAAGTGCACATATTATATTTTCTTCATAGAAGTATAGGATCTCTGATTCATGAATGAATGAATGAAGACCCATATGAATGAATGAAATTTTTTACTGAAATACGTCACCAGAAAATTCAGAACTCCGTCTTTTAGCAAAAACGCCATAAAATCTTCATCTGATGTCGGATTTTCGCGATCTACCCATGTATCCTCATGACCAGGAAATTTCCTAGATTTATCAAAGAATATTTTTGAGATTTTAACATGTTTAGGGGTCGAAATCGATGAAACAGTAAACTTCCAGGAAGTTTTCAGAAAGATTTCAGCTGGTGCATAGTCCAAAGTTCTGGCCACATCGTTTTGCTCGTTTCTCCAATTGCCGTGAGTTTTTGATATGTTGTAGAGAACATACATACAAAGAGAATGGTATATGACCCATCCCTAGATTCTTCACCAATTGCTCTCCAGTTTGTCGTCTTATACATGGCAGCGTAAAATCATCTCAGACGGACTTGTTGTAAAACACTCTTGTTATGTCTTTAGACCATTCCCCTGTGTCTTGAACGACTGGTGAAGGATTTTAGTGTCATTGATTCATTTGAGATCAGGACATCTTGATTGATACATGAGCATGGTGCTTGCAGTACCATCTTGTTTCTGTCAGTTGTAGAAACATCACTTCTGAAACCCCGGACGCAGGACCATCACTGAGGTTGCTCTCAAGAGGGGGTGATGTAATGACCAAGATCGCATGTCCCGGTGGTAGCATTTATTTTAAGATGAATGATTAGTACTGGAGAGCCAGCGCCACGAGTCTTGGGCCATGATCAGTGGACCGTCAGTCCCCAGTACTTTGTTAAGTCTCTCCTTATCGTTTTCCCTTCTTCTGGAAAGACCTAGATAGAGGACCTAGGTAGAAAAATTGATGTAAAGACCTAGGTGGTCGAAGTTGGAGGTACTTTGATGAAGGACTCAGCGAAAAGACTTGGTGGCCATCGATCGACTGTAAAGGTTATGAATCCCGTCCACGAATTTCTGCTTGCATGTTGTATGCTCTGGAAGCTGTAGGAACCTCATACGACGTCGGAATTCGGTGCTTGACCACAACTTTTGAAGCTGAGAGACCAAGTTATCAAATGAGAAAAGAATGACTCAATTTTGAGTTGTCTAGGTCAGCTTACGAAGCGTCCACATTTGTAATTTGTAATCCCGTGCAAGTTTTCAGATTCCATGAACTTGAGTGTGGAGGCCATATCTTTCAACACGTATGTCTGATTGATGCTCCCTTTTGGTATGTTGTAGCAGAGACATAGAAGAACATCTTTTATCAAGGAAGAATTATCCCATTCCTCACCCATTGGTACGTTTTTGTAAACCCATGGCCTGAAGTGTGTTATATCTCATTTGTAAAGGTGATAAGAACATCTTGTAGAAGACTTTGGATTTTGCCCACCGGTCGTGCAAGCTTTGGGAAGACTTTCATGTGAGCATGTTATCAGGTCTACACATCTTGATATGAATCATTAGTTCTTGGAGAAGTCCGCTTCATGTGTAACACTTCAGAGAATGGTTAGTTGATGAAGCCTTGTCATGAGGATGTTGCTCCTGAGATCGTTGTTGATGCTGAGACCATGGACGGAGTTACAGCAAAAAGGATAGAACCATGATCATCGACATAGCCTTTGATCCTCTATCCAGTGATCCTTTTACATTCACGAACTAGTTGTTGGATTGAGCATACCTAAGATGAAGGTGTACTGGGAATTCAACCCGAATTCTCCTGAACACTATGACTTTACTACGAAGTGGCTCCGTCAGTGAGTCGACATTGTTGCGGTAGATAGCAGCAGAAGTATTCATTCTGGATGTGATTGGTGAAGAGAGGAAGTTCTTCGGTCGTGTAAGGCTTGTGGTGTAAAGATGTCCCGTTGATGAAGTTTCACGGAATCACCTCAGGTTGCCCAGTGTATGTTGAAGGAGTTAGTACCATTCATGTATGAATGATGTTGCATCTGCTTCAGAAGTCTTATCATGGGATAATGAAGACTCATCGATTGTAGTTCAGTTACACTTTGATGTGTTGAATCAGTGTCGAGATATTTGTGCTGAAGGCAGAGGCGCCATTATCGAAGGTGTACCCTTTTATTGGGAGTACAACTTGAAGGCTTCTTAGATGCTTGAGCGTTGAAGCGTCATATCCCTTGAGCATGTCTTAGGTTTGATCGTCTCGGAACTATCTTCTGTTGATTCAGCATTCCTTTCGTTGCGGTAGTGGGATTCAACACTTGTGCAGACATCAGAGCTTTATAATTTTGTGGCACACATGGACACTCCTGCAAGGCTATGGGGAAACTCCCAAAGTGTTCTTTGACATGCTTGGACATCATCTAATGTCTCAGTGCTCGATTCAGAGAATGTCAGATTCAAACACTTGGTAAAATACTAACGCGGTGAAGTTACCATTCATAACGTCTTTCAGAGTTGCTATCAGAATTAAGTCCCCGTGCTAGGATAGCATGTGAAGGAATAAATGACATGGACATGGGAGGAATGAGACTTGCCTGAGTGCGGTTTCTCTTGATGAATGTCTATGCATCTTTTGCAGGTTCTTGCTTCAATCTCGTCAAAGTTCGAAATTCCTCCAAATGCTCTGATGATGGAATTTTCGTAAAGTCTTCTGGATCAGAACTTTTTTCGTTGGAGAGATTTCCAACCAAAGGCGCTTTGTCAGTACCCATCTTTTTAGCGTGGATCCGCGCTCGTCTGAAAAACATGTCATATCCTGGATCATCCTAATTATGTGAAACTTGGTTTCTATCTAGGTTGAAGTTATGTTCACTTTGAGAGTGATGTAGCCAAAAATATTTTCGAGCGATCCTTCATGGTCTCTGATTGAGATGGGATCACGACTAGCTTCTTGTCGAGTGATGCCTACGGCTCTGAGGGTTTTCAGTGGAATGATGTTGATGGCGGTGTCAGCATCGATCAACATTCTTTCGAATTCATTTCCTCTGAGATGGACTGTGGTAAGTAGTCCCCAGTCGTGCATCTCCTTGTCTGTGGATGAAAGTTAAAGGAGTATTTCGGGGATGAACAGACGTATGACACAATGTAATTTGGTGCTGTGAACATGTCTTTCCCTTATGCCTTAGATAGATAGAGCAATTCACAAATATGCTTGATCAACGATTGAACTGCTTCTTTGACTGGTTGTTCAGAGAGTGTACAGGTTCTGACCGGGAGAGGATTATTATGTACTCATTCAGTCCCCAGTTGAAGCTATTATGGATCAACCTTCTCTGTGAAGATGTGCTTCAAAATATTGCAGTTACTTGTTGGATGATCGATGAACCTATGAAGGCAATAGTACCTGGGATTCTCCATTTCTTTTTCAATTGGATCTCTCCTGATGAAAGACAACTTGATTGCGCCATCTTGAACCCAGACTTCCAATAACTTAATCACTCTTTTTCTTTGCGCCTTCAGAGGAGTCTGGGAAGTTGGAGAAGCGTTCTGATGTTGTGTCTCGGATTTCCTTTCATTCCTTTCAGCAACAACGTTTGTTGAAGGCTGGAGATTGATTGTTGACTATGCGTCGGCTGCTTCGAGGTTCCTCGAACTTGTATACTTTGCTCTTTCCAGTAAAGCAGGTGCAGTAGTCGTTGATCGTTTGGATGCTTCATGAAGCTCTGAGAAAGTCCGAAACCGAAGATTTTCCAGCAAGGCTCTGTAGACCGGGATCATTCTTTTGATGCACAATTCCACCAGTTGTTGTTCAGTGACATTCGGGTCATGACAATCCAAAGCTTGGAATCTGAACCTCTTCACATAATCGTTCGGATGTTCATTGTTCTTCTGAGACATTCTTCCTAAGTCCGAGAGAGTAATCAGCTCTGATACGAAGAAGTATTTCTGATATAAAGAATTAACCATTTCTCCCCGGCCAGTGATGCTCCCAGGTGCAATGTTATTGTACCATGTATATGCTCAAACTTTCAGAGATTTCGAGAATTCCTTTAGACGGACGACATGGTTGTGTTCGTGCTCTCCTAGTGCCTCCAGGAATCGAGAGACGTGTTCTCGAGCATTCCCTGTTCCGTTCTACAGTGTGAACATTGGGAAAGTGTATCCCTTCGGGAGAGGAATTCTTTGTGTAGCAGCAGGATATGGAGGTTGATGACGATGAACAGATGATGTTTGGTCTTTCCCTCGATCCTCCATGAAGCGTTCCAGATCTCCACGAGTGATGAAGCCTGCAGGTTCCTTTGTTGGTGGGTTATTTGCAGCCTTGTGAACTTCATCATCTCCTACTACATGCATTGGAGTGACTTCAGGATCAGCGGTCGAGGATGTCTCTTTAGCCTTTCCCTTCTCTTGAGTTTTCTATGGCATCTTGTCAATGAAATTTTTGAGATAATTGCATAATTCTTTCTGAGTGGGAGCCATGTCGACCTGATTCTTGGCAAGAGTTTCTTGCACCTTCATGAGATCACCCATGGTAGGCGGAATTTCTCTTACTTCTTCAGGAGACTGACCGAAGAGAGGATTGTTGATGGCGCCAGTACCGTCGCTTGCAGGGGTGATCACTAGAGCACCAGTATTTGGAGAAGTAATATTGGCAGGTTGCACCGGAGGAGTGGTATTAGCGGTACCACTAGAGCTTGCAATGTTAGGGTTGGGTGTTGAACCCGAGTTGGTAACTGAACCAGACCTAAGATCGACCATTTTTGTGAGAACTGAGATTGCAACCGAGAGAATGTTCACCCACTGTGGTCGCCAATCTGTAGATGGAGAAAAACGATTTGCTGGTTTTTACGGAATTGAGGAGACGACCGTACGGAGGAGACTCCTTGAACCGAGCGAAATGTTCAACCTCACACAGATGCACTGCAAGAAGGGAGTGCTTTAAGTGCGAGAGATCAATCTGTAGGACTCCGGTCTAAACCAAGACAATGGTCGTTCCAGAGTCAATTCGGTCACAAGAGATGATGGGTCGATCTGTAGGAGGGAAGTTGAGAAATGTGTGAGGTCAATGGTGATCGAAGATTGTAGGTGTGTTGTATATTCTGCGCAAAGGAATAAGATAAGCTCTGATTGATTGAATTTGCTCTGTTGAGAGTAATTGCTCAGACGTTGAGTTGTTAATCTCATGTTGTCTGTTTGACGAAAGATTGTCTTGTTTTCAATCATGATTCAGAGACTTATTTATATTGCTAGAATTGTAAACATCTTGATCCCATGAAGTGTGACAGTTGCTGGAGTCAAAGAGTGGGGAAGTGGAAATCGTGTTAAAACCAGTTGCTCATCATGCGGAAACTTGGTCGATTTTATACCCACTACTTTGTTAACTCCTTCAACTGATTGCACGACTTGGTCACATTCTCATCGTGTGTATGAACGCACGTGTCGTAGACCGCCAGACCAAAACCCTAGTTAATATCCCCCATGTAACACGATTGATGTCTCGTGATTGTGGAGTCTGCAAGGCAGATGTGTATTTAGTTAGTCAGTTGCTGACTTCATGGGACGATGAGTCCTTGTATTGCTGAGTCGAACAAATGTTATGGTAATCATGAATTGAACGTGTCTGTTGAGACAGAAGTATAATTGTCGAATAAATGTTGATAGTTAAGGTGAGCAAATACTGCTCATTCGACGGATCGTTGAATATTGATAGTTGAACCAATATTCTTTAGTCTGAGAAAATATTGCTCATTTGAGCAAATGTTGCTTGTTTGATGAATTATCGGCAGCATGACCAAATAAAATATTATTTTAAGATACTGGCAACTGAACCGAGTATATTTAATAAAATACTGATCATGAGATCGTCGTAAAATTATTAGTGTTCAAATATGGAATTATGAACCTTGGACTCGAAACCCTAATTCGATCAATTGATGATTTATTGAAAATTAACCAGCCAGTGAAGGAGGGACCGGCTACATGGGATGATGGGTCGACCATGTAGTGCCCAGATGCTCGAGTGACCAAATACCAAAGTCTCTTGAAGACCAGTTGGTGAAAGGATAATTAAATGTTGGTTTAATCATTTCAAAATAATGCTCCTCTGAGCCTTAGGTGATAAAACCTAATTAATTATGAAGAGATGAAGGACCGACCAAGGGGTCATGAAACGGGCCCTGGTTGGTCACGTGATCGTGACTATCGCTTTATGAAATTCCAAAATTGTTTGGAAGCATTTGAACCTAATGTGAACAAATTAGGTCAAATGATGAAAGTATGTGGGACCGCCCTCTTGCAAGCCAAAGAGCCAACCTTGGTCGTTCAAGGTAATATGCTCGCGTCGCCAAAGTGTTCGTGTCTCAGTCCTGATAACTTTGATATTTTCTGATGTGCGTTTGAGCAACATTTTGAGAAAATATGAAGAAATCAAGGATTTTGCTGAAACTAAGGAAACTTCATAAGATGAAGGAAATAATAATAATAAATTAAGGAATCATGAAGTGTGGGACCGGCTATGGCCAAGGCATGGCCGGCCGGTCAAAGAACTCGGTCCCATGGCACTTTTCCTAATTTTATGTTATTTTCATAATTTTAGGGAAATATCATGAAATCAAGGAGTTTGTTGAAACCAAGGAGTTTTGTTGAAATCAAGGAGTTTCCTTGAGATGAAGGAAACAAATAATATTAATAATAATAAAATAAGGGCGTGTGGGACCGGCTTGGGCATGGTCGGCCGGCTAGCGCCCGGTCCCGTGAGCTTTCCATAATTTTATATATTATTTCATGATTTGAAGGAATTTTCATAATTTGAAGGAAATATTATGAAAGCAAGGAATTTGATGGGATCAAGGAAATACATAATAATAAAATAATAAAGAATGCAAGGTGTGGGACCGGCCACAACTAGTGCATGACCGGCCAGCTAGTAGGCTCGGTCCCGCACATCTTTCCTAATTAATTATGATTTCCTTGATGCGAAGGAAACACCATAAAACTGAGGAGTTTCTTTGAAACGAATGAATTTTGTTCAAATGAGGGAATTTTCATGAGATCAAGAAAAATAATAAAAATGTGACAACATATAAAATTGGGCATGCCACGGCATGACCGGCCGATGGGCCCAGTACACCAACGCCTTGATTAATATTTTATTATTTATTATTTTCTTCCTATTTTGCATAGGTTCATCGTTCCTTCGTTTTTTGGAATGCTCGTTCGTGCATTCAGGTGCTCGTTAGTGCATTATTGCTGAGTACACTTGCACCATTATAGTCGGGGCTTACTCGATAGTTGCTCAGATGCCCGTCTGTTGAATATTTATTACTAACCTATAAAATTCTGCTGGGAAGAACCATGAATTGAAGTAACGAAATATTATGAAAAAACCTAGAATATTTTCCAGGGATTCAGTTAATGAATCTAATGATTTAGGAATAATTAATTGAGGGCTCTATACTAGTACGATCGCCTAGGAGCATTAATTATTCAGGAATTGAGTGACATGAGCTTGTTGAAGCGTCATATTTCTTTTATATAGTCATGGAAAACTTTGTTACATCCTGAAGACGTTATTGCTCTATACTGGAAGGCAAGTTGTCTAGGAGCCGTCCAATCTTTCGATTCTATATAGAAGTAATTACTGAAATTGCTCAGTATTCATAAGATATGTCGTTGCCTCATCTGAGAGACTACACATCTATATACTCTGAGAGACGGTATTCTCAGTCAGAGATTCTTGCGGCACGAGATTTCATGCTTCGATGAGAGACATGAGCCTCAATACTCATCTGATTGCTGGATCAGGAGCATGTATAATTATGGTTTTACGATTTTAGCCTTTGTCGAAAATCCACCATCTACATTGCTATATAGACTTTGATTATACACATTTGCTATTTCGAGCCGAGTTTATCTCGCGTATCTATTTCTTGAAATATGTGTTGGTAAGATTTCGCTTTGGCCAAGTTCATCTTTACTAATGACGAAAGTCATATTAAGTTTCAATTACTTGAAAATGGCTTTGACGAAAAATGCTTTGTGAATAAAAATCATATAACGTCCTCTAAGAATGTTTCAATGATTGAAATGAGAGTTTAGAATATATAACCTTGGAAGGATATAAACATTTTGTGGTAACACATATGTTTGTAAGTCCTTATTCCTTGAACCAAAGTATGCGTACTTTGCTGCTCAGGAAAACCGGAACTAAAGTCCACGTACCAGTACGCGCACCATCGGAAGTTCACGTCCCGTGAAAATCTGCTGGAGTTTGTGAACTGAAAACAAACTCATTCTGGGTACTTAAGTCTGCGTACCAGTTCGCGTACTTAGGTTGGTTATTTTCTAAAAATGATTATTCGTGAACTTAAACTTATATAAACTAAGGAATGCATAATGGCAAACCGTGGCTATAAAGTACATGAATTGATTCGAGTGAACCAAATCGTTTTTGCTTCGATTATGTCTTGTATACTTCTATAAGATCTAAGCAATCGAACAACTCTCTAACTAGTTCATTTTAGTCATTTGAACTAGTTGTGGTAAAGAAGAATATGGTTGATATGGAAGTGCTCATATGGCTAACCATTTGATTAACTACTATTGAACCAACTAAGTGTACATGTTTGGGTACGGTTACACAAACCTAAGTAAACGTGCATTTCATTTGTGTGTAACAATCTAAGTTCGGTCTAACGGTTGAAAGATATCAGCTTGAAGCTAATCAGATTTTCATCTAACGGTGAATATTGAATGCTTTGTTACCAAGGTAACTTAGATTGCAAACCCTGATTTGAAAGTCTATATAAAGGAGAACGCTAGCAACTGGGAAACCTAATCCCCACACCTTCTGTGTGATACTAGTTGTATTAGAGAGAGTCGTTTCTCCTTTAACCTTAGGTTTCTTCTCGAGACCATGTAGGTTAACGACTTGAAGACTTCATTGGGATTGTGAAGCCAGACCCAACTATTTTCTCTTAAGTTGCGTGATCTGATCTTGTTGTTTCTATCGTATTTGAGAACAATCGTAAGATTGGCTTGAGATTGATTTCTCCGATATGCAATATATAAAAGTAGTCACAAACACCTTCGTCTCATCGTTTGTGATTCCGCAATATCTTCTTTCGCTAGTCGGTTAATATTATTGTGAGGTGATTGATAATATTAGGTTGTTCTTTACGAATATAAGTCTGAATTATCCATTGGTTCATGTTCACCTTGATTTATCAAAAGACGGAACAAAAACTCGTAGGTATTTCTGTGGGAGATAGATTTCTCTATTACCGTAGACTTTATTGTGTGATACAGACTTTTTTATTAAAGTCATCGACTTTGGGTCGTAGCAACTCTTAGTTGTGGGTGAGATCATCTAAGGGAATCAAGTGCGTAGTATCCTGCTGGGATCAGAGACGTAAGGAGCGCAACTGTACCTTGGATCAGTGTGAGATTGATTGGGGTTCAACTACAGTCCAGACCGAAGTTAGTTTGTAGTAGGCTAGTGTCTGTAGCGGCTTAATACTGTTAGAGCATTGCTCGGTCGAACTCGTTGCTATCTCAAGCATGTTTGTCAATGTTAGTAAATGTGTTAGAGCACTGCTCGGTCGAACTCGCATGCATTGCTATCTCAAGCATGTTTGTCAATGTTAGTGATCAAAACTAAAAGTCTTGATTTCTAGTCTACTATAGCTAATGTCTCGGACTAGGATAAAAAGTGTAGTTGAGCTGAAGAACTCCATGGCAATCATCATACAAGACGAATGACTACTCAAGGAACCAGTGGATCTTCATCGACTAAAAGGTATGTGGAGACTTGAACTTATCTATCACTCAAAATTCTATTTATCTCCTATCTTGAGACAAAAGTCGTTTTACTATATAGACTTAGATTATACACATTTGCTATTTCGAGCCGAGTTTATCTCGCCTATCTATTTCTCGAAATATGTGTTGGTAAGCTTTCGCTTTAACCAAGTTCATCTTTACCTAGTGACGAAAGTCATGACAAGTTTCAATCACTTTGAAAATTGCTTACTTTGACGAAAAATAGTTTGTGAATAACAACTATAGAATATCAACGTCCTCTAAGAATATTTCAATGATTGAAATGAGAGTTTAGATTATATAACCATTGGAGGATATAAACATTGTTGTGGAAACACATATATGTATAAGTCCTTATTCCTTGAACCGAAGTTTGTGAATTTCAGAACCTAAACAATAACAATTCATCCTTTAGTTTTCCAATTTCAGAACTCTTCTTCTTCTAGAAACCCAAATTAACAACAACCATATTCTTTACCCCCAAATCATCTAACCCTAACCAGAAACTCAATTATCTTAAAAAAACTAAAATTAAATTCTATATAATCATCTAAACCTCAAATCAACAACAAACCCATCATAATAATTCAACCAATCAATCAAATCAAATAATAAACTCCCGAATTAATAAAACTCTAAGTTACCTGATTTCGATTCAGCATCAGAATAGCGTCATCTCATTAAATCAAGAGAAACCCTCTTCTCTTCATCCATTAATAACACTATATTCTCACTGGTTCTGCATAAACCCTACTTCAGAAAACCCTAACTTGAATTTAACATCAACATCACTTTAATCTTCTCCTGGAAATCCAACAATCTCAGTTCTAACCTCATCTTCATTAATTCATCATGCTATCTAACTCTCTATGGAAAACTCACACATAAAAGAACTCAGTTCTTCTGAACTGAAGTTGACAAAGAGGAGAAGAGAAAGAACGGAGAAGAATAAAGAAGAAGGAAAAAGAAGAAGAAAAGAGAAATGAGTTTCTCTCGACACGTGTAGAAGATAAGGTAGATGAAAATTATTAAGGCGCCCAGAAAAATGATAAGGGCAACCCCAGTCGGTTTGGATGTAAAATAACAAATTTTCCCTTCGTAGCAATCTGATGCTATCCTCTTCGTCCGGAATCCGAATGACACGTTCGAGTAGTCCATTCCACGTAACTTTTTGAGATCTATCCAATGGTACTAGTTTCGTACCTAAATCGTTCTTATATTAATTTCTATTAATTAGAATCTACGTTAACTAATCGAGTCTAGCAGTTAATTCGTCTCTTGACTGGTCTAATAGCGTTGACGAGCTTGAGGGTCCTTACATTCTCCCCACCTTATTCATTTTCGTCCTTGAAAATAAAACCATCCATCTGGTCTTCAAAATCTCCCCACCTTATGGAGAAATACTATCCATCGTCTAAGTGCAAGTATTGTTTATACTTACAATCGCGCGGAAAAGATAACTCATTTTAAATAAGTTCGAAGCAACAAGAAATAAAACACAACCATATTTGGTTTCTCTACAACTAAAATCTATAATTTGTAGCTCTAAGTTCAACAAACTAATTTCTATCTCAAAATGGTTGTCTCTAAACTCACCATGTTGAATTAATCCCTAACAAGTAAGTATGTCTAAACTCTTCGCGCTAAAATTTATAATTTATAATTTAATTATTACCTTAATAATATTTGCATTTATAAAAATTAAACAAAGGTTTTAGTTGGCAGCCTAGCAACAAGCTGGGCTCCAACACCTTTCTGAATAGCAATGCCTAATCTATGAAAAATAAAACTACCATAACCACTACCAGCGTCGTTACTAATCTATGAAAATAATTTAATATTTAGTAATTTATTATTTTAATGTAGTTCTATATTTGTTAAACATTTACTCATATGGCTAATCCAAATTTGTTTTCATGTAAATCTATAATATCTGATATTTTAACTTACTGTCATACTATATATAAGTTTTCAAAATATTATTATCTACTATAAATTTGTTATTAACAAAATTATTGAAATACTATTATCAGTACTGTAACTAGTTTCTATATCTTAATCATTATCGTTATTAGTTTGTTTATAGTCCCACTGGTACACTAAGTCTTAATTTTCTAAGTATGACTATAATTGATTTTACCTAATCATATCGAGTCTGTATACTATATATATATATATATATATATAATTAAATATCATCTTTGTTAACTTAATATTATTTCAATTTGAGTCTGCATAAAATTATAATGTATTCTAATAGTCTTTAGTGTAAAGTATCTTATTAATATAAGAATTTATTTTTTTTACGTCTAACATTGTACTAAGCATCTGAATACTATTATTTATTTTTCATATGTATTTTAGTGATATACTAAATTAGTTATTGGACTAAAGATAATTAAGGTATAAGATTACTAAGTAATTTAATCTTTTTATTTTATGCAATATATTTGCACGTTCTTAAGTCGTATCCTAATAAGTCTTATATTATCTATCTGGTTTCAATGCAAAATTATTTCTTTTAACAAGTTCAAATGTCAAATCTGACCGTAGATAATTATTAATAATTTCTGCGTAGTTATTTAATCCTAATTATTGTTGTTATCGCAATATATTTACTAATAAGATTTTAATTAGATGAAGTTCAATACAATACTATTTGATAAGTGTAAACATTACTTTTATTATGATGATTATTAATGATCTTATTATCATTTATTATTATTAGCATTAGTGGTCGAACTATTATTTTAACTACCTCTAATTATTATTATTTATTTATTTATTTATTTGGGTTCACCAAAAATCTTGTTGTATATATATCTTAATTACTCTTACAACTTAACTTTATTTATACTTTAATAGATTAATGATTCTAATTACGAGAAAAGGTATTCTATTAGTTTCTAAGTAAAGTTTGGGATCTATCGATTAACTAATAGAATCAAGTTTTCCTTATATATCTAGCAATACAAGAATGCAGTTGCTCTGTCTAGGTTCCCAACGCCTGACAATACTTCCCTACGAACAAAGACGACACAACAAACCTCACTATTCAGCACCGAGGATTTCCAAGTGTCATTCAATTAAGACTAACTAATCTTTGATTTTCTATTAAAATTTCTATCTACAATTTAACTAATTTCAACCTACCATTTTCACTTCATACTTTATAAAATAATAAACAAGCACAAAGGAAAGAATAAACAAATTAACCTAGTATACAAATCAATCAAACAATTCAATTCAAAAATATTTTAGTTCTTGATTGGTTTTAGTGATTAAGATTTATCTCACAAGCCCAACCCAAATGTAATCTAATCTGACAATCTATCTGGCACTGGCTATTATCTATTGTTTCCCATGTAAGATCTAATAGTGGGCTCTGATACCAAACTTGTCACGCCCCTAATCTTAAACCTGCTTAGCCAATAAGATTATAGCCTAAACCTGAAGTAACATCATCTAGATCAATCGGTCTTAAGGAACATAATTACATAAAGTAAAACAAAACTAATTCCCAAGCACTCTGATACTTTATAGATGAAACTCCCAAAAGATATTGATATATATATATATATGTGTGTGTGTATTGTCTTATAAACAACAAGAATTCATATACTACCTCCGTCCCTAATTAGATGACCTATACCATAAATAAGTGGAGTGATAGATTAGTATTATTATAAGAAATATGTAAAATTTGATAGCCATATTTATATTCATTAAATAGGTGTTTTAAAATGCTTTTCGATGATACAAAGTTTACGAAAATCCGTTGTATAGTTTGAAAGTTAAATCATTTCTAAATTTACTAGTAAATTTTAACTAAGTCATCTAATTAGGGACGGAGGGAGTATATGAAAGACACAAAAACGTTCTTAATCGTCTATCGGTTTAAACTACGGAAGCGGATGTCTTCAAGTACACCATCTCTTCGGTAAACTGAAACTGAAGTGGGAACAAGTGAGCACATCATCCCAAAGGGGTGCCCAGTGGAAAGATATAACTTTCAAGTAACCACTAGCATGCTTCATAACTCTAAAGAATATAAATTGAAAGAAAACACGAAGAAACTAATCATACAACAATTTATGCATCACGAAGCAAGTGTCACTCTAACCTCGCCAAACTCATTGGAGAAGACGACGCGAAAGCAACCCTAATCAATATTAATAACATCGTCCACACATAGTGCCCATACAAACCATCATTCAGAATATTACCATCAAGATCAGAAAGTTAGACAAACAAGTATAATATGCACAAGCGTGATTTCCCTCAAATAAA
Organism: Papaver somniferum; assembly: GCF_003573695.1. Taxonomy (NCBI): domain Eukaryota; kingdom Viridiplantae; phylum Streptophyta; class Magnoliopsida; order Ranunculales; family Papaveraceae; genus Papaver; species Papaver somniferum. The sequence goes on along the minus strand of NC_039362.1, from coordinate 46,406,762 downwards.
ATAATATATATAATATCATAACTGATGAATTACCGCGCTACTACTGTAATATTCAAACGGATGAGTTACCGCCCTACTATATTAATATGCACAATATTATAACGGATGAATTACCACCCTACTAATAAAATAGTTATAATAATATTTAAACGGATGAATTACCGCCCTACTAATTAATATTGTCGACGGATGAATTACCGCCTTACTCAACTTAGCTAAGAGTCGTGGAGAAACACAGACACTCCTCGCAGGAAATCTCTCAATGCATACAAACACAACACATCATAGCAACACCGTACATACAGATACAACATATAAGTCATACTCAAGATACGGGAAATAAAACATCACAGTATATGATCTCATGCACTCAGATAGTAAAGACTCATCATTCTCGCAGATAAAAGAAAGCTTAATGATTACAAGAAGGTTACAGAGTTCCCACCTGGTTTGATGACAAGCCACGTCTACCTTGTATTCCTCAATTCATTGGTTCATCCTTTGAATCGATCGTTGTTAATAAAGACTAACTGTTAACCACACAAGTACTTTAAAAGATTAGCCAAAAGGCTCGTACAAGACTCATAACATAATCTCATACAATTCTCTAGTTATAAGTTAAGTGAACTATAGGATTTGATCTAAGCCCATTTATGGTTCCACGCCTTTCATTATCTATCTTTAACACATCTAGAGTTTACTAATCCAATTAGATTAGTTCTATAATCCATTAGAGATGTCTTATGAATATCTATAACTTTATAGAAGAAACCAAAGGTTAATTCAGACCATAAGGTCCAATATATCAAGATAGGAAAACTATGCTAAGCCCAATTGCACTAAACAAACCCATTAACATGAGGTCCAATCCACTAGAGTCAACTAACGGTCCATAACAGTCATAGGGTCAAATAAAGGTAAACATCCAGTCAAGGTCAAGTCCTGGACAAATAGGAATCGGTCAAGGTCAATTTGGTCAAACTTAGACAAAGTCTGGTCAACAGGTTAACTCAGTCTACTTAATAAGTCAGGCGAGTCACTAGTGAGTTCAACAGATTCAACTCAGCCAGACCAAACCAAACAGATAAGTCAGTTTAACTGACTAAGATGACTAATAGGCTTAAACACAATGCTTGAGCTACAAACTAATGCATTAAAATGATGCATCACAAGAATTACTTTCTACAAGTCTATAATTACTAATCTTCATGGACTGCAACTTCAAGTTTATAAATAACAACAATCCTATCTTAAAAACTTCAAGCTCCAGTTGTACAATTTATAAACTACAACACCATATCTAGATATCAACCCCACTAGACTGCAATGGCAACACCAGACTACCAATTACAGTCATCTTCATTACCACATGCCATATGACCACCAGACTCAACAATAAGATCATTACAATAACTTGCATTACCCATTCCACTTGCATACATTTCAGCTCATCACTTCTACTTATTGCTACCACATGCAGTTCCCATTCTAAGTAAACTTCAGCTAATTCAATATCCAACCATACTTGAATAACAACAACAATTTCAAACCCATTTCCTTTTCAACTGCCACAACATATCACCATCGCCAGCTTCACAACCATCACCTCTGCCTAGCCATGACATCTTCACCTGCCGTTCATCAGCATCTGTATAACATCACCAGTTCACTCTGTAGCTGCCCAAGCCATTGTCTTAACTATAATTGTAGCTTCATACCCCTTGTATCTCAAAATGACCAAAACTACAACTACAGCCTCTACCAACTCAACTATATCTCCATTCCATTTCACTTGAACCTACAATACATCATTTATCCAATTCAGTTCCGCCCCAACAACATCATTTGTATCACCATCTCAATTCAGACTAACACAACATCACTATATGAGATACAAACTCAGAATTCCAACACACCATTCATACTTCAACTCAGGCGATTCCACATATACAACATTGTAACACTGCCATTCAGTTATATTCCAAGTCTTCACAATATCTCATATTTACTCTGCCATTACCTCCATCAATTCTTCCTGTTCCATTATCATCAACATCTTTGCCTCATTCTGACCAGCAAAATTCCATTATAACTCTAATCCATCTGTAATTACAACACCACCTCTACATCCAGTGAATATCCATAATCAAACATTAATCCTCAGAACCTAAACAATATCAATTCATCCTTTAGTTTTCCAATTTCAGAACTCTTCTTCTTCTAGAAACCCAAATTAACAGCAACCATATTCTTTACCCTCAAATCATCTAACCCTAACCAGAAACTCAATTATCTTATAGAAACTAAAATTAAATTATATATAATCATCTAAACCTCAAATCAACAACAAACCCATCATAATAATTCAACCAATCAATCAAATCAAATAATAAACTCCCGAATTACTAAAACCCTAAGTTACCTGATTTCGATTCAGCATCAGAATAGCGTCATCTCATTAAATCAAGAGCAACCCCTCTTATCTTCATCCATTAATAACACTATATTCTCACCGGTTCTGCATAAACCCTACTTCAGAAAACCCTAACTTGAATTTAACATCAACATCACATTCTTCTTCTCCTGGAAATCCAACAATCTTAGTTCTAACCTCATCTTCATTGATTCATCATGCTATATAACTCTCTATGGAAAACTCACACATAAAAGAACTCATTTCTTCTGAACTGAAGTTGACAAAGAGGAGAAGAGAAAGAACGGAGAAGAATAAAGAAGAAGGAAAAAGAAGAAGAAAAGAGAAAGGGATAATTGTCCTTTAGTACTCAGGTTTATGTCAATACTAGGCTTTGGTCTAACATTTGTCCAACGTTAGTGCTTGGTACCTGGACTTGACGTTGACCCATGTTGACCAGGTTAAGTCTTAACTTCTGTTTAGGAATTATTAGAAAAATCATATAAAATATAATTATTAAACAGATTACTATCATACCCATCAGTTTATTATTTTACAAATCTTAGAAACAAAAACAATCAAATTCAAACCCTTAATTCCACCTTATCGAAATCCATAATTTATCCATATTCAAACCAGAATTTGTGAATCAAACAAGACCAAAACTTACTGAAGCAAATCAAGATCCCAATTTCACTAATTCGAAATTCCAATTTCAGAAACCAAACAAAACCCTTCTCAGCTAAATTTAATCGGAATCCCATTCTAAAATTACCAGACTATGAACAATACTCTGAACTATCAATAAATCAAAATGAACTCTTCTTCCCTGTTTCCGGTCAAAGGCGATGAACCACTTAGTACCCAAACCCAATATGCTATATTCTTCTCCTTCTCAGTTTCCTTTCAAATATTACCTTGATAAATAACCCCTCATGAGATTGACATTAACAACATCACCTTCTCCAAGTTCTTCAACAAAAATTTTTATTCCCACAACCGAAACCCAAATCTTTACAAAATCGATCCATTTCGCTGCCAGATATAAATCCATCTCATATCCAACTCCAATTATCTCCTGAACTATATATGCACCAATACAAGTGCAACATTTCACTTGCAACAACCAATCCCTGAATCAACAGCTCTTCCAATTATCTATACTTGCAATAGAGATTTGACATAACCAGTGCAATAGAAATTGACACACAAATAATTTGAAACCCTAAATTACAGAAAGGGGAATCCCCGAATTGAAATATTATTCCAATAAATCCCTAAATTGAAAACCTAATTTACATAAAAATTCTAAAATTGAAACCCTAATTCAGAAAAAAAAAAAAAAAAAAAAAAAAAAACTAAAACCCTAACCTATAATATCATATATCTAAGTAACAACAAACAGATCAAGACAAAGCAAACAAGAAGTTTGGGTTTCTCAAATCTAACCTGGAAATCTATTTCTTCTGATTTTTCTTCTTCATCGACGTTAACTGAATCACTAGGCTTTAAAACAAAACCCTAAGTTCTCTATGAAGAACAATCTTCGATCAACGGATCTTCTTTGATTCACTACCCTAGTGTAGATGGTGGATTTTCGACAAAGGCTAAAATCGTAAACCCATAATTATACGAACTTCTGATCCATCAATCAGACGCGAGTATCGAGACACGGGTCTCTCATCGAATCTCTAACTGAGAATACTGTCTCTCAGAGTACATGCAGATATGTAGTCTCTCGGCTAGGCAACGACATATCTCATGAATACTGAACACTTCAGTAATTACTTCTATATAGAATCACGAGATTGGACGGCTCCTAGACAGCTTGCCTGCTAGTATAGAGCAATAACGTCTTCATGATACAAACAACAGTTTTCCCTGACTATATAAAGTATATGACGCTTCAACTAGCTCATGTCGCTCAGAATAATTAATGCTCCTAGACGATCGTACTAGTATAGAGCCATCAATTAATTATTCTTACATTCTTGGATTCATCCACTGAATTTTTGAAAGTATTCAAATATTTTCGTAATATTTCGTTACATCAATCTATGGTTCTTCCCAGCAGAATTCCATGGGTTAGTAATAAATATTCAACATACGGGCGTCTGAGTTACCTTCGAGTAAGCCCCGACTCAAAAGGTGCAAGTGTATTCGACGATGATGCACTAACAATCACCTGAACGCACGAACGAGTATTTCAAAATACGACGAAACGATGAACCTATGCAAAATAAGAAAGAAAATAATAAGTAATAAAATATTGACCAAGGCGCTGGGGGACTAGGCCCACTAGCCGGCCGGCTGTGTCGTGGCCAGTCCCACGTCAGTTTTATATTTTATCCTATTTTTGTTATTTTCCTTGATCTTATGAAAATCCTTTCATTTGAACAAATATCCTTCGTTTTGAGGAAACTCCTCAGTTTCATGGTGTTTCCTTCGCACCAAGGAAATAATATAAAATTGGGAAAAATGTTGTGGGGCCGTGTTTATTGGCCAACGGCCATGCCTTGATCCCGGCCGGCCCCACACCTCATGGTTCCTTATTATTTTATTAATATTTCCTTAATCTCATGGTATTTTCATAAAACCATGAAAAATATAATATAAAATTAGGGACACTCGTGGGACCGAGCCCCAGCCGGTCGGCCATGCCCTAGCTGGTCCCACAAGTCCTTTTATGTTATTATTATTATTTTAAGTTTCCTTGATCCGTGAAATTCCTTGATTTCATGGTATTTCTCTCAAATTATGAAAATTCCTTCAAATCATGGAAATAATACACAAAAATTATATAAAATTAGGGAAACGCACGGGACCGGGTCCCAGCCGGCCGACCATGCTCAAAGCCGGTCCCACACGCCCTTATTTTCTTATTTTAATATTATTTGTTTCCTTGATCCCATGGAAACTCCTTCACTTCAAGGAAACTCCTTAATTTCAACAAACTCCTTGATTTCATGATATTTTCATAAAATCATGAAAAATAATATAAAATTAGAAAAAGGCACCATGGGACCTTGGTCACTGGCCGGCAGACCATGCCTTGGCCTCAGCGGTCCCACGCCTCATCATTCCTTCATTTTATAATTATTTTCCTTCATTTCATGAAGTTTCCTCAGTTTCAGCAAAACCCTGATTTTGTCATATTTTCTCAAATGGTTGCTCAAACGCACGCCAAAAAATATCAAAATTCTCAAGACTGAGACACAAACATTTTGACGACGTGAGCATGTTACCTTGACCGACCAAGGTTGGCTCTTTGGCTCGCAAGGAGTCGGTCCCACGTATTTTCATGATTTGACCTAATTGCACGTATTAGGTCCAAAAATCCTCCAAATAATTTTGGAATTTTCATAGAGTGATCTTCATTCGATCCCGTGACCATCCAGGGCCGGTTTCATGACCCCTTGGTCGGTCCCTCACCTCTTCATAATTAATTAGGTTTTATCACCTAAGGCTCAGACGAGCATTGTATGAGGAATGATTGAACCGGCATTTGATCATTCTTTCACCAACTCTTCAAGAGATCTTGGTATTTGCTCACTCGAGCATACATGCGCTACATGGTCGATCCCTGATCCCATGTAGCTGGTCACTCCTTCATTCCATGGTTGAATATTCAATAAACCATCAAATTGGTCATCAATTGATCAAATTAGGGTTTATGAGTGCAAGGATCATAATTCCAGATTCGAACGTTAATAATTTTGCGACGATCTCATGATCATCATTTTATTATACTCGGTTCAACTATCAGTATTCTAATTAATATTTTATTTTGGTCACACTACCAATAATTCATCATACGAGTAACACTTGCTCAGATGAGTAATATTTGCTCAAACCAAGGAATATTGGTTCAACCGTCAATATTCAACAATTTATCGAATGAGCAATACTTGCTCGCCTAAACTATCAACGTGAGAATTATACCTCTGTCTCAACATACATGTTCAATTCATGAGTCTCAGAACATTTTGCAAAATCATGTTCAACTCAGCAAATACATAGACTCATCGTCCCATGAAGTCATGAAGTCAACAACTGAATAATTACACCACGAGACGTCAATCGTGTCACAAGGGGGAATCTCACGTCAAACAGACAACAAGAGATTAACAACTCTGAGCAATTACTCTCAACAAAGATTCAATCATTCAGAACTTATCTTATTCAGAATACACAACACACCTACAATCTTTGATTACCATCGATTCCACACATTTCTCAGCTTCCCTCCTACAGATCGACCCATCCTCTCTTATGACCGAATTTACTCTGGAACGACCATTGTCTTGGTTTAGGCTGGGGTACTACAGATTGATCTCTCGAATTCAAAGCACTCCCTTCTTGCAGTGCATCTATGTGAGGTTGAACATTTCACTCGGTTCAACAGTCTCCTCCGCACGGTCGTCTCCTCAATTCCGTAAAAACCAGCAAATCGTTTTCCCCATCTACAGATTGGCGACCACAGTGGGAGATTAAACTCTCGTTTGCAATCTCAAGCTTTCACAAGATGGTTGATCTTAGGTCACATACGATCGCAGACCCTAACACAAATAATGCTAGCGCTAGCAACAACACTAACGATCATATTGTAGAAATCATTCCTGCTTCCTATGATGGCGGTGGTCGTCAGACAAATTCTGGAGCACATCCCCTCTTCGGCCGGCATCCCGAGGAAGTCAGAGAAAATCCTCCTACCATAAGTGATCTCATAAAAGTGCAGGAAACTCTTGCTAAGAATCAGACTGACATGGATGCTACACATAAGGAGCTGTGCAATTATCTCAAAAATCTTACTGACAAGATGTCAGAGAAGACTCAAGGAAAAGGAAAATAAATATCCTCAGATGCTGATCCTGAAGCAGTTCTAATTCATACAGTGGATGATAGCGAAGTCTCCAAAGCTGCAGACGATCCATCAGCAAAGGAATCATCAAATTTCATTACTCGGGAAGATTTGGAACTCCTCTTGGAGAACCGTGGAAAATACAAGACATCGCATGTCCGTCGTCACCAGCCTCCGTACCCTGCTGCTACACAAAGGATTCCTCTTCCAAAAGGTTACACTTCTCCGACTTTCACTCTGTATGATCGAACTGGCAATGCTCGAGAATATGTCTCTCGTTTCCTGGAAGCCTTGAGAGAAGAACACAATCATGTTGTTCGCCTCAAGGAGTTTTCAAAAAAATCTTTGAAGGGCAGTGCATACACCTGGTACAACAACATCGCACCAGGGACTATCAACAATTGGGGAGAAATGATTAACGCCTTCTACATGAAGTACTTCTTCGTTTCAGAGCAAGTCACTCTCTCTGATCCTGGAATAATGTTTCAGAGGGTCAATGAAAATCCCAATGACTACGTGAAAAGATTCAGAGTCCAAGCCCTGGACTGCCATGACCCAAATGTCACAGAGCAACAACTAGTAGACTTGTGTATCAACGACATGATCCCATTCTACAGAGCTTTATTGGAAAATCTTCGTTTCCATACCTTTTCAGAGCTTCATGAAGCGGCGAAGAGATCGGAAACTACTGCACCCGCTTTACTGGAAAGAACATGCTTCAAAGGATGAAGAACTGCGAGACACTCGAGGTAGCAGACGTCTGATCAACAATCAGTACAACCTTCATCCTTCCACAAACGCTGTTGCAGAAGGGAGCAAACGAAAAGTCGAACCGCCGCGCAAGCATACCTCAGCTCCTTCAAAAGCGCAAAGGAAGGATAAGCAAGATGCACAAACCTCGACCTAGCATTAACAAACGGGAAATGATCAGACAGACTCAGACCTCCCTCTTTACAATAAAGAAGTGGTCGAGTTACCAGAAGTCTAGGTTTAAGATGATACAATCAAATTGTTGTTCATCAAAGAGAGCCAACTAAAGCAAAATGGAGAATCCAGGTACTGTCACCTTCATAGATTCATCAATCATCCAACAAGCAACTGCAATGTTTTGAAGCACATTTTCAAAGAGAAGGTTTCTTCAACTGGGGACTGAAGGAGCACACAATAATCCTCTCCCAATCAGAATCTTTACAATCTCTGAACAAACTATCAAAGAGGCAGTTCAATCCTTGGTCGAACGTGGATTGCTCTATCTGCCGAAGGCACAAAGGAGAGACATGTTCACAGCACTGAACTACATCGTGTCAATAAGTACATTCTGGAAATACTTCTTGAGCCTCCAGCCACAGACCAAGAGATGTACGACTGGGGACTGCATACCACGGTCAATCTCAGAAGAAACGAATTTGGAAGAACGTTGATCGATGCTGGCACCGCCATCAACAACATTCCACTGAAAACCATCGGATCCACATGCATCACTCGACAAGGAGATACTCATGCTCCCATCTCAATCAGAGACCTTGAAGGAACGCTCATAAATACTTATGGATACATCACTCTCAAAGTGAACATAAGTTCGACTTGGACGGAAGTCAAGTTTTACATAATCAGGAAAATCCAGGATATGACATGTCCTTCAGACGAGTGTGGATCCACGCTGAAAATATGGGTACTTACAAAGCACCTTTGGTTACACATCTCTCCAAACAAGAAAGTTCTGATCCAGAATATTTGGCGGACGTTCCATCATCAGAGCACTTTGAGGAATTTTGAAATTTGACGAGGTTGAAACAAGAACCTGCAAAAGATGCATAGACATTCATCCAAAGGTCCTGCACTCAGGAAAGTCTCATTCCTCCATGTCTATGTCATTTATTTCCTCGCATGCTATTCTAGCATGGGGACTCATTTCTGCTAGCATCTCTGCTATTGCAATACGCTATAAGTGGGTAATCTCACTTCAGCAATATTTTACCAAGTGGTTGAATCTGATATTTCTCCGAATCGAGCATCTCACTGAGACATACATTACTGAGATGGTTTTCAAGCACGGAAAAGAACAATTTGGCGTTTCTCCATAGCCTTGTACAAGTTTCCTTGTGTAGCACAAAATCAGAAAGCTCGGATGTCCGCACAAGTGTTGAATCCCACTACCTCAACGAAAGGAATGTTGAATCAACATAGGATACTCGAGGCCGAGATGATCAAGCCTACGACATCGGACGCTTAAAGGGTGTGAAGCCTTAGCACTCGAGCATCTAAGAAAATCCTTACAACAGCTGTCAATCACCTACTTCTCCAAGGCCAACTAAAAGTAAAAAAACCTCTCATCTCTGAATGCTACCTTCTTCAGAGGCCTTCAAACTGTACTCCAAATCAAAGAGTACACCTTCTATAATAGCTCCTCTATCTTCAACACAATATCTCTATGGTGACACACTGATTAAACACCGACACGATCAAAGTTCAATCGATAGGTCTTCATTATCCCATGATAATACTTCTGGAGCAGATGCAACGTTGGCACAAACTCTTTCAACACATTGGGGACTTGATCTTATTGAATAAAGTACGCTGCTGCTATTTTCCGGAACATCATCAATTCCCAGACAAAGCCACTTCGTGGCTCACTGGATGGAGGAGCAACACTATGTTGATAATCATTGTTCTAGCCTGTCTCTGGAGCAACTCCAACCATGGTATCAGCATCAACAAGGATATTTGGAGGAACTATGTCCATGTTCTCAGCATCAACAAGAATGTCTGGAGAAAATTCAATTGAGATCTCAGCATTAACAACGGTCTCAAGAGCAACATCCTCATGACAAAGCTCCATCAACTGTCCATTCTCTACAACCTAAGTCTGGAAGTGTTACTCGATGGATCATACTTCTCCAAGAATTAATGACTCATATCAAGAAGTGTGGACATGAAAACATTTTAGCATCAAAGTCTTCCCAAAGCTTTCATGACGGACAGGCACAAGCCAAAGTCTTCTACAAGATGTTCTCATCACCTCTACAAATGAGATACAACATGCTTCAGGCCATGGGTTTACAAAAACGTACCGATTGGTGAGGAATGGGATAATGCTTCCTCAACAAAAGATGTTTGTTCATGTCTCTGCTACAACATACCAAAATGACACATCAATCGGACATACGAGCTGAAAGATATGGCCTTTACCGTCAGGTCTACGAAATCTGAAAAATTTGTACGGAATTACAAATTACAAATGTGCATCCTTCGTTGGCTGACCTCTACAACTCCAAATTGAGTGATTATTTTCTCACGTGATAACTCAGTCTCTTAGCTTCAAAATTTGGGGTCAAGTGTCGAATTCCGACGCCGTATGAGGTTCCTACAGCTTCCAGAGCGTACAACATGCAAGCAGCAATTCTTAGACGAGACTCATAACTTCCATAGTCGATCGGTGTCCACCAGGTCTTTCCACCAAGTACTTCATCAAGGTACCTCCAACTTCGACCACCTAGGTATTTACATCAATTTTTCTACCCGGGTCCTCTATCCAAGTATGGCCAGAAGAAGAGAAAACAAAAAGGAGAGATTCAACAAGATATTGGGGACTGACGGTCCACTGATCATGACGATCAGTTTCACAGTCCAAGACCCATGGCACCAGACTCTCATGTGCTAATCGTTCATCATAAAAGGAATGTTACCACTGGGACATGAAACCATGGTCATTACATCATCTCCTCTCGAGAGCAACCTCAGCTATGGTCCCGTGACCAGGGTTTTCAGAAGTGATGTTTCTACGATTGACAGAAACAAGATGGAACTGCAAGCACCATGCTCATGTATCAATAAAGGGGTTCAGATTTAAAAATTAATAAATGGCATTGAAATCCTTCATCAAGTGTTCAAGACACAAGCAAATGGTCTAAAGACACAACAGGGGTGTTTTACAACAAGCTCGTTTGAGACGATTTTACATTGTCTTGCACAAAGAGCCGAGATGGGAGCAATTGGTGAAGAATCTATGGATGGATCATATACAATTCTCTTCGCATGGATGTCCTCTACAACATATCCCAAATTCACAGCAATTGGATAAACGAGCAAAGAGATGTGGCTGAAACATTGGACTACATGCCAGCTGAAAGATTTCTGAAAGTCTCCTGGAAGTTTACTGTTTCGTCAATTTCATCCCTTAAACGTGCTCAAAAGCCGAAAATATTCTTTGAATAAAACTTGGAAATTTTCTGAGGATGAAGAAACATGGGTAGATCACGAAAATCCGCCATCGGACGAAGATTCTACAGCATTTTCAATGAAGACCTGACTTCTGAAGCCTTTCATCTTCAACTTTCCTTTTCAGTAATAACTCATCTCGTCCCTGCTTCTCTTATGCATCCTCTAAGGCTAAGAAAGCGTTTATTCTACCACGGACGACTCCCAGGTGATCGAAAGACATACAATGCATCATCTTTCCAGCGTCTCTGAAAGGTTGATTCACCTCGGCATGAACATATGCAGAAGTCTTCATCTTTGACTTGATATTTCTGGAGCGTTCCCCGGAAGGGCCAGAAGAGTGGTTGTAACCAGAAGTCACCACTATCTGAGGCGAAAGACATAGAGTCATGGATATACCAATAACAAACGCGTAACAAAATGGTAACAATCCAACTCTTACCTATTTACGATTTCACTAGCTGTAGTGATTATAACGTCAGAATTTCGAAAACTTGCTCGTTCCTTCAAACCTGCAAAGACGAGCAAAATTCATTATTCAAAATCATGACTTGATGTTCATAAAACCGTGAACAACTCACGTGAATTTTAACATCCACTGGTTTTTCAAAAATTGGACAGACGTCCATTCTACAATTGTGAAAACTTACATATAAACATTATTTCACCATGTATAATTGTCTACTTTCAACAGTTGTTCAAAATCAAAACATTGGTTTTACAAAATATATATTTAACGTGAAACTCAAGAAAGTTTGAATATATATATATATATATATATATATATATATATATATATATTCTCCCTCGCGCGAGCATTTGTCTTTGAAGCGAGAGTATATTTTCAAAGATTTCTGAAAGCTCCAAGATAAAATTTTCATGAAAGCTCATAAATAAAATTTTATTACTAACAGACGCACGTTTGTTCAAAAAATTCTCACGTACGAGCATCCACCTTTGAAATGAGAGTTTATTCCACTTTGTGAAATCTCACATGTTTAAAAATATAAAATTTTGTTTTTCGTGAAAACTCATAGACAAAAATTTTATCATTAGACTCAGGCCTATTTGTTTGTTTCTTAAACTAACGAACGGACGAACGAACATCCGCGCTAAAACGGATTCCTTTCTTGGGCCTGGATCCGTGAATTTTAAATCGGCCAAGGTTCCACCATCAAATCAGCGGTTCTACACCAATTTATGCTCGCTGGATGACGCTCTATTATGCCACCGGGGTTTTCGCTCAAACCATGGTTTGCTCATTCAATCGAAATCCGGTAACGTCTTATCTTATGACTAAGTTCAATTACTTATTTTGTCTGTAACTGGAAAATCACCATTCATTGCTGACTGAGGAACATGATTGTCCCTCACTAAGCAGGGGACTTAATGTAGATGGTGAATTTTCGACAAAGGCTAAAATCGTAAACCCATAATTATACGAACTTCTGATCCAGCAATCAGACGCGAGTATCGAGACACGGATCTCTCATCGAATCTCTGACTGAGAATACTGTCTCTCAGAATACATGCAGATATGTAGTCTCTCGGCTAGACAACGGAATATCTCATGAATATTGAACACTTCAGTAATTACTTCTATATAGAATCACGAGATTGGACGGCTCCTAGACAGCTTGCCTGGTAGTGTAGAGCAATAACGTCTTCAGGATACAAACAGCAGTTTTCCCTGACTGTATAAAGGATATGACGCTTCAATTAGCTCATGTCGCTCAGAATAATTAATGCTCCTAGACGATCGTACTAGTATAGAGCCGTCAATTACTTATTCCCAAATTCTTGGATTCATCCACTGAATTTTTGAAAATATTCAAATATTTTCGTAATATTTCGTTACTTCAATCTATGGTTCTTCCCAGCAGAATTCCATGGGTTAGTAATACATATTCAATATACGGGCGTCTGAGTTACCTTCGAGTAAGCCCCGACTCAAAAGGTGCAAGTGTATTCGACAATGATGCACTAACAATCACCTGAACGCACGAACGAGTATTTCAAAATACGACGAAACGATGAACCTATGCAAAATAAGAAAGAAAATAATAAATAATAAAATATTGACCTGGGCGCTGGGGGACTGGGCCCACTAGCCGGCCGGCCGTGTCGTGGCCAGTCCGATGCCAGTTTTATATTTTATCATATTTTTGTTATTTTCCTTGATCTTATGAAAGTCCTTTCATTTGAACAAATATCCTTCATTTTGAACAAATATCCTTCGCATCAATAAAATAATATAAAATTGAGAAAAATACCGTGGGGCCGTGTTTATTGGCCAACCGGCCATGCCTTGATCCCGGCCGGCCCCACACCTCATGGTTCCTTATTATTTTATTAATATTTCCCTAATCTCATGAAAACTCCTTAATCTCATGGTATTCTCATAAAACCATGAAAAATATAATATAAAATTAGGAAAACTCGTGGGACCGTGCCCTAGCCGGTCCCACATGTCCCTTTATTTTATTATTATTATTTTAAGTTTCTTTCATCCCATGAAATTCCTTGATTTCATGGTATTTCTCTCAAATTATGAAAATTCCTTCAAATCATGGAAATAATACACAAAAATTACATAAAATTAGGGAAACGCACGGGACCGGGTCCCACCCGGCCGACCATGCTCAATTCCGGTCCCACACGCCCTTATTTTATTATTTTAATATTATTTGTTTCCTTGATCCCATGGAAACTCCTTCACTTCAAGGAAACTCCTTAATTTCAACAAACTCCTTGATTTCATGATATTTTCATAAAATCATGAAAAATAATATAAAATTAGAAAAAGGCACCATGGGACCGTGGTCACTGGCCGGACGACCATGCCTTGGCCTCAGCGGTCCCACACCTCATCATTCCTTCATTTTATAATTATTTTCCTTCATTTCATGAAGTTTCCTCAGTTTCAGCAAAACCCTGATTTTGTCATATTTTCTCAAATGGTTGCTCAAACGCACGCCAGAAAATATCAAAATTCTCAGGACTGAGACACAAACGTTTTGATGACGTGAGCATGTTACCTTGACCGACCAAGGTTGGCTCTTTGGCTCGCAAGGAGCCGGTCCCACGTATTTTCATGATTTGACCTAATTGCACGTATTAGGTCCAAAACTCCTCCAAATAATTTTGGAATTTTCATAGAGTGATCGTCATTCGATCCCATGACCATCCAGGGCCGGTTTCATGACCCCTTGGTCGGTCCCTCACCTCTTCATAATTAATTAGGTTTTATCACCTAAGGCTCAGACGAGCATTGTATGAGGAATGATTGAACCAGCATTTGATCATTCTTTCACCAACTCTTCAAGAGATCTTGGAATTTACTCACTCGAGCATACGGGCGCTACAAGGTCGATCCCTGATCCCATGTAGCTGGTCCCTCCTTCATTCCATGGTTGAATTTTCAATAAACCATCAAATTGGTCATCAATTGATCAAATTAGGGTTTCTGAGTCCAAGGATCATAATTCCAGATTCGAACGCTAATAATTTTGCGACGATCTCATTATCATCATTTTATTATACTCGGTTCAACTATCAGTATTCTAGTTAATGTTTTATTTTGGTCACGCTACCAATAATTCATCAGACGAGCAACACTTGCTCAGATGAGCAATATTTGCTCAAACCAAGGAATATTGGTTCAACCGTCAATATTCAACAATTTATCGAATGAGCAATACTTGCTCGCCTGAACTATCAACGTGAGAATTATACCTCTGTCTCAACAGACACGTTCAATTCATGAGTCTCAAAACATTTTGCAAAATCATGTTCTCTCAGCAAATATATGGACTCATCTTCCCATGAAGTCATGAAGTCAACAACTGAATAATTACACCACAAGACGTCAATCGTGTCACAAGGGGGAATCTCACGTCAAACAGACAACAAGAGATTAACAACTCTGAGTAATTACTCTCAACAAAGATTCAATCATTCATAACTTATCTTATTCAGAATACACAATACACCTACAATCTTTGATTACCATCGATTCCACACATTTCTCAGCTTCCCTCCAACAGATCGACCCATCCTCTCTTGTGACCGAATTTACTCTGGAACGGCCATTGTCTTGGTTTAGGATGGGGTACTACAGATTGATCTCTCGAATTCAAAGCACTCCCTTCTTGCAGTGCATCTGTGTGAGGTTGAACATTTCTCTCGGTTCAAGGAGTCTCCTCCGCACGGTCGTCTCCTCAATTCCGTAAAAACCAGCAAATCGTTTTTCCCCATATACACCTAGTTTTCTTGAAAGATTTTTTGTAGAGACAGAAAGGCAGAGAAAGACGAAACGAAGAAGAAACCAAGTGAAAACTTTAGACTTTGTTCTGGGAATGGTAAAGATGAGATCTTTATCGTTATAATCGTTGGATCAGATCCCATTTAAGGATAAAACTGTAAACTCATTATTTTACAGAATTTTATTTTATAAAATTAGTTAAAGTCTGGTCATCAACGGTCAACGCGGGTCAACGTCCAGTCTAGGTACCAAGCCCTAACGTTGGAAAAATGTTAGACCAAAGACTAGTGTTGGGGAAAAACTGAGTACCAAAGACCAATTATCCCAAAGAGAAATGAGTATCTCTCGAAACGCGTAGAAGATAAGGTAGATGAAAATTATTAAGGCGCCCAGAAAAATGATAAGGGAAGCCCCAGTCGGTTTGGATGTAAAATAACTAATTTTCCATTCATAGCAATATGATGCTATCCTCTTCGTCCGGAATCCGAATGACACGTTCGAGTAGTCCATTCCACGTAAATTTTTGAGATTTATCCAATGGTACTAGTTTCGTACCTAAATCGTTGTTAGATTAATTTCTATTAATTAGAATCTACGTTAACTAATCGAGTCATTAGCGGTTAATACGTCTCTTGACTGGTCTAATAACGTTGACGAGCTTGAGGGTCCTTACAATATTAGCTTGAATCTGAATCAGGTTTTCATCTAACAGTGAATGTTGAATGCTTTGTTACCAAGCTAACATTGATTGCAAACCCTAATTTGAAATACTATATAAGAGAGAACTCTAGCAACTGGGAAACCTAATCCCCACACCTTCTGTGTGATACTAGTTGTCCTAATCTAGAGTCGATTCTCCTTTATCCTTTGGTTTCTTCTTCTAAACCAGGTTAACGACTTAAAGACTTCATTGGGATTGTGAAGCCAGACCGATACTACTTTCTTGTAGTTGTGTGATCTGATCTTGTTGTTTCTATCGTACGAGTACAATTGTAATAATTTTCTTGAGATTGATATCTCCGATAGGCAAGATAGAAAAGAAATCACAAACACTTCGTCTCATCGTTTGTGATACCACAATATCTTTTTCGCTGCGTCGATTAAGATTATTGTGAGGTGATTGATAATACTAAGCTGTTCTTCGGGAATATAAGTCTGATTTATTAATTGGTTCCAGTTCACCTTGATTTATCAAAAGACGGAACAAAACTCGTAGGTATATTCATGGGAGACGGATTTATCTATTACCATAGACTTTTCTGTGTGATACGGATTTGTTTATTAAAGTCTTCGACTTTGGGTTGTAGCAACTCTTAGTTGTGGGTGAGATCAGCTAAGGGAATCAAGTACGTAGCATCCTACTGGGATCAGAGAGGTAGGAGCATAATTGTACCTTGGATATGTGTGAGATTGATTGGGGTTCAACTACAGTCCAGACTGAAGTTAATTTGGAGTAGGCTAGTGTCTGTAGAGGCTTAATATATTGTGTGTTCAATCTGGACTAGGTCCCGGGGTTTTTCTGCATTTACGGTTTTCTCGTTAACAAAATTCTGGTGTTTGTGTTATTTCTTTTCCGCATTATATTTTGTTATATAATTGAAATATCACAAGTTGTCGTTTATTGCTTCTCCTCCACGAACCTGTACATTATGTGGGAAAAAGAATCACTATGCTATCCATTGTTTTGCAAGGAGGAAACAAATTTCTAAACTTCATAATTTTCTTCTTTCCATTGTCAATGGAACAAATAGTCGATCGACTGCTGAAGTGAATCGCATTCCCACATAAAACCAGAAGCCTTATAAATATGATCTCTTTCCTAGAAATCATCACAGGGTTCAAATGCATTCTAGTGGTATAAATTCTTGTGCTACCGATAAAAGCATTCCATGTGTTCATAAGACTGTTTCTGGTAAATCTAAATCTAGAAAATGGATTCCTATCTATTCTAATCCTCTTGAACAGTTGCAAGAGGTCCTAGATTTAGTCCTCAGAGAAAGCCTTCTGACGGATATGATAAACACACCGTGTCTTACTATTCCGGGATGAAAGACAATCGAAGAAAGGCAAAAAACACGAAAGTCAAACTGTCAGATGATATATACAAATCCTTTCCCGATGATCATAGTGGGATTAATCTCCACTCTACCACCTGACTCCAGGTATTCTTTTCCTTGTGTCTAACTTGAGAGGTGCAAGGAAATTTATTGAGAAATACTCAAGTATGTTGTATATTATTTCAGTTTGGGTTTTTTGTGCGAGTTTTTGTGCTAACAGTCCACAAACGTCCGCGTCGTCCTCTTGAGAGTTCTTAGGGTTTCCAAAAACAAGAGTTTTCTTCTCCTGTTTACATACACATATATATTACTCTATATTGTGTCTTTCCATCCCTAACAAAAATTATATGGAGAACTCTGCAAAATCTCAAGAGATTGTACATCTTGATATGGTGGAAGACGCTCAAGGACGTGAGTCAATTCAAGAGATGTTTCTAAAGAAGATGCTTGAAAGAAAGGATCGGAACTCCTAGATTGATGATTCTGTCAAGGATTTAATTCGTGTTCAGAACGATTCAAAGGTCGAGTTTGCAAATCTTCAACTGCAAATAAACCAACTCTTGGATGGTCAGGCCAGAATCCTTGTTAATCAGAATATTCTGATACGGAATCAAAAGAAGCTCATCATGGACTGCGCCAAGGCTAGACAGCTTGCTCAGGTTGTTGATCACAAAGTTAGTGTTCTAACTCATGAAAATGGTGTGTCCACGGTCAAGAGAATAAAGGAAATCAGTGATACCTTCTTTGATGGATTCATTGAAAGATATGAGGTTCTCAACGAACTTTGATTTTCTCCTTTATTTCCTAGTAAATCTTCTATGTTTCTTGTTTTTGTTAGAAGAATAACTAGAGTTTCGAATAGCCATTATTGTGATTACACATAGCTATTCCAACATTTTCATCTTCTTGTGTTTTAGATTTATTGGTTTAAATTCTAAATTTGTTTGGAAGATGATTTTTGCAGTATTAATCTTTATGATTTTATATATTGCAATATTGTTATGGGATATGTGTGTTTACATCCGTGAACTTTGATTGTCCCATATCTTGTCAAAAGTAAAGTCTTTAGTAAGTCGATATGCATGTATTGATAAAAGAATGAATAGACTTTTGACAAATACAAAAGTTAAGCCTATTATGGCAATTACTGATGGAAGATAGGTTAAAATCTTTTGTTTGCAAGGATTATGTCTATTGAATGTCGTTATGCGAATAGTGAAGGAAAATAAAATGAATCCTTGTGTATTCCGCAGTACTGATCTTCCCTAATCCATATTTTATGTATTATTGTGAGGCTCCGTAAAGTGTCTAATGTTAAGCACTAAAACGACCAAGTTGAATATTCTTATGATTAGCTATGTTGTTGTTCCGCGAGATACTTTATGTCGAGCATTTTCAACTAAATTAATCATCTTGTTTGGTTATTTAGTTGTTGCTCCATAAGTTTTCTTATGATGAGCATGACCAATTAAATTGATTATTTTTGTGATTAATTTGGTTGTATTTCGATTATATTAATTATGGGTTCTCTTGTGATTAATCTAATTTTTGAGTCTTCATAAGTTCACTTATGTTGAGCATTTTTCGATTAAATTAATCATGGGTTCCCTTGTTGTTAATTTAATTGATTTTTTTTTGGATTCAAATTCATACTCGTATGTGATCTGTTATGTCCAAAGGAATCCTTCTTTTCTTTCGAAATTAAGGTCGCTCTTGTCGTTCTTTCGGGAATGACATTTTATGGGAGAGTTCTTAATTGAACTTGTGCTTAATTGCCAAATCTTTGTGGGGAGTGCGGTTGTGGAATATTATAGGGGTTATCTTGTATCTTTATTCCTTGATGAATGCATTTAGCTTCGGATTTATGATTGCATCTAAATAAGATGATATGTGTTTCTTTCTTTTGGTCATGAAATGTCTCTTTCGGAATTTTCATTAGGATCCCGTTCTTGTACCTTTGCTAATTTTATTGACAAAAAGGGGGAGAATTAATATGTAGTTCACACTACAAATGGTTTTCGGATCATTATGTAAGGGGAAGTGGTTTCCATGTGAGATGGAGTATTGAATAAGGGGGAGTGATACATATCACCATAGTATTGTTGTTAAAGTTGTGATACAATTGAACTTTGACGTTGTGTAATAATACTATGACATTGTATAACAATGATTGAGAACTCTTGTTTTCTCGTTGTTATAGCTACGGATTTTCAACAACGATGATGCTGAACTTACAACCTTTGGGATCATTGGAGTACTTGGAAGTGACGAAGATTTCGAGTAATGTTGAAGATTAGGCATGTGGAATAGGAGCTACAAATTTTTTATTTTTTTTTTGTATTCCATATGTATTAATAGTTTTGTCACTAAAATTGACAAAGGGGGAGATTGTTAGAGCATTGCTCAGTCGAACTCGCATGCGTTGCTATCTCAAGCATGTTTGTCATGTTAGTAATCAAAACTATAAGTCTTGATTTCTAGTCTACTATTGCTAAGGTCTCGGACTAGGATAGAAAGTGTAGTTGAGCTCAAGAACTCCATCGGCAATCATTATACAAGACGAAGGACTACTCAAGAAACCAGTCCGCGAACTTGAGTAGGTTATATATAAAAACGATGTTTGTGAACTTATTCATATTAACTAAGGAATGATAAATGCAAACCGTGGCTATATAGTTCATGAAACCGATTTGAGTGAATCAAATCGTTTTTGCTTCAATTGTTTCTTGTGTAGTTACATAAGATTTCCTTGCAATTGAACAACTCTCTAACTAGTTCATTTGAGTCACTTGAACTAGTTATGGTGAAGAAGAATATGGTTGATATGAAAGTGATCATATGGCTAACCATTTGGCTGACTATTGTTTAACCAACAAATGTACAAGTTTGGGTACGGTTACACAAGCTTAGAAACGTGCATTTCATTTGTGTGTAACAAGCTAGTTTTCGATCTAACGGTTGAAAGATATTAGCTTGAATCTAAATCAGGTTTTCATCTGACGGTGAATATTGAATGCAATGTTACCAAGCTAACATTGGTTGCAAACCCTGATTTGAAAGACTATATAAGGGAGAACTCTAGCAACTGGGAAACCTAATTCCCACACCTTCTGTTTGATACTAGTTGTGCTAATCTAGAGTTGATTCTCCTTTAACCTTTGGTTTCTTCTTCTAAACCAAGTTAATGACTTAAAGACTTCATTGGGATTGTGAAGCCAGACCGATACTATTTTCTTGTAGTTGTGTGATATGATCTTGTTGTTTCTATCGTACGAGTACAATTTTAATAATTGGCTTGAGATTGATATCTCCGATAGGCAAGATAGAAAAGAAATCACAAACACTTCGTCTCATCGTTTATGATTCCACAATATCTTTTTCGCTGCGTCGATTAAGATTATTGTGAGGTGATTGATAATACTAGCTGTTCTTCGGGAATATAAGTCCGGGTTATCAATTGATGATCACGAACGCACAACCTGTATTATTTCAATTATTTAAAATATAATGTGGAAAAGAAATAACATAGACACCATAAATTTTGTTAACGAGGAAACCGCAAATGCAGAAAAACCCCGGGACCTAGTCCAGATTGAATACACACTGGATTAAGCCGCTACAGACACTAACCTACTCCAAGCTAACTTCGGACTGGACTATAGTTGAACCCCAATCAGTCTCCCACCGATCCAAGGTACAATTGTACTCTTACGCCTCTGATCCCAGCAGGATACTACGCACTTGATTCCCTTAGCTGATCTCACCCACAACCAAGAGTTGCTGCAACCCAAAACTACAGACTTGATAATAAACAGATCTGTCTCACACAGAAAAGTCTATCAAAGGATAAATCTGTCTCCCACAGATAAACCCTAGGTTTTGTTCCGTCTTTAGATATAAAATCAAGGTGAACAGGAACCAACTGACTACACAGGCGGTTTGTCGAGGAATAACAAACAGTGAGATGAAGATGTTTGTGACTTCTTTATCTTGCCTATCAGAGAACTCTCACAATCTCAAGCCAATCAATCGATTGTACTCGTACGATAGAAGATGCAAGATCAGATCACACAACTACGATAAAAGTAGTATCGGTCTGGCTTCACAATCCCTATGAAGTCTTGAAGTCGTTAACCTGGTTTTAGAGAAGAAAACCAAAGGTTAAAGGAGAATCAACTTTAGCGAGCGCACTAGTATCACACAGACATGTGGGGATTAGTTTTGCTCAAAGCTAGATGTCTCCTTTATATAGCCTTCAAACCAGGGTTTTGCCTTAGTTACAAAGCAATCCTTATTCCCCGTTAGATGAAAACCTGATTTAGATTCAAGCTAATATTTCTCAACCGTTAGATCGAAAACTTAGCTTGTCACACACACTTGAGTATACGTTTACTGGGTTTGCGAAAACCATGCCCAAACGTGTACATGTATGTTGATTCAACATAGTAACCCAAAAGGTTAACCATATGAGCATTTCATATTAACCTTGTTCTTTCTTCACCATAACTAGTTCAATTGACTCAAATGAACTAGTTAAAGAGTTGTTCAATTGCTATGAGATCTTATGTAACTACACAAGACACAATTGAAACAAAGATGATTCGATTCGATTGAACCGGCTCATGAACTTTATAGCCACGGTTTTCATAAAGCATTCCTTAGTAATTTAAGTTTCATATTCAGAGCACATCTTTAGATCATAACCTCTTAAGTTCACAAACAAGTTCGCGGACTTAAGTTAATCGGTTGAGTTTTCCAAACTCAGCAGAAATTCTCGGAAAGAGAACTTCCGCCAGTTCGCGGACTGAGTTCGTGGACTTAGCACAAAAACGAGTTTTGGAAAATCCAGCAAAAATTCTCGGTCGAGAACTCCCGACAGTTCGCGGACTTGGCAAGCCAATTCCACAATCCTTCCGATTTCTCTTGATCAACAAAGTTCGAAAACTTCGGTTCAAGGAATACATGGCTATGTAATCTAAACTCTCATTTCAATCATTGAGACATTCTCAGAGGACGCTATGTATCCATTATTCACAGACCGATTTACGTCAGAGAAATTCTCAAAGTGATGGAAACTTTTCATGACTTTCGCCACTAGGTGAAGATAAACTTGATCAAAGCGAAACGCTTTACCAACACACGATTTCGAGATAAAAGATAAGCTATGAATGCTCAGCTCGAAATGTCAAATGTGTATGATCTAGTCTATATAGCATACGACTTTTGTCTCATAAGAAGTAGGAGATAGAATAGATAGACTTTTGAGTGATAGATAAGTTCAAGTCTCCACATACCTTTTTGTTGATGAAGTTCCACGGTTCCTTGTATAGATCTTCGTCGTTGTATGATGAATCGCCATGAAGTCCTTGAGCTCAACTACACTTTTCTATTATAGTAAGAGACTTAGCTATGTAGGCTAAAAATCAAGACTCATAGTTTTGATCACTAACATTGAAAAACATGCTTGAGATATCAATGCATGCGAGGTCGACCGAGCAATGCTCTAACAATCTCCCCTTTGTCAGACGAAACTATTAATACATATGGAATACAAAAAAGATAAACTTTAGTGGCTCCTATTCCATAGTCTAGTCTTCAACGTTCCCTGAAATATTCGTCCTTCCAAGTACTCCAATGATCCCAAAGGTTGTAAGTTGAGCATCACCGTTGTTGAAGATCCGTAGCTATAACAATGAGAGAAATCGAGATTCTCGATCATCATTATACAGTGTCATAGTATTATTATGTAACATCAAAGTCCAATTGTATCACGACTTTAATAATAATACTACGGTGATATGTATCACTCCCCCTTACACAATGATCCGACTAAGTTCATCATAGAATATGACAACCTTAACTGTACATGTACTCGACATAAGAAAGAAAAATTTATGGAGTACAAACTAAATAACCAAACAGGTTGATTAATTTAGTTCCTAATGCTCGACATATATCATCTTATGGAACAACCAACAAGCCAATAAGAAAAATCGACTTAGTTGTATCATGCTCAACATAAGACACACAATGCAACCTTCACGGTAATACATAACAAGATGGATCAATGAAGATCAATACCGTGGATAATCATACAAGGATATATTATATTTTCCATCATAACGATATAATAGACTTTATCCTTGTCAAACAAAAGATTTTATCCTATTTTCCATCAAATACATGACTGCATAGGCATAACTTTTGTAATTTGTCAAAAGTCCATTCTTCCTTTCATCAATACGAATACCGATCCATGAACGACTTTACTTTTGACCGCAATATGGGACCTTCAAGTTCACGGATGCAAACAATACATATCCCATAAACAAATTGCAATATCATCATCATCCAAATATTTTTAGAATTTAATAACCAATAAACCTACAAATTAACATAGGAAGATGAAAACAAAAAATAGCTATGTGTAGTCACAATCATCGTTATTCAAAGCACTAGTTATTCTTCCAACAAATCCAAAAAGAAGACATCCTAGGCATCCAAACTCAAAAACAGACTCTTAGACCAAAACCCAGACACTAAGGATCAAAAGGACTGTTCTGGAAACGCATGAGTCTTGTGATCATCGAGCTTATGAGAGACAGCAACCTCATCAACCCTTGAGGAAACATCCTTTTTGAGAGGTTCTTTCACACCGTTCTTCATCATAGAAAGATTACAGTTAACCTTTTTCAACTCAGCTCTTACAACATCAAGACACTTAATAGTTCCAACAAGTTGCTGAGAATCAATGATCACCTTAGATTGAATCTTCTCCCCAATATCTGAGTAAGAAACATGAGATTGAGTAAAAGATCCTTCAACTTCAACAAGGGTCCCTTCTCTTTATCAAAATCAAAGTATATACCATTATCAACAAAGTCTTCAGGCAAGTCCCATGAAGAAGAATCCATTGATGAGAAGCCTAGAGTGAAAGTTTTAACACAGTAGGAAGGGTATATAAACGTATTTGAGGGAATTAGGGTTTAACAGTAGGTATAAGAGACTAAATCCAAAACCTTATATGTACCCTTATGAGGACCCAACACAAAACATGAAGCTTTTGAGAGACAACACAAAACTAACAAAAGCAATACAAAAAGATGATAAAATACTCATGTAAAAGTATGTGACTGATTATTTATCTAAGGACGATAAGAAAATAGCTAGATAATCACAGTTACTTTGCACAGAGTATACCTATTCAATTCTCACACAGCTAGGATTTTTGGTGAGTGAGATATCAATCTTGTGATTAATTCACACAAGTATGAGCATTTAGCTCATTAAATGACCATTGCTTTTGTTTAGTCTTCCTTCTTTGATTATCCCTCAGTTTAGAAGAATACGGCATATCTTGTTCTGCATATCCTTCTGAAGGCTTTTTCTGAGGACTATATACATGACCTCTTGAAATTGGTTCAAGTGGATCAGAATAGATGGGAATCCATTTTCTAGATTTAGATTTACCAAAAGCATAAACATGGGGAATACATTCATTAAAAACATAAGAGTTTAAATGGTTAGAATGTACCTGTGATCTGTGACGACTTCTAGGAAGATATCCATGTTTATAAAACTTTTGGTTTTCTGTGGGTATTTGGTTCACCGCGGTAGTCGATTGACTAATTGTTCCATTGACAGTTGATAGAAGCAAATTACGGAGTTTAGAAATTTGTTTCTTTCTTTCAAAACAATGGATAGCATAGTGATTTCCTTTTCCACAGAAGGTACAAGTTCGTGGAGGTGAAGAAACAACAGGCACTTGTTTAAACTTCATAGCCACCGGAGAAGATTGTAAGTTATGAAAACTTTTCTTGATACAATCTTCATCTGGGAAAACTTTCATTCTGTACAGTAACTCATGAGAATTAGTTTGTGCAGAAGAATATTTCTTTTAAAACAGAGTTTTCCTTTTCCAAGGATTTGCATTGTCCATGGGCTATGACAAGCGATGCTTCAAGTTCCTTTTTCTCAACACAAAGTCTGTCAATATTAGATGAATGCGTCTTGATCAAACTTATTTCTCTAATTGATCCTTCTTTAACCAGCTTTTCAAGATCACCAATCTTTTCACGATGTATATTATTTTCTTGAAGAAGTTTCTCAATTTCCTCGGAGAATGTCCCTATAATGTTATAGAGTACCTGTTCACGATCAATAGAATTTGCAAATTCATCAATGAGCTGTACATGATCCTTGAGATCAACAAACTCTATAGAATTTTTTGAAATTCTGGTGAGCTCCATTTCAACTTTAGCTATTATGTCCAATGTCTCATTGGAGGAAGAGTGGCTTACACAAGATAAGACAATCTGCCTACCTCGGGATTCGGAAGAATCAACTAAGGAGTGATCCTTTGAGGTATTTCCGAGAAACTTGACAAAGTTGACAGCTTTAGGAGGCATTTTGGTATGCATATGAGATTTTGTCCACATTCTCAGATTGCCACAAACACAGACTTGTTAGGTCTTAAACGTGTTTGCCTGCTCTGATACCAATCGAAAAAGCGGGGGTCTAACAACACCACCCAATATTTCGCTTAGCAATCTGTATGGACTAACTCCGAAATACTTTGCTAGAGAATCAACTAGATAGTCAGACTCAATCTAGATAAAAGTATATCAAGGAGTTAATATCTCTCTCTTGTTTTTGATATTACTCAAGCTAATAGAAATCAGCGAGTCCTAATCAAAACACAAGGAATACTTGGAAGGTACCAAAGACCAATGTCCAAGGATCAATCAATATCAATCAACAACCAAAGGTTGCATTTCCAATTGATGATCACGAATGCACAACCTGTATTATTTCAATTATATAAATATAATACGGAAAAGAAATAACACAGACACCAAAAATTTTGTTAACGAGGAAACCGCAAATGCAGAAAAACCCCGCGACCTAGTCCAGATTGAATACACACTGTATTAAGCCGCTACAGACACTATCCTACTCCAAACTATCTTCGGACTGGACTATAGTTGAACCCCAATCAGTCTCCCACCGGTCCAAAATACAGTTGTACTCCTACGCCTCTGATCCCAACAGGACACTACGCACTTGATTCCCTTAGATGATCTCAACCACAACCAAGAGTTGCTGCAACCCAAAATCACAGACTTGATAATAAACAGATTTGTCTCACACAGAAAAGTTATCAAAGGACAAATTTGTCTCCCACGGATAAAACCTAGGTTTTGTTCCGTCTTAAGATATAAAATCAAGGTGAACAGGAACCAATTGATAATCCGGTCTTATATTCCCGAAAAAAAACCTAGATTAATCAATCACCTCTCTACAATCCTTCCTGACTACACAGGCGGTTTGTCGAGGAATCACAAACAATGAGACGAAGATGTTTGTGACTTCTTCATCTTGCCTATCGTAGAACTCTCACGATCTCAAGCCAATCAATCGATTGTATTCGTACAATAGAAGATGCAAGATCAGATCACTCAACTACGATAAAAGCATTATCGGTCTGGCTTCACCATCCCAATAAAGTCTTCAAGTTGTTAACCTGGTTTTAGAGAATAAAACCAAAGGTGAAAGGAGAATCGACTCTAGCGAGCGCACTAGTATCACACATACGTGTGGGGATTAGTTTTTCTCAAATCTAGATGTCTCATTTATATAACCTTCAAATCATTGTTTTTCCTTAGTTACAAAGCAATCCTAATTCACCGTTAGATGAAAACCTGATTTAGATCCAA
This sequence comes from Papaver somniferum, assembly GCF_003573695.1. NCBI lineage: Eukaryota > Viridiplantae > Streptophyta > Magnoliopsida > Ranunculales > Papaveraceae > Papaver > Papaver somniferum. The sequence goes on along the minus strand of NC_039362.1, from coordinate 46,379,233 downwards.
GCTAATATTTCTCAACCGTTAGATCGAAAACTTAGCTTGTCACACACACTTGAGTATACGTTTACTGGGTTTGCGAAAACCATTCCCAAACGTGTATGTGTATGTTGATTCAACATAGTAACCCAAAAGGTTAACCATATGAGCATTTCATATTAACCTTGTTCTTTCTTCACCATAACTAGTTCAATTGACTCAAATGAACTAGTTAAAGAGTTGTTCAATTGCTATGAGATCTTATGTAACTACACAAGACACAATTGAAACAAAGATGATTTGATTCGATTAAATCGGATCATGAACTTTATAGCCACGGTTTGCATAAAGCATTTCTTAGTAATTTAAGTTTCATGTTCAGAGTACATCTTTAGATCATAACCTCTTAAGTTCACAAACAAGTTCGCGGACTTAAGTTAATCGGTTGAGTTTTCCAAACGCAGGAGAAATTATCGTAAAGAGAACTTCCGCCAGTTCGCGGACTGGGTTCCGGACTGAGTTCGCGGACTTAGCACACAAACGATTTTTGGAAAATCCAGCAGAAATTCTCGATCGAGAACTTTCGACGGTTCGCGGACTTGGCAAGCCAATTCCACAATCCTCCCGATTTCTCTTGATCAACAAAGTTCGAAAACTTCGGTTCAAGGAAAATATGGTTATGTAATCTAAACTCTCATTTAAATCATTGAGACATTCTCAGAGGACGCTATGTAGCCGTTATTCACAGACCGATTCACGTCAGAGCATTTCTCAAAGTGATTGAAACTTTTCATGACTTTCCTCACTAGGTGAAGATAAACTTGATCAAAGCGAAACGCTTTACCAACACAAGATTTCGAGATAAAACATAATCAATGAATGCTCAGCTCGAAATGCCAAATGTGTATGATCTAGTCTATATAGCATACGACTTTTGTCTCATAAGAAGTAGGAAATAGAATAGATAGACTTATGAGTGATAAATAAGTTCAAGTCTCCACGTACCTTTTTGTTGATGAAGTTCCACGGTTCCTTGTATAGATCTTCGTCGTTGTATGATGAATCGCCATGAAGTCCTTGAGCTCAACTACACTTTTCTATCCTAGTTCGAGACTTAGATATGTAGGCTAGAAATCAAGACTCATAGTTTTGATCACTAACATTGACAAACATGCTTGAGATAGCAACGCATGCGAGGTCGACCGAGCAATGCTATAACACTTGGAACAATTCCTTTGGTTCGTATTCCAAACAATAAAGGAACAACAAATTTGTTCGGTAACAACTCTTTTCAACCAAGTGATATGAGTTTGACAAAAGGCTCTTCTATTTATCCCAATAAACTCCTTCGTCAGGTCCTTAGATCTATCCAATAACAATTACCAAAGTAATTGTCAAGATTTTGCAATCAATACTTTTAATCACAAAGAAAAGTATTGATGTCGATCTACTCAACTAATCAATCAAATCTATCACAAGGATAAACCGATTATAGTTGGATCCTTTTCCAGCCGAAACAAGTATTGTGCACACCAAAGATTATGAAATCAAATCAGAAATCTTCTTCGTCTTCAGATCTTCTTAGATCTTCAATAAACACCTGCAGACAATCAACTTGAATCTCTTGTGAATCACACACAAAACGGAGTCTGTTAACAATGGATTATCACAAGACGTCTTTAGAACTACAAACAGTCTAAAGATCCCCGTCGAAACTTCGATCTAGTTTGAGTGAATCTTATATCAGAAGAGAAGATTCTCAAGCATAAACAAACCAGGTGCAATCAAAGTTCAACAACCGTTAATCAATCAAATCAATCGAGAACTAATAATAAACTGCAATTATCTAGTTTCCCACCAACGGTACTAATAGAGCTTCTCAATCCCAAAGAAGTCTTTAAACTGAGCGGTCGTAAGATATTTCGCCTAATTAGGTTACTTTCCTCTCCGAATAGGCGGCTACAAAAATATTCTCAAAGATATGCAATAAACACAAAATAAATTTTCATAATTCCTGGAAATGCCATGTCCAATTAATGACCGAAATCTCATTAGAAAATCTCCAACTAGTAAATGCACATTACTAATTTTTATTTTCTAAACATATGCAATATAATTGCTGGAAATTAAAAGCATATAAAACTAAAACCTTAATTAAAAGATTCTCAATTTATTTCGATCCGGGATTCTCCTTTAGCTATTAAGGAATATCTTTAAACAATAAATGATAAGAGTTACTGCACATGTTCAAAGTATGTCGACATCTTTACTTTGTAAATCTTTTTTCATATTTACAATCTTGGAACGAATTTGCCACACTTCCAAACAAGTTTAGAATTGGTTCATTTGACTTCCATGGACTATGTGATTGATTATCCTATCAAATCACAAATCATGGGTTTAACGGTTCTACCAAAACAAGTTTCGGTTCTACCTCCATGTGGGTACTAGAATAGTTACCAAAACTTGGTTGACTAGGTACTAGGATCGGTTCCCACATATATATGGTATCTAACTTGTATTTGTTGCACATGTTCATAGGATCGGTTCTCAATAACTAAAAATGTGTTGCACATGTTCATAGGATCGGTTCCCAATAACTAAAAACTTGTTGTACCTCTTACAAGGATCGATTCCTCTTTTGTGATTGGTTGCACTCTTACTAGGATCGGTCCCCCGATGTCTAGAGTTGGTCATACCAATTACAACAAATCGATCATACCATCTCAGGTGATTACTTAAGATCGGTTTCACTAATAAAAGTCATACCAATACGTAAGTCAGGCCTTGTGAATAGTTTTACCAAGAACATAAGCAAGTCATAAGCGGTTATACTAAACACACATATTGGTAATACAACGATTTGCAATGAATAACAATACCAATAAGCCTAGCGATTTCCCTTTCGATTCATAAAACAAGTTTATGAATTGTACTTCCTTTAAACGAATGTAAAATATTGTTTCCTAGGACGAAATCTTCGCCCATACCCATACATAATCACAATAGCATTCATACGATTATGTCGATGTCTTATATACGAAGTTCAAAAGATAAGCGTCATACTTCGTATTGTATTCCTTAATACTATGTCTAACTAGAGTATAATCATTCACAGCTTCGCAGTTATGTTTTCAATATGCACGATTTGAAAGATACGTTAGGGAATGAAACAATTCAAGTCAAATATTACTAACCTCAAGTGGAAGGATGATGTCGTCGTTGTAGCTCCTTACTTCTTCACATTCTTAAAGTCTTCACGTAATACTTGTAATGTCTCATATCCTAATACTTTCAAGCTAACATATACGAAGTTGACTCTAGTAAATAACCAAACGACTCTTTAAATGAGTTTTGGTTCAATAAAATATGACAACCAAACTTGACATACCCTTGGTGGGTTCAACCGAGATATGCTCTAACAATAATGTATTGCGTAAGTCTCACAACATATACAAATTGGTAGTTTGTAATGCATAATTTGTTTACAGAAGCAAGAATGTCACAAAATTTATATCCATTAACCTTGAAAGTCGGCTATCACAAAAAAGGTACGGCCGTGGTGATATCTAGTGAAACTCTGAAATTTTCATATTCTTCTGAAAATCAATCACAATCGGTTGATATATGCATTAACTTATACCGATTGTTGTTGTTGTTCATCAAACACGACGAGCATCGCCTAGAATCAGTGGATATGGTACATCTATATAAACTGATCACATCAACCACAATTGGTACACTTTAATGCTTATATAAACCGATTTTTTTAACCTTATTTGAATTTTTACAGAAAGTAAGAATCGATTATTGTAGGTTTATCCTATAATCCGATTAATTTCATTTTAAATGTCCACATATATGATTCTGGGTAGGTTTATCCAATGCCATGATCAGTCTTTATATGACTCACACATGTACCGATTATGAAAAGGTAGTTGTTTTCCAGACTTCCAAGTTTACAATCGGCCTGTATGTGCCTATATATACTCTGGTGTTTCCCAGCTTTTATTTCTTCTTTTTTTGGCCCGAACCGTTTTTTTTTTTTTTGAAGTTATAGCCTATTCTCTATCATATACTACTTTATTCAAAGAAATCTTTCTCCGTTGATCATTATTTCATTCAAAGATGCCAAATCCATGATCATCAACTACCAATTCATTTGAGACATACTTATAAGATGCAAACGAACTACTTCATCATCGTAAACTACCAATTCATTTGAAGACATACTTAGAAGAAGCAAACAAACAACTCCAAAAGAAAGTGCATCGCCATCATCATCACCTACCAAATATATTAATATTATAGAAGAAATACTACGTAAAATTAGCAAACAAGTAACTCCAAAAGAAACCACATTACCGTCAAGTACTACAATGGAAGAAGAAGAGGTACTGAAGGAAAATAAACGAGGTCAAGACTAATTCCAACTAAGGAATATATTAAAGGGTGTTGAGGAAGAGACTGTATGGGTTAAAATTTATTACATTGTCAAGGATGTTCCCGAAAAACATCATCATGAGAGTATATTTTGGATTCAAGTTGCAACAGGTCATTTCGTTCCAAAGATGGACGGTAAGTACAAGAAACCATGCCCAAATTAAAGACCAGACTATGTTTCTTCAATGACCATTCACGTCAAGAAGTTGTGCTACAAGTACAAAGAGTTTCTCGCTAGGCACAGAGGGGACAGGTTTGCGGCACATGCTGCATATGCCAAATGGAGAGAAGAGTCGTTTTATCATTTTGAAGCTACATTGATAGTTGAATCTCGTACTAGGATATAGAGAGAAGATAGAATTTCATTTTATATAATTACAAGATCAATGTGGTAGACTAGCACCATGTTAGTTTATCGTCTCAATGTACGAAGTTTGAATTTTAATTGCTTATGCAAATGGTCCACAATAGGCGCTTGTTAGAAGACATATAGTTGGATTCTAGCATTAAAATTTTTCCATTTTACTGTGACTTATTTCAGCAACAATCAGATTACATTGTTATCCATAATACTGATTCTGAATAAATTCACAGGTAATGTTGTTTTAAAATCGACCTATAAGGTCATCAACATAAGCCGATTTCTCTCTGCATTCATAATTTGTTTACTTTTTATGCCATATAAGCTGACCCTAAATATTTTCCAGGAATACTAGATCAGAATCATACTTTAATAACACAAATACAAGCCGATTGTAATGAATTTTCTTCGTAATTTTTTTAACTTAACCAAAAAGGAAAATCATTTCATTTATTAATCTTGGTTCAAATTGCAATATATAATACACGAAAGTGATAAAATATAAACATCTGATAGTTCATGTTCAAAACAAATTCAAAATACTTATCCCAACAATTGAAGACCCTTAGATTTGATCTGGATAGACTAATTCTATCAGGGTCGTATTTTTTCAGCCATTCCTTGGTGATTTCTGAGTCATCATGAAACCTACACACCGTAGTTAATGGACAATCTTCACGTAGCCTAAGACTGATAAAATGTATGTTGTTGTGGTTGACCATAAAAATTCTACGCTTCTTAAGCGATTCATCAAAAATGGTTCTCTTTGGTGTGAATGTAAGATATTCTCCTTGACAAAAATAATAATGAACAACGCAACTCCACGTATTCGCCAAGACATGGCCACATAGATGGATTCTCATCGATTACTTGTTGGTAATTGGTTCATTCCCCTTTGGCTCTTGTACTTGAGCCACCTTTTTGCATCACTTCTTTTATCTTGTCTTGTTCATTCCATCATCATCAAAATGTAAAATTCCTTGTCATCTTCTAGGCATAAGGCCATCATCTTTCTGAAATACTGGCATTGGGTCAGGTACTCATCATCCGCCAAACTTATATCACGTATTTGTTCAGACATAATGTGAAAACCACAATTTTCGTCCGCATCCACGTCTTCGGTGGATAATATGTATGGCTTAAAGATTTCAGGATATTTTGAATAGTACTCCGAATATGGTGTAACACGTTCGATGGGGTCTATCTCATTCATCCATAGGTGTTTCCCCATCGCCAAGAATGACCCTTAAAGACACCATGAAACCCTTTTGTATTTAGTTTCATTGATACTCATCTTGTACTCACTGACTTTCGTGAGAAAGAACGATGGGATCATTTAAATCCTCGTGCATTGTAGTCACTTGACTTTCTTAAGAATGAGCAATGGATCCCATGTTGAGAAAAAAATGATTGGATCATTTTACTTTGCTTGTGTGCCGCTTGTCCCATTTTCTCCCTTCTTTGGTCGACCCATTTCCTTTTAGCCGGTACCTCTTCATACTCATGTTGAGAAGGAATGATTTGGATCATTTGACTTGACTTGTGTACTACTTATCCCAGTTTCTCCTTTTTTTGGTCGACCCATTTTCTTTTGAACCAGTATTTCTTCATATTTAGTATATTCATACTCATGTTGTGAAAGTTTTCTTTGGATACTCATCCTCACCTTAAACTCTTTCCTTTCTTGCATCCTATCTATATTGGTTGGTGGTACACCCATCGGTAGTTGCTTACTTGGTTCTTCAATCGGTATCATATGGGGGTTAGCAGCGAGTATCATACCATCAAATCTGAATGATTTTGAAAATCCTTCCACTTTAACTCATTTTCTTCATACTCCTTGATTTGTTTCTTATTTTCATTCTCTCGTTCCTCCGGAGTTAGCTTCTTAAGATGCTCATCTTCAGCATTCTCACGAGTGATACCTTTATATGACTTTGGCTTTTGGATATGACTCCTACAATTACTTATGATATGCCATGTGCAAAGAAAATGCTTGGCGTCCGGGAAAACTACCCCTATGGCATTCATTAGTGTTTGTTCCTTATCCGTACAATGATACTCGGAGTTTGATCACCACGGTATATCTTCTTTAAGGTATCTAACATCTAAATAAAACTCACATCATTCTTCCAATCCATAAATCCCCATTCCACCGTGAAAGTTTGCTTATCAGAAGTGTTACAAGCATTGTTTCAAAACAACATGTTGTACTTGTTTTTCTTGTACGTACAATCTATTAACAAAACTTGACAAAGGACCAATTTGATCATATCCAGATGCGCCAAGAAAACACAAATAACTTTGCCTTCTACTACCCGCTTCCTCTTTATATAGTGGCGTTGATCAGATAACCACTGAGTTTATTCCATAACCACTCTACCATCCCATGCCCTCCTCCTTAGGGCTGATTGCCGCGTAAATTTGCCTCAAAGCGGAAAAGTTACTCTTATAATCCTCCTTAATCTTGCTAAGGGTGTCACTTGGTCTACATCAACTTTACCGTTGCCAGTTGATGTTATTCTTATCATCATCCTTAATCTCTTATTGGCAGAGTGTCCAATAGGAGATTCCAGCTCATCATGATTATAACAACCATCCATTACTTTAGAGAGCTAGTGTATACCACCATTGGGTCTATCAACTATAATCTTAAATGGGAAGCCATACTTCCTTGATTTAGTCATGTAGATCTTAGTCATCTTCTTCCCATACGGTTTTTCCTTTGACATGTGACTTTCTTGCTTTCCACCTCTCTGAAAAACAATTTCTAAATGATCACAACTTGAATGACGGCCTAAAGCTAATGCGTATTTGATCTCAATGCCCTTGTCAACAAAACATTACTTTGAATCGCCCTTCTTTTCCCATACAAATCAGTATAATATTGGGCAGAGGTATCAGGACCCAACTGAGATAGGGTTCGGGTTGATCTTCGTTGAATGCTTCAACAATCTACAACGTATATCAACGAGTTAAAAAACTAGTATCGGTATATGAGTAACAAACCATTATAAACGATCTGTCTATAGATATAAGTGTATCAACTGATCAAGGACTTGACGATTTTTGGAGAAAAATTCCCCAAAACAACAATATGTTCACATTGCATAACATGTAATTCGATTCATGTATGGGTTGAAAATGCGTTTTTTATGTACAATTTTGTCTCTACAATTGGATTACATATTTACGTACTTAGGCGGATTGTAAACTTTGTTTTTTTTTTCAAAAATATCCAAGTGAAAGATTCGACGTATGTACATCACCAACAAAAACCGATTTTTTCACCTATCAATTCCCCAAAAATGTACGACAATAAGTTTGTATATTGATGAACAACGACCTATTGTTGTTCCTAATTCGGGGAGATAATCCAAAATCGGTAGATATGGTGCTACCGCATCCACAGGTTCTTGGTTATAACTGACAAGAGAAAACTTAAATTTTTGAAACTTTTTCCATTTTTGGAGATTATAATATGCAAATACATGTTTGGAGATCCTTAGAACGCATACTTGCCGATTGGAAGCATTATGACCTTCATTTTCCAGGTAATATTCTTCTTGTGCTACAATAATATCCTCCATAGGCTTTGGTGGACATGGGCTTGTTAATTTAACAAATAACCCATAGGATCGAAATCATGATTATCTGATGCACCCACTTCTTCATCACTACAAGAGTCCGCATCGTCGGTATGAAGCTTCATTTTTACAAACAAAATCACAAACCTAGTTTTTTTTTTTTTTTCCCTCTACTTCTTTTTCTTTTCTAAGCTTTAGAAGAGGAAATGAATTTCTACTCTAATTAAAAAACTATAATCAAACTTAAGCATTGATTAATGGGGAAATCTAGCAAATAACCAAGGGGAGCAAATAACTCACCAAGCAAAGCAATTAGATTAAACTCCGGAGCTGTAAGCAAACCAACTAGCTAACTCATTTACTCAATTGTTAAAAAATCTATATCTTTATTTCAAAGCAAGTCAACTACTGCAACAAAAGCAAAGCTACTAACTTCTAACTCATTAAAGCTAGTGACTAACTCAAAACTCAACAAGTCTAAGACTGGATGAAAATTTGGCAAGATTGCCTCTATACTATCTAAGAAAGGGTATTGGAGAAACCCCGGAGTATAATAAGCTGGGATGGGAATGCTACAACTACAAAAATTCAATAAGGAAAGGTATGTCATACAATAATCCCGCCTTCTATCAATCAAAGACCGGACGACACTGTATTGAATCTGAGTCCCGTTGCTGTCTTTGAGACAATTGATGAGGCTGAATATGAAATCCTTCAATTACTTATCCTCAATTTCCATCATATTTTATCATACATAAGTAAGAATATAAGGCGAGGCTTTTAAAAAAACTCTACCGAAAGGAGAGAAGATTTGGAAACTCGATTAAAAAGGGCAACCACTAACTAATCATCACCAATGAATAACAACATAAAACTATTAACATAAATAGGTAGACAAGGAATTTTAGAAATTATTTCCTGATGACCCTTTTTTTATCTTTTGGTGATAGGCTCAAATATTTTCTAGTGGGAATTGAATAAATATCCCTTGTTTTGATGGGCTTCACAAATATCATTATCACACAATAAATATATCCTTCTCCATCTATAAACCCATCATGGGTCCATTAAGGTTTTGATTCTTTCCATATTTACCCATTCTCTTTCAATAAGGCTTTCAAGAAAATCGTTTTTTTATTTTCATTATTCCATATCCAAACTTTCTTTCTTCTTCTTCTCTCCCAATAACAGCCGCTACCGCCATCACCATCACCATTGCTCCAACTTTTTTTCGCCGCCGTTAAGAAATCTATATTAATCAATAAATGTAAATGATTTTTCGACTGTGTTTCATAAATCTCAAGTTGATAAAGATGGTGGATGTGGTGGCGGTGGTGGAGGAAGATATCGACTATCAGATTTATGTCTTTCTCAATTGAGAGGGAGATGAAGATTTCCGTTTGAAATCATATTTCATTATCAATGATCATCAACAATTTATCTTTTTTCTCCCTTTATTATGATTTTCAGTATCATCTAAACATTCGGAGATTAACAAATTTGATTTCTAAGTTTCGAATTTGGGAATTTAGGGTTGATACAGAAATCAAAACCATAGGAATTCCATGGACATAAAGCGACTGGATCAGGTTAGTATAGAAAACCCTAAAAATCTCCATTTGATTTGAATCTCGCATAACTTGGATGTCTGTGGTGATGTTGGTGGTGGAGTTTGAGTGTGATTGTGGTGGAGATTGGGTGTTATTTTGGTTGCATTTGTTGATGGTGTTCCAGGTATAACAATTTTCCTTTCAGTAAACCTACTTACTTCAGTTTTTACGGGATCAACTACTGTTGTGGATCCAATTTATGGGATCAACTTCTATTGTTGACCCAATTTTTTATGGGATCAATTACGGTTGTTGACCCAATTTTTTATGGTATCAACTACTGTTGTTGATTCTTTCAACTCCTATTGTTGACAATATTTCCTTGGATAAGTATAATCATGTTTGTAGTTTAAATCATGCTTGTAGTTTAAATCATGTAAATTTCTTCCAATGTTGAACTTGTGGTGCAATGGTAACATGACTGACTCCATGTCAGATGATGTGTGTTCGACTCACGCCAAGTTCACTCCATTTACATGGATCAACTTTCATTGTTGATCCAATTTAGGGGATCAACTACCATTGTTGATCCCCTAAATTGGATAAACTTCTACTGTTGATCCGTTTTTTTTTTGGATCAACTACCATTGTTGATCCCCTAAATTGGATCAACTTCTACTGTTGGTTCTATTTTTATTTGGATCAACTACTGTTGTTGATACAAAAATATCTGAACCAGTGGTGGCAGCGACGGCGGCGGACTAGTGGTGACGGCGGCGATGGATTAGTGGTGGTGGAGGACTGGTGGTGGTGAAGGAGTGGTGGTGGAATATTAGTGGTGGTGGCGGTTGGTAGGTGGTGGTCGTTGAACGGTGGTGGTAGAATGGTAGTTGAATGTTGGTGGTGGTGGTGCTAGTGGTAGTGGAAGAAATTTGTTCCATTTTGAAATAAAGAAAAATATTATATGGGTGAGGGTATTAACGTAATCTAATTTTAAATAGATAAAATTATTAAAAAAGTAGGGATATGTTTATTGTTGTATAAAATAGAGATATATTTATTGTGCGTCAAAAATAGAGACATATAAATAATGTACCATATTTTCTATAGGCCCCAAATATACACTTGTTAAGGAGTGTGCACCAATTCCGACTCAACTAGCCGGGCTAAGTTTCCTAAAATGAATCGGAGAGACGATGTGCCATAGCGGCCTAGCCTCAAATGAGGAAAAATTGACTGAACCCCCTCTCCTCTCCTCCGGTTTTTGAGAACTGCACACGTAACTGCGCTTGTAACCTTCCGAGAGAGCGATGGAAGAATCAACTAGCCCTTCAGAATCAAACCCTTCTTCATCTTCTTTTTCTACAACTAGCTATACCAATTCTAGGGTTGGAAAAGGTGGTTCTGAATTCCTCTCTAACCTTCCTTCTCGTGGTCTTTTCTCCTCTTCCACTGTCCTCTCCACCAATCCCGTATGTACTCCTCTCTGTCTCTATCTCTCAATAATCTCTAACACAGTTGTTAAATATCAGAAATTTATCTAAATTTTCTATGATTATGCACTGAATTTATTATTTGGTCCTGTTTTAATTGCTGTTTTCCCTGAGTGTCTCTATGTAGCATATCTTGGGTTGTTTTTAGGTGCCCCGCATTCAATTGATGAAGAAAAATTGAGAATTAGAGTTATCAAAACAGCGGGTGATTGCCATAATTAATTTTTTTTGATACCCATTGCTAAAATCTTGTATATTACTCTGCAGGGTGGTATTCGAGTGTATGTTTGTGATCATGATACGTCACCACCAGGTCATTTTCTTGCTCACAGCTTGTTTTTTCTTTGTTTTACATGTCAACTTCCATTGGGACAATCATGGTTGGGGGTTGCTTGAAATTGCCACAGCAAGCTTTGGCTGCCTGAGATACCGAATGAGTTATTGTACTATGTTTCTTTCTTGTTGCATTTGTGATCAGTTATCTTTTGTACAGATAATTTCGTTTACATAGAGAAGTAGTGCCTATATTTTTCTTAACTTAGTGTAGCAACTAGCAAGGTTTTGAAGTTGTAGTTGTTTGCATCAACCAGAAATGTCTAGTCTAACTTTTTCCCTAATGCAGTGGACCAAGTTATAAGTACAAACCAAACAAACATATTGATTAGATCTCTCATGCTTAAGAAGCAGAGGAATGATGCCGTCTTAAAGGATGTAAAGGGTAAATCTACAACTGAGATCACCAAAGGAAAGAGGTAGTGAGTCTACCTTTTGGTTTTTTCTTACTCCACAAATCTTCTTTTGAAGTACTTTTATATGTGTGTGCATGTGCATTCAGTGGGTTCAAGTACCATTACCCGGACTCAAAGTCACATAATCTTATTTTGTTATGCTAACATTTGTTTTCTTCTCAGAGCTGCTGAAAGAACGGCAGATGGCAGAGCTTCCGCTAAGAGAGCTAGTTTGAACTTAAACCCTCGCAGTTCTCAGCAAGGTATTATACGCATAGATGATGAAGCTGTAGTTGTGTAGCTTTATTAAGCAATGTTGTCTCTGGTATAACAGTCTATCCTCAGGGAAATGCAAGGCTGTTGTTATCCAGTAATCAATTGTTACGCATAATTCCGACAACTTCCGGAGAAAAGGAGGCATTTGCCTATTATAGAGATGGTGTGATTTGAATCTATTTGGTGTTCTACGTCTTGAATCAAAGAAAAACGGTGATTTAAATCAAGATTTCTCCAGTACCCTATGTTATGTTAAGTCGCAAAAAGAAAAGAAAATAGAATCAGGGAGGGATATAACTCAGCGGTAGAGTGTCATTAGTAATTAGGTTTAGAGTTTACACTTTACACCTACATTTTGTTTGTCTATAAAATCCATCTATATCTGGAGTTGAGGATTCTAAATACTTGTGTTGATTTTGTAGAGAAATCAGGTGGGTGTGCCTTTGATAAAGAATTTCAGAGTTTGACTGTGGATAAGCTGCGTATTCTACTGAGGGGAAGAGGTTTGTCAGTCAAAGGAAAGAAGGTAACTGATCTGTTAAGCTTACTAAGAATTCATTGAGTCCATCGTTTGAGCAAAAGATGGCCCTTTTACAGTATATCTAGAAAATGAAGTTGATTTATTTATCTTTAGAATCATCTGATTGTGTAGCTATTATTGATCGTCTATGCTCAAACCTACGTGACTCTGATTGTGTAGCTATTTATCTTTAGAATCATCTGATTGTCAAATCTACGTGCAGGAGGAACTGATTGCACGCCTCCGAAATGACAATGTAGATGGTGAGCATATTTAAGGATGGGGGACACTCAAACCTATGTATACGTACAAGGGCTTTCAGCTTCTTGAAGGAAATGGTCCGAAGCGTAAGTTGGCGTGTGATTATTGTAAACTGGTTATTTAAGTTTTGGGAAACATAAAAGTAAGAGCAAGTTGGCGTGTGATTATTGTAAACTGGTTATTTAAGTTTTGGGAAACATAAAAGTAAGAGCTTGTTTGGTATAGTTTTCAAAAACAGTTTTCTGTTTTTAAAAACAGAGAAAACAAAAAACAGGAGAAAACGCGTTTGGTAGGGACATTTTCAGAAAATGTTTTCTATCTGTTTTCTGTTTCTGAAAACAAAAAAGTGAAAACAACAAATTATTGTTTTTTGTGTTTTCTCTTTTTTTTTCTTGGTTCTTTTTTTTCTATTCAAAACAAAGTAAGAGATCGGGGATGACTGCAAGTGAGTCATGGATAATATCACTATCTCTTAGAAGAATCTTTAAATTTGATACGATTTAGTTGATTTTCCTTGTTTCAAAAAACAGTTTACCAAACAATTTTTAGAAAATGAAAACAAGGAAAAAAGAGTATGTTTTTAAAACAGTGGAAAACTATTTTTGGAAACTGTTTTTGAAAACTGTACCAAACAGGCCTAATATGATCTTGGGTTCTTATGCTTTTGAAGCTGTAATATGATCTTGCCTTGCTGTTTGTTGTATACTAACAACAACATCCCCATCATCCTAGTTCCAGTGGAAAACATACAACTGCATGGGCATTTTCTTCTTTTTCTTTCACCTTGAGCTTTCAAGGATATAAAGCTGTCCGTGTGGGGAATTGCTTCTGTTACCGAACTGTTAACATTGCTTGTATCTTGTATTATAAAAAGTTTTGGATCATAACAAGACACCTTCCTTTTATCCTCCAAGAATAAAACGTTCACCTCTCTTTTTTATACTATGGACAGTGGAACGATGGTATACATGATCGGGATACTACTGAACAACATGCTTTAACTCCAGCTATGGTCTTCTTCATGCTCGTTCACATCTTTACTCTTTCTTAGTAAACCATGTTGGATTCGCCATCTCATACACTCAGTGAAAATATTTGCGGAAGGTAATGGTATTAGCACCTATGTAGAGTCTGACGGCCCAAACAGTATGGCCTTTTATGTCGAGAGAAACTTCACTCTTCTTTACTTAGTATCGAGTTTTCTGATATCACATGAAAAGACGACGAAAGAGTAAAGCATTTTGGTAATAGTTATCGCTTTCACAAACAATCCTGGTATTGACTTCAATTGGTGGAACAACTTTGCTACGTACACAACGAAGTGTACATCGAGAGGGGATCCAACGGTAGAAAGATCACCCTCTCTACATTGGGATAGGGGAGGGCAGAAGTGGGCCCCACTTCTCCCTCACACGGTGCATACACTTCGTTGTGTATATATCATTTTCGTTGGTGGATCTTTTTTTTGGATCAATTTCATGGGAGATTTCTTGCTTGTATCATATTATTATTAACATAAAAAAAGCTCTTACACACATCACAAGCCTGAGTCAAATCAAATGTAAATTTCACGAAGAACAAATAAGACCACGCATCCAAGCAGGATTCTGAACAAGGTTAAAAATGGACTCTCGCTTTGGGATTTTTTCAAAATTACCAACAAAATTCAAACAATTGAAGATATTATTCCAATAGTCTATCATTGATAATATAGAGACGCAAATCAAGTAAAAGGATAAAAGTTAGAAAAGAGTAAACTCCCGAGAAGGATGTATGCTGCCGAGTATGCCCAAATGAAGTACGCGCATCTGCTGCGGTAGGCCATCAAATACGAGGAAAACCAATATAGAGGAGGGCTGGAAGACAAGAAACCAGTCGCTACCTGTCAAAATGTGTGTTAGAAACTCAACACAGTTCGCAAACAACAAATTGTGGTTCGTTTATGTAGCATCTATGATGTTCTCTCCAACAATAGGCAGTTTGATTTCATGTGGAGTTTTTCTCTGGGTTTAAGCTACTCACTGCCGCGTCACTGTTTTGGAGTTTTAACCCCAACGGTGGGGTAGGCCGACTTGGTAAACTTACATCGTCATTATACATGAGCTTGGATTGGGTTTCAAGCAGAAATTGAACCCGGCGAGAAGTCCAAAACATTTAATACATGAAGCTAAACGTGTACTTTGTGCATGCAGATATTCAGGGGAATTCATATTGGAGTTTAAAAGAAGAGAGTCCTAATGGGATGACCCCTGATCCCTTTTCAGCTCACTTTTAGCTCTTGTTTGAACTTAGTTAATTGAACCCCCAGCAATCCATTAAGTTACATCTTTAAGCCAAATGATACACCTCATCATTATGGTTAGACCGGCATAATTGGGTATAATAGACGTAATTACAAGAATAAGAGTTACAAGCTGCTCTATTGAACTGCCCGAATATGATCCTTTTAAGGACTCAGATGTTAATGACGTACTCTAGCCAATGAGAGAAGCAAAAGATACTTACTTGAACATGCATCACAAAAAATGCTGTGGCTGACATAAACGCCAGGTGTAGAACGAACGGAAGAACTGATATGGAAGCATAGTCTGACTTTGCTGGAACTACTTTACCGTCTGATGGTACAGGGTCTAGACAAGACCTAAGAGTTTTTTCTTTGCGCATCTTTTTCCTCTGTCTAAGATTAGGATTTTCTGTTACCAATTGAGGGAAAACCACGTTGGATGTTGTATACTTATATTTACAAATACATAAATTTTAAGAATTGACAAGGTAAAGAAATATGTTTCATGCAGATCGGCATCTCAATATAAAGAGCACAAAGTATCCTACCACGGAGCTTGAACTTTCTTGGATTAGATTTTCATTACATAAGAGGTAATTGTACGTTTTTATTCTTGAAAGAATATAATTGACCAAAGCATGTAGATATGATATATGACGTCCCCAATCAAGAGATACACAAGAAATAGTAACTCACTTGTGCAATTCTGTTTAAAAACAAACCTTCGAGGACTTCATAAGAGATCTTCCCTGAGACCTGAGCATTGTTTAATCTTCCATTTACCCCAGAAAGAATAGCAGCTAAGTTCTTTTCCGTACTAGAAACTCGGAAACCCAATGAAAAAACAATTTCGGGCCGCAATTTCACATAGTATGCAACTGAACAGAGTGCCAAAGAGAGAATAGGCGAGGCAAGAAGAAAGTTGGGCAACTGTTTCAGCTGGAAATACTTCAAGAAACCAACCCCCCTGTGATAAGAATCGCAGAAGCCACCAGAGAAAAGTTAAAATGTTAGTGCTAGTAATTTAGAGTCAGAATTAGAATTGACCAGACATGCATTTAAAATTCCCATGTTCATGCTTGGCATTCACTGTTCGTTAATAGTTGACAATTACTCCATGATTAGTTGGAAATGCAATGATAGCATCAACAAGTTTTTCATATGATAATGGTGATAACTAGTTTCCGTAAACCATCTAATTCTGCAGCTATTATGTATAACTTAAGTAACTTAACTGACTTACCAAGTAACTGACCCAAAAGGCAACCAATTAATATTACAACAAATTTTAGTAAACTAATAATGATGAAGCTGCAATTTCAACAAAAGGGTACTAAATATTATGCAAATAAGCATACCAGTAATGACCTTGAAGAAAGTCATACAAAAAAGGCACTCTTGCTTTGCACCAAGGCCTCATTTCATCTGATATGATCCCCCGACAAATATTATGGTATCCATAAGCTTGAAAAGCAATGAATGGGATAAATATGCATACAGACCGCAAAGCTCCGTCTATAAGAGTCATCGCTGCCAACTTTAACAAAAATAGTTAAAATAACTAAAACCAGCATCTTCTTTAGTCCATCACAGGATTGAGTGAGTAATAGGCAAAATGACAGCAATTGCATTCATCCAAGATAAGCATATATTCTAAATGTCAGTTTTTTTCTCGCAACAGATAAAGTAAGTAACAAAATAAATAACAACTTACCCCAATACGTTTTTTCTGGAAGATAGCATCACAAGCCTGATGCATTGCCTGAAAACAGATATAGCCAGCATTAAGCACACCATTTGATCTTGTGAAACCAGAGAGAGCAAACAGAAGAACAGCGATAGTGTTTCCACCGGATAGTAAGTGGTATATACCACCGAGAGAAAACAAGGAATACAAACTCTCCGTATATCTGTTAAACCAGGACGACAATTCAGTTTCACCATTGACAATAGGTATATTTCTTAATAAAGCTTCAAATTTAAAAAGGCTAAGAGATTACATTGATGAATAGAATATGGAAGCTGGATTGAAGCAAAATAACATGGATGCACGAAATGCAGTTTTTCTGTCCTTCAAGAGGATGATTGAAATCCTGCGATTGCAACATGGCAACATGACACTCAGCACTTGTATCATATAAAACAGAAACGAACCCGCTTCATGAAAATGCAGGCTACTCAGTAGATGAAATCAATAATGATCTTTGAATACTGTTATATACAACAAAATCACAATTAAATAAGGACAATAAGAAGTGATTTTACCTGTAAAAGTAAACAACTGAAAGCAAAAATGCTACATTATTGATAAGCGTATCCTGATAAACCTAGCACTGCTCTGTATCCAATAATAGGTACCAGTGGAGCAAAAACTGAAAATCAAACAAATCAAAAACCAGTAAAACAATCTATAAATACTCAAACCACACTAATTAAACTTACATTTTCATTTACCAGTTCGGGATAGTATATAGATGAAAATGGGTAGAAGAGGGAAAAATGCATAGGTCTGTTCATATTCATAACCACATTGAGCGATCCTGGTGAAATATACTCCGTCCCATACAATACTTCCTTCAATGGCGGATCCAATTTTAGGCCAAATAAGTAATTCATATTAAGTGTCGGAATCTGAAGAGAGACATTTAGGGTTTAGCATTGCTGAAGTGTCGTAACTACTGAGCAGAGATCTCCATAAAATGTTTAGAAATAAAAGAAGAACTCTTGAAATTAGGGCAGCTCGTAAGATTCTGTGGGATACGTTGATTTTATTGAAAGAAAGCATGGAAAACCATGTACGAAGGAGTATGTCGACTAAGAGCAACTCCAATAGGAAGCAAAACTTCAGGAGTGATGATAGACTCACCGCGGCTAAATCCCGCAGTGAGTCCCGATTGGTAATCGGACGGTTCTAAAAGCATTCTCTACATAGGATAAGTAAAGGGTTAGGAAAAATATGGTTTGATCCTTTTTTAGGTGGTCCCATGTTAATTCGATCCTTTCAAAAATCACATTTTTCATTTGGTCCATAATTATTTAAAAATATTAAATATCTAAAGTACCCTCTTTCTCTTATTTTCTTTCCTCCTCATGTGAATCATTTTTCTGGTTTTTTTTCCCTTCATTATTTTTTCTATTAATTTCTCTCTCCTCTTAACCTTAATAGATAAAAGTTTAAAAATTAAACATCTAAATTTTATATATTCGGAAATCCCTCGACGATAGCTTTCCAATAAGTACCATTGTCACTATGTTTCAGAGCTTTTAATTTTTTTCGGTATAATAGTAGTTCATATTCGAGAATGAACACTATTTTATAATATGGTAGTTCATTCTAGTTCTACCAGTTCATTTCGTAGAATGAACTCGTATACACTAGCAATTTATTTTGTAGAATAAACTCATAGTAATTGTTCAATTTGAAGAATGAAGTCGCAATGGTAGTTCATTATTATAGTTCATATTGAAGAGTGAACTCGTGATAGATGTTCTTAATTTCGAATGAACTCATAATAGTTGTTCATATTGTAGGATTGATAATTCATGTTGTAAAATGAACTCGTAATAGTAATTAAGAATGATAGTTCATATTGTAGAATGAACTCGTAATAGTTGTTCATTATGGTAGTTCATTTTATAAAATGAACTCGTAAACGGTAGTTCATATTGTAGAATGAACCCGTGATAGGTGTTCATATTGTATAATGAACTCGTAATAATAGTTCATTATACCAGTTCATTTTGTTAATGAAGTCGTAAGGTAGTTCATTTTGTAGAACGAACTCGTATGTTATTTAATCCAAAGAGTTCACTTTTTGGAATGATCTAATTAGCATGATAGTTCATTAAAGTAGTTGATTTTGTAGAATGAACTCGTATAATAGTTCATTAAAGTAGTTCATTTTGTAGAATGAACTCGTATAATAATTCACTTTATAGCTAAAAAATAAGGCAAAAATTAAAAGCTCTGAAACATAGTGACAATGGTACTCGTTGGAAATTTATCGTCGAGGGCTTTCCGAATATATAAAATTTATCATTTTTGGACTTATGGTTCAAAAGATATTTAAGTTTTAAGTTTTTATGTATTTATTTTTTTATTAAGAGAAAGAAAAAAGAGAAAACAATGTATTTTTGTCACTATCAAAGGAGTGTGACATCATTGATGACATCATCTCGCGTGGGTGTTGTACACCCTAGGACCAAAGAATAATTTTTTTGACCAAATAACAATTTATATTTTTAAAAATGACCAAACAGACAGTTGACTGGGTCAACTGGACCAAACTAACTTTAATATATTATTCTTAGGACCAATTGGTATTTCCTACTAAAGGGTGAAAGTGGGTCCCATTATGATGTTTGAGGCCGGATTCTCTGCGGGATTTAGCCGCGGTAAACCTATCGTTTACGGAACTTCAGGCTGCTATAAATAAGATATGTGGTAATTTAAAAAAAATTGAAAATGGTAAAAAGGTAAGAGCAGTGCAAGTTAAACCAGGAAAATATTCCGTTAAAAAACAAAGAAAAGCTCTAGTTTTGAAAGTTAACAACCGAAATTTCCAAAACAAAGGAGAAATAGGAAAAAACCAGGAGCCCAAAGATTGTACTAAATATTTATTGATGTAATTATTTAAGTTCTTATTACTGTCTAAGTTTATATCTTGTAAAAGAAGTGGCAATAATATTAATTAATAAAAATATTTAGACATTAAAAGTTGACTTCCATTTTATATTAAGTGATACTTGTTATATTACCTTACATATATAGTAACTTGATTTCATAACGACAACAATAACATCGAGCATTCAAAATGTTTAAATTATTTTCCGGTTTTTTTACTAAACTGGGCTTGAGCCATGTCTTTCTGAAAACCAGATAACAACAAGATTGTTTATATGATTTTAATCAAACTATGATGTAGTTGTTCAATGAGGACAAAGGTATTAAGATACTCACCAGTTATTCTTTGGACAACCCAGAATATCACGTTAAACCATCCATAAAACTTATGTATAACGTTTGGGATCCTTACCGATGAACGCAAATCTTAGTTCTAAGCTCTTGTTGTTTCTTAAATATTTATTTCGCCGCGCTACAAACCTTTGTAACACTCTTTCCTAGAAATAGTCACGGGTCATATTTCTCGATACAATATGTATCCAACATTGAATAAGAGTAACACCTTCTTCCATAGTAAAGACAGGGACGACCCATCGGGTGCATTAAAGATGTGATTGAGATGGACCAAATCTAAGGATGTTGATACAAGCTTCGTAAAGAAAAGGTTTGGCGTGAGTTTCCGTCCATTCATCCAGATCTATTTTTGGGATCACTTCAGCTTCAGTTACTCGGTTAAGTTTTTCTCGATCAATTTCCCTTACCCAGTCAAGAAATTGCGTGACCTCGTGATTAATTGATTCAAAACGACTTTACAAACCACCAGCAACTCGGTTTTTGGGGTTCCCAGTTTCCGAAACGAACATTGTTAAAAGTTCTTCCAAAAAGACATGTCTTGATCGCGCATAACATTCTGTACCCTATGAAACACGTAGGCTTTGCATATAGCTAAATCCTATTTTTCAGTAAATTTAGGCCCAAGAATTCTAGCCGACATTTTTTTGACGTGTTTTGGTACACAAGTTTGAGAATTATAAAATTAAGATATAAAATGTGTGGTTTTGGAGTTGAAATCGTTTGAATTTTATAGGGAGCGGAATATTAATTAGTCGTTGGATGAGAGTAGGAGTTGTTGTCTCAACCAAGATCGATCGGCTCAATGTGAGACGAGATAAGGGTTAATTATAATAGTCATATATTTCATTATATAAACCATACATTGTAACTAATATCTTCCAAACACGACCACAAACATTCTCAACTGAAAACGTTTTTAACCAACACCATGTTTTATAAAAGCAAAGGAAAACAAATTATATGTGTGAAAGCAAAAGTTGTTTGTCCATTATGTTTCATAGATGGCCATAGTTTGATGCAATCCCTTTGATTATTCAAAATGTCCACAAGTTGGTTGTTCGGCTAACATAATGGTCATTGAATCACAACCAGAAAAGCTCAGGTATTTGCAATGTCAAAATCCTAACTGTCGTGAAAAGCCACGAATGTTAGATGATGTTATGAAGGATCAAGAAGATGAGCAGGTACCAGAATTGCGGAAAAGCTTGAAACTTAAAGCCAGATTGAAAAAGCCACAACACGACCACTATAGAGAAATAACATCGTGGAAAAACTTAAAGTTTAAAGTCAGGTAGAGGAAGCCACAGCACGACCACTGCAGAGAAGTAGAGTTTACAAAACAGATGATTAGTGAATGCTCAAGCCCTGATTGCAAATTTTTTATGCATTTGCACACTTCTACAGAAGAAGACACATACGGAAAACACTTCTGAGAATGTTCTTCGTGTTTTAAGTTGGAGTGTATTGATTAAGTGTATGAAATGATTCCATCACCGTTATGTTGTCGTTATCTTAATTAATGGAAATGTCTTTGTATTTGCACCACTTTTATGTTTATATCAAACAACATTAGATTCCATTAAACGTTACTTAGTCTCACATTGGCTTTCATTAAACGTTACGTTAAACTTAATTGCTATATCATAAAAATAAGGTAATAAAACATCCTCCTTCTTGGAGCGGCTGGTGGAGCGACTGGTAGGAACGACTTGTGGAGAGGCTGGTGGAGCATCTAGAAGGCAGAAAAGGTGAACCCTGAAGAATTCTAAGGATATTGAAACAACCTAAAAACTGAAACGGTCTCCCGTTAATTTGGTGCCACGTCGCTACAGCTATTTGGATCAATTTATCTTCAGTTTCACTATTAATCCTATTTTAGTTAACTTACATTACCATAACAATAAATTGGTTGACAGCATGACTAATTGTTTGAAAACGAGCAGATATTCTAGTAACATCATAGTTTCTCAAGTTCCCCGTTTTTACAACGAACATTGCAAAAACTTGTTGCCAGAAAGTTATTTGCGTAAAATTAGTACCGTGGATGTTATTTCTTGTTTGAAAAACATAAGCTGTTGTAGATGGTGGATTTTCGACAAAGGGTAAAATTGTAAAAGTATACTCCGGATCCGACAATCGGATGAGTATTGAGACCCACGTCTCTCATTAAAGCGTGAAATCTCATGCCATAAAACCTCTGATTGAGAAATTTCTCTCAGAGAAGATGTGGATGTGTAGTCTCTCAGCTGAGACCACGGCACATCTCATGAATACTAAGCAATTTCAGTAATGACTCCGGATCCGGCAATCGGATGAGTATTGAGGCTCATGTCTCTCAATAAAGCATGAAAGCTCATGCCATAAAACCTCTGATTGAGAAAGTTCTCTCAGAGAAGATGTGGATGTGTAGTATCTCAGCTGAGACCACGTCACATCTCATGAATACTGAGCAATTTCAGTAATTACTCTGGATCCTGCAATCGGATGAGTATTGAGACTCATGTCTCTAAGCATGAAAGCTCATGCCATAAATCTCTGACTGAGAAGGTTGTCTCTCAGAGTACATGTAGATGTGTAGCCTCTCAGCTGAGGCCACGACACATCTCATGAATACTGAGCAATTTCAGTAATTACTCCGGATTCGGCAATCGGATGAGTATCGAGACTCATGTCTCTATGCATGAAAGCTCATGCCATCTCTGATGGAGAAAGTCTCTCAGAGAAGATGAAGATGTGCAGTCTCTCAGCTGAGGCCACAACACATCTCATACTGTGTATAATCGAAAGATTGGGCGGTTCCTAGACAGCATGTCTGCTAGTATAGAGCGACAACGTCTTCGGAATGTAACCAGATTTTCCCCGACTATACAAGAGAAATATGATGCTCCAGCAAGTTCATATTGCTCAATCCTCAGATAATTAATGCTCCTAGACAGGAAGCCCTTCTTGTATAACTGCAGCAATTAATTATCTTAAATCGTCTGAATATCCAGCAATATTCTACGAGCCATCGTCTGAATATCCAGCAATATTATACGAGTCGTCAATTAATCGCCTGAATATTCATCAATATTCTACGATTCCTCGTTATATTTCGTTACTTCAATATGTGGTTCTTCCCAGCAGAATTCCACGGGTTAGTAATAAATATTCAACGAAACAGGCATCTGGGCATCGAATAAGCCCTGACAAAATGGTGCAAGTGTAATTAGCAGATAATACAAAGACCAGCATTCTGAATGAACGAACGAGCATTTTAAAAATACGAACGAACGAGGAACCTATGCAATATAGGAAGGGAAAATAATAATAATAAAATATTAAACAAAAGCGCCAGGGGACTAGGCTCACCAGCCGAGCAGTCATGCCGTGACTAGTCCCGCGCCCAATTTTATATTTTACCATATTTTTACTATTTTCACGATCTCATGAAAATCCTCTCGTTCGAGCAAATTTCCTTTATTTCAAAGAAATTATCTAAATCACATGATTTTATCAAAAAATAATAAAATTAGGGAAAGGTGTCGCGGGACCGAGCACCAGCCGGCCATGTCTTGGTCGTGGTCGGTCCACCTCACATCTCCATTATTTTATTATTTCTCTCAAATTATGAAAATTCCTTGATTTTATGAATTTTCCCTAAAATCATGAAAATTACTTAATTTCATGTATTTTTATCTAAATCACATGATTTTATCAAAAAATAATAAAATTAGGGAAAGGTGTCGCGGGACCGCCGGTCGGCTGGTCATGCCTTGGCCGTAGTCGGTCCCACACCTCACGTCCCATTATTTTATTATTCCTTCTCAAATTATGAAAATTCCTTGATTTTATGAATTTTCCCTAAAATTACCTAATTTCATGTATTTTCTCTAAAATCATGGAAAATATTAAAAAAATTAGGAAAACTTGTGGGACCGGGCTCTAGCCGGCAGGCCATGCCCTAGCCGGTCTCACACGCCCATTATTTTATTATTATTTGGTGTTTGGTTTCCTGATTTCATGAAAACTCCCTGATTTAAACAAAATATCTTGGTTTTCAACAAATCCCTTTGATTTTATGAAAAATTATCTAAAATCATCAAAATTACATAAAATTTGGAAGAGTGCCTTGGGGACCGCGCCCATTGGCCGGCCGGCCATGCCACGGCCATTGCCGGTCCCACACTCCCATTCCCTATTTTTTATTTTAATTTATGTCTCTCATCTCATGGAAGTTCCCTAATTTCGCCAAACTCTCCAGTTTCATGGAATTTCCCTTAAATCAGAGAAAATTACATAAAATCACATAAAACTGGGAAAAGCATGTGGAACCGCGTGTCAGCCGGCCTGCCATTCCCTAGCCGTGGCCAGTCCCACACCTTGTGATTCCTTGTTTATTTATTATTTTCATCATCTCATGTATTTTTGCCGGTTTCAGCAAAACAATGGATTTTGCATATTTTATCCAAATGTTGCTTAAACGTGCATCAGAAAATATCAAAATTCTCAGGACTGAAGCACGGACACTATGGTGACACGAGCACATCCCCTTGACCGACCAAGGGTTACCCTGAGGCTTGAAAACAACTTGTCCCGCATGTTTTAATGATTTTAACCTAATTTGCTCAGTTGCTCATATTAGGTTCGAACTCTTTCCAAATAATTGGAAGTGCGCTCAAACGACCATCTACTGGTCCCACGACCATCAAGAGCCGGTCTCATGACCTCTTGGTCGGCCCCTCATTTTTCTACATCAGGTTTTATGATTTTTTGCTCACACGGGCATTATTTCAGTAAATGATTAAACCAGCATTTAATCATTCTTTCACCAACTGGTCCTCAAGAGACTTTGGTATTTTTTGCTCATTCGAGCATCTGGGCGTTATATGGTGAACCCATCATCCCATGTAGCCGGTCCCGTGTTGATTTACAACAAATCATCATTGCGGTAAAATTAGGGTTTTGAATCCAGAGCTCTGCAGAAACGTGATTCTGTGCAGATTCGAACACTCTGATAATTTTATGTTGATTTCATGATTGATATTCATATTTATTTTGCTCGACCCAGCAGTCAGTAACTTAAATATATATTTTATTTGGTCCAGCTACCAACAATTCATCAAAAGAACAATATTTGCTCGAACTAGCAATATTCCCTCGAACCGGCAATATTTATTCAATTAGCAATATTCGCTCAGACTAGCAATATTTGCTCAAATCAAAGAATATTGGTTCAACTACTAATATTCAACAATTTAGCAACACAGTTTTGCTCGTCTTAGGTTATAATGATACCTCGTCTCAGCAGACACATTAAATTCATGAGTTTCGAAACATTTGCTAATCATGTTCAACTCAGCGCTACATGGACTCATCGTCCCATAAAGTCAGCAACTGACTCCACAATCACGAGATTTCAATCGTGTCACATGGGGGATATTAACTAGGATTTTGGTCTGGCGGTCTACGACACGTTTGTTCACCCACGACGATAATGTGAGCAAGTCGTGCAATCAGTTGGAAGAGTCAGCAAAGTAGTGTGTGGAAGGTTAACCAAGTCTCCGCACGATGAGTAATTGGTTTTAACACGATTTCCCCATTTCCCACTCTCTGATTCCAACAACTGTCACACTTCATGGGATCATGGTGTTTTCAACTCCGGCATTATAAAATGTCTCTTAATCCTGATTGAAGAAGGGAGGGTTTTTTTCGAACAATCGAACAACATTCGCCAAAACGAGCAATTTCTCATCAAAGTTCATACAAACAATCTTTCGTCTACACGAACTCACAGAAATTACTCTCAATTGAGAAAAATTCAATCATTCAGAGTATTTTCACGCTGAATTCACAACACACCTACAATCTCAGATCACCATTGATCTCACGCATTTCTCAGCTTCCCTCCTACAGATCAACCCATCATCTCTTGTGACCGAATTGACTCTGGAACGACCATTGTTCTTGGTTTAGGCCGGGGTATTACAGATTGGTCTCTCGAACTTAAAGCACTCCCTTCTTGCAGTGCATCTGTGTGAGGTTCAACATTTCGCTCGGTTCAAGGAGTCTCCACACGGTCGACTCTTCAATTCCGTAAAAACCAGAAAATCGTTTTTCTCCACTAACAGATTGGCGACCACAGTGGGAGATTAATATCTCGGTTGCAATCTCAATCTTTCACAAGATGGTTGATCTTAGGTCACGTACGATCGCAGATCCTAATACAAACGACGCTAGCATTAGCAACAACAATGACAATCAGAATATCCCGGAAACGATTCCGGCCTCCAACACTGACGGTGGTGACATTACTCCTCCTCATGCTGAAGGTCATCCCCTGTTCGGTCGACGCCCTGAAGAAGTCAGAGGAAATCCACCACCTACCATTGCTGATCTTCTCAAAGCGCAGGAGACTCTTTCAAAGAATCAGACTGACATGGATGCTACACAGAAGGAGCTGTGTAATTATCTCAAAACTCTTACTGATAAGATGTCAGAGAAGACTCAAGAAAAGGGAAAAGAGAAAGATAAATCATCAGACGCTGATCCTGAGGTGATTCCAATGCATACAGTAAATGATGACGAAGTCGGCAAAGCTGCATGCGATTCATCAGCAAAAGAGCCGTCAAATTTCATTACTCGAGAAGACTTGGAGCGTCTCCTAGAGAACCGTGTAAAGGGTAGTACATCACACGTCCATCGTCACCAACCTCCTTATCCTGCTGCCACACATAGGATTCCTCTTCCTAAAGGTTACATTTCCCCAACTTTTACTCTGTATGAGGAACTGGCAATGCTCGAGAACACGTCTCTCGTTTCCTCGAATCCTTGGGAGAGCATGAACATAACCATGTTGTTCGTCTCAAGGAGTTTTCAAAATCCTTGAAAGGCAGAGAATACACCTGGTACAACAACATCGCACCGGGGACTATAAACAATTGGGGAGAAATGATCAACGCCTTCTACAGGAAGTACTTTTTCGTGTCAGAGCAACTTACTCTCTCTGATCTTGGAAGAATGTTCCAGAGGGTCAGTGAGAATCCCAATAATTACGTGAAAATATTCAGAGTCCAGGCCCTGGACTGTCATGACCCAAATGTCACAGAGCAACAGCTGGTAGATTTGTGTATCAACGACATGCTCCCAGTTTACAGAGCTCTACTGGAGAATCTTCGATTCCAGACTTTCTCAGAGCTTCACGAAGCCGCGAAGAGATCGGCAACCATTGCACCTGCTCTATTGGAAAGAGCAAAATCTACAAAGACTGAAGAATCACGAGACACTCGAGGAAGTAGACGCCTGATCAAGAAGCAGTAAAACCTCCATCCTTCCACAAACACTGTTGCAGAAGGGAGCAAACGGAATGCCAAACTGCCGCGCAAACATACCTCAGCTCCTTCAAAAGCACAAAGGAAGGATAAGCAAGATGCACAAGCCTCTGACCAACGCACAAGAGTTCCTGATCAAGAAGCACCTGACTTTCCTTTTTCCATTAAAGAGGTGACTTCCACAGGTTCGTCAATCATCCCACAAGCGATTGCGGAGTTTTGAAGCACATTTTCAAAGAGAAGTTTGATCCACAACAGCTTCAACTGGGGACTGAAGGAGTACACAAGAATCTTCTCCCAGTCAGAATCTTTACACTCTCTGGACAACCTATCAAAGAGGCAGTTCAATCCTTGGTCGAACATGAATTGGTTTATCTGTCGAAGGCACAAAGGAGAGACATGTTCACAGTACTGAACCACATCGTGTCAAGAAGTCCATTCTGAAAATACTTCTTGAGCCTCCAGCCATAGACCAAGACATATACGACTGGGGACTGCTTACCACAGTCAATCTCAGAAGAAACAAATTTGGAAGAATGTTGATCGATGCTGACACCGCCATCAACAACATTCCACTGAAAACCATCGGATCCACATGCTCGACAAGAAGATACTCATGCTCCATCTCAATCAGAGACCTTGAAGGAGCGCTCAGAAATAATTATGGCTACATTATTCTCAAAGTAAACATAAGTTCAACCTGGAAAAAAACCAAGTTTCACATAATCAGGAAATGACATGTCCTTCAGACGAGCGTGGATCCACGCTGAAAATATGGATACTTACAAAGCGCCTTTGGTTGCACAGAAACCAAGTTTCACGAAGATCTAGGATATGACATGTACCGACAAAGCGCCTTTGGTTTCACATCTCTCTAAAGATCCAGAAGATTTGACGGACGTTCCATCATCGGAGCACTTGGAGGAATTTCGAACTTTGGCGAGATTGAAGCAAGAACCTGCAAAAGATGCATAGACATTCATCAAGAGGTTCCGCACTCAGGCAAGTCTCATTCTATGTCGATGTCATTTATTTCCCCACATGTTATCCTAGCATGGGGACTTAATTATGCTAGCAACTCTACAATACGTTATGAATGGTAGCTTCACCGCATTAGTATTTTATCAAGTGGTTGAATCTGACGTTTCTCCGAATCAAGGATTGAAACATTCATTACTGACGTCCAAGCATGGCAAAGAACACTTTGGGCGTTTCTCCTGCAAGTCCATGTGTTCCACAAAATCAGAAAACTCTGATGTCTGCACAAGTGTGGAATCCCACTACTGCAACGAAAGGGATGCTGAATCAACAGAAGATACTCCAGGGCCGAGATGATCGAACCCCTAAGATATTCGATGCTTAAGGAATATACGCTTCAACGCTCAAGCATCTAAAAGACCATCAAATTGTACTCCCAATCAAAGAGTACAACTTCAGCACAAATATCTCGACGGTGACACATTGATTCAACACCAGCACGATCAAAGTGTAACTAAACTACAATCGATAAGTCTTCATTATCCCATGATAAGACTTCTGAAGCATATGCAACATCATTCATGCATGGATGACACTAACTCCTTCAATACACTGGGCAACCTGAGGTGATTCCGTGAAACTTCATCAACGGGATTTCTCTACATCAAAATCCCCTGCATGATTGAGGAACTTTCTCTCTTCACCAATCACATCCAATATGAAAACTGCTGATGTTATCTACCGTAACAATGTCGACTCACTGACAAAGCCAGTTCATGGTAAAGTTATGCTTTCAGGAGCATTCAGGTTGAACTCTCAGTACACCTTCATCTTACGGATGCTCAACTCGTCAACTAGTTCGTGAATGTAAAAGGCTCACTGGATGAAGGAGCAAAGATTATATCTATAATCATGATTCTAGCCTTTTCGGTCTTTGGAGCAACTTTAACCATGGTATCAACATCAACAATAATCTCTAGGGGAACACAATCCATGATCTCAGCATCGACAAAAATCTCTAGAGTGTGATCATTCATGGTTTCAGCACCAACAACGGTCTCAGGAGCAACATCCTCAGGGCTTCATCAACTAATCATTCTCTGAAGTGTTACATATGAAGCAGACTTCTCTAAGAACCAATGATTCATATCAAGATGTGTAGACCTAATAACATGCTCACATGAAAGGCTTTACAAAGCTGGCATGACTGGTGGGCATAATCCAGAGTCTTCTACAAGATGTTCTCATTACCTCTACAAATGAGATACAACACACTTCAGGCCATGGGTTTGCAAAAATGTACCAATGGGTGAGTAATGGGACAATGCTTCCTCAACGAAAGATGTTCGCCTATGTCTCTTCTACAACATACCAAAAGGGCGCATCAATCGGACATACGAGCTGAAAGATATGGCCTTTACCGTCAGGTCTACGAAATCTGAAAAATTTGTACGGGATTACAAATTACAAATGTGCACGCTTCGTTGGATGACCTCTACAACTCCAAATTGAGTGATTCTTGTCTCTTTAGACAACTCAGTCTCTTAGCTTCAAAAGTCAGGGTCAAGCATCAAATTCCGACGTCGTATGAGGTTCTTACAGCTTCCAGAGCGTACAACATGCAAGCAACAATTCTTAGACGGGATTCATAACTTCCACAATCGATCGGTGTCCACCAGGTCTTTTCGCTAAGTCCTTCATCAAGTTTTACAGTCCAAGACTCGTGACATCAAACTCTCATGTGCTAATCATTCATTATAAAAGCAATGCTACCACCGGGACATGAAACCATGGTCATTACATCGTCCCATCTCGAGAGCAACCTCATCTACGGTCTCGTGACCAGGGTTTCAGAAGTGATGTTCTACGACTGACAGAAGCAGGATGGCGCTGCAAGCACCATGCTCATGTATCAATCAAAGGGTCATGATCTCAAAGGAATCAATGACATTAAAATCCTCCACCAACCATTCAAGACACAAGCGAATGGTCTAAAGACACAACATGAATGTTTTACAACAAGCTCGTCTGAGATGATTTTACACTTCCATGTACAAACCGACGAGCTGAGATAAATTGGTGAAGAATTTGTGGATGGGTCATACACCATTCTCTTCGTATGGATGTCCTCTTCAACATATCCAAAATTCACATCAATTGAAGAAATGAGCGAAGAGTTGTGGCCAAAACATTGTACCACATGCCAGCTGAAAATTTTCTGAAGGTCTCCTGGAAGTTTACTGTTTCGTCGATTTCGGATCTTAAACATGCTCGGAACTCAAAAAGCTTCTTTGCTAAAGTTTGGAAATTTCCTGGGCATGAGCATGGGTAGACCGCGAAAATCCAACATCGAACGAAGATTCTACAACAATTTCAATGAAGACCTAATTTCTGAATTTTCTGATGACGAATTATGGCGAAATTCTTCGTTCATCCACATCTGAATCAGGAGCTACACCATCAACACAAAGCCGAACTTCATCTTCAGCCGATAGTCTCATTTGCTAAAGTCGGCGGTACTTATGCTGATAAGGGACGACTCACAGATGATCTAGAGACATACAAAGTACCAGCTTTCCAGCGTCTCCGAAAGGTTGATTCATCCCAGGAGCAAACGTCTTCATGTTTGACTTGATATTTCTGGAGTGTTCGCCGGAAGATCCAGAAGGGTGGTTGTAACCAGAAGTCACCACTATCTGAGGCGAAATACATCGAGTCATGAATATACCAACAACAAGCACGCGCTGAAACGGTAACAATCCAACTCTTACCTATTTACAATTTCACTAGTTGTAGTGATTATAACGTCAAAATTTCGAAAATTTGCTCGTTCCTTCAAACCTGCAAAGTCGAGCAAAATTCATTATTCAAAATCATGACTTGATTTTCATCAAACCGTGAACCACCCACGTGAATTTTAACATCCACTGGTTTTTCAAAAATTGGACAGACGTCCATTTTACAATTGTGAAAATTCACATACAAACATTATTTCATCATATATAATTGTCTACTTTCAACAATTGTTCAAAATCAAAACATGATTTTACAAAATATATAAATATTTAACGTGAAACTCACGTAAATTTGAAAAAAAGATATCTATATATTTTGCTCCCTCGCACGAGCATCTGTCTTTGAAGCGAGAGAATATTTTCAAAGATTTCTGAAAGCTCGAAGATAAAATTTTCATGAAAGCTCATAAACAAAATTTTATTACTAACAGACGCAATGTCTATTAAAAAAAAAATTCTCTCGTACGAGCATTCACCTTTGAAACGAGAGTTTATCCCACTTTGTGAAATCTCACATATTTAAAAATATATAAATTTGTTTTTCGTGAAAGCTCATAGACAAAATTTTATCATTAGACTCAGGTCTATCTTGTTTGTTTCTTAAACTAACGAACGAACGTCCGCGGATTCCCTTTCTTGGTCCCGGACCCGTGAATCCTAAATCGACCAAGGTTCCACCATCGAATTCGGTTCTACACCAATTTATGCTCACTGGATGATGCTCTATTACGCCACAGGGGTTCGCTTAAACCATGGTTTGCTCATTCAGTCGAAATCCGGTAATGTCTTATCTTATGACTAAGTTCAATTACTTATTTTTGTTTGTACCTGAAAATCACCATTCAATGCTGACTGAGGAAAATGACTGTTCCTCACTAAGCAGGGGACTTAATGTAGATGGTGGATTTTCGACAAAGGGTAAAATTATAAAAGTATACTCCGGATCGGGCAATCGGATGAGTATTGAGACCCACTTATCTCATTAAAGCGTGAAAGCTCATGCCATAAAACCTCTGATTGAGAAATTTCTCTCAGAGAAGATGTGGATGTGTAGTCTCTCAGCTGAGACCACGACACATCTCATGAATACTGAGCAATTTCAGTAATTACTCTGGATCCGGCAATCGGATGAGTATTGAGGCTCATGTCTCTTAATAAAGCATGAAAGCTCATGCCATAAAACCTCTGATTGAGAAAGTTCTCTCAGAGAAGATGTGGATGTGTAGTCTCTCAGCTGAGACCACGGCACATCTCATGAATACTGAGCAATTTCAGTAATTACTCCGGATCCGGAAATCAGATGAGTATTGAGACTCATGTCTCTAAGCATGAAAGCTCATGCCATAAATCTATGACTGAGAAGGCTGTCTCTCAGAGTACACGTAGATGTGTAGCCTCTCAGCTGAGGCCACGACACATCTCATGAATACTGAGCAATTTCAGTAATTACTCCGGATCCGGCAATCGGATGAGTATCGAGACTCATGTCTCTATGTATGAAAGCTCATGCCACCTCTGATGGAGAAAGTCTCTCAGAGAAGATGAAGATGTGCAGTCTCTCAGCTGAGGCCACGGATTGGGCGGCTCCTAGACAGCATGTCTGCTAGTATAGAGCGACAACGTCTTCGGGATGTAACCAGATTTTCCCCGACTATACAAGAGTAATATGACGCTCCAGCAAGTTCATATTGCTCAATCCTTAGATAATTAATGCTCCTAGACCGGAAGCCCTTCTATTATAAAGCCAGCAATTAATTATCTTAAATCGTCTGAATATCCGGCAATATTCTACGAGCCATCGTCTGAATATCCAGCAATATTCTACGAGTCATCAATTAATCGCTTGAATATTCATCAATATTCTACGATTCCTCGTTATATTTCGTTACTTCAATCTGTGGTTCTTCCCAGCAGAATTCCACAGGTTAGTAATAAATATTCAACGAAACAAGCATCTGGGCATCGAATAAGCCCTGACAAAATGGTGCAAGTGTAATTAGCAGATAATACACATACCAGCATTCTAAATGCACGAACGAGCATTTTAAAAATACGAACGAACGAGGAACCTATGCAAAATAGGAAGGGAAAATAATAATAACAAAATATTAAACAAAAGCGCCAGGGGACTAGGCTCACCAGCCGGCCAGTCATGCCGTGACTAGTCTCGCGCCCAATTTTATATTTTACGATATTTTTACTATTTTCACGATCTCATGAAAATCCTCTCGTTCGAGCAAATTTCCTTTATTTCAAATAAATTATCTAAATCACATGATTTTATCAAAAAATAATAAAATTAGGGAAAGGTGTCGCGGGACCGAGCACCAGCCGTTCATGTCTTGGCCATGATCGGTCCCACACCTCACGTCTCCATTATTTATTATTTCTCTCAAATTATGAAAAATCCTTGATTTTATGAATTTTCCCTAAAATCATGAAAATTACCTAATTTCATGTATTTTTATCTAAATCACATGATTTTATCAAAAAATAATAAAATCAGGGAAAGGTGTTGCGGGACCGTCGTCCGGCCGGTCATGCCTTGGCCGTGGCCGGTCCCACACCTCACGTCCCATTATTTTATTATTCCTTCTCAAATTATGAAAATTCCTTGATTTTATGAATTTTTCCTAAAATTACCTAATTTCATTATTTTCTCTAAAATCATGGAAAATATTAATAAAATTAGGAAAACTTGTGGGACCGGTCTCTAGCCGGCCGGCCATGCCCTAGCCGGTCTCACACGCCCATTATTTTATTATTATTTGGTGTTTGGTTTCCTGATTTCATGAAAACTTCCTGATTTCAACAAAATATCTTGGTTTTCAACAAATCCCTTTGATTTTATGAAAAATTATCTAAAATCATCAAAATTACATAAAATTGAGAAGAGTGCCTTGGGGACCGCGCCCATTGGCCGGCCGGCCATGCCACGGCCATTGCCGGTACCACACTCCCATTTCCTATTTTATATGTTAATTTATGTCTCTCATCTCATGGAAGTTCCCTAATTTCGCCAAACTCTCCAGTTTCATGGAATTTCCCTTAAATCAGAGAAAATTACATAAAATCACATAAAACTGGGAAAAGCATGTGGTACCGCGTGTCAGCCGGCCTGCCATTCCCTAGCCGTGGCCAGTCCCACACCTTGTGATTCCTTGTTTATTTATTATTTTCATCATCTCATGTATTTTTGCCGGTTTCAGCAAAACAATGGATTTTGCATATTTTATCCAAATGTTGCTTAAACGTGCATCAGAAAATATCAAAATTCTCAGGACTGAAGCACGGACACTATGGTGACACGAGCACATCCCCTTGAACGACAAGGGTTACCCTGAGGCTTGAAAACAACTTGTCCCGCATGTTTTAATGATTTTAACCTAATTTGCTCAGTTGCTCATATTAGGTTCGAACTCTTTCCAAATAATTGGAAGTGCGCTCAAACGACCATCTACTGGTCCCACGACCATCAAGAGCCGGTCTCATGACCTCTTGGTCGGCCCCTCATATTTTCTACATCAGGTTTTATGATTTGTTGCTCACACGGGCATTATTTCAGTAAATGATTAAACCAGCATTTAATCATTCTTTCACCAACTGGTCCTCAAGAGACTTTGGTATTTTTTGCTCATTCGAGCATCTGGGCGTTATATGGTGAACCCGTCATCCCATGTAGCCGGTCCCGTGTTGATTTACAATAAATCATCATTTCGGTAAAATTAGGGTTTTGAATCCAGAGCTCTGCAGAAACGTGATTCTGTGCAGATTCGAACACTCTGATAATTTTATGTTGATTTCATGATTGATATTCATATTTATTTTGCTCGACCCAGTAGTCAGTAACTTAAATTTATATTTTATTTGGTCCAGCTACCAACAATTCATCAAAAGAACAATATTTGCTCGAACTAGCAATATTCGCTCGAACCGGCAATATTTATTCAATTAACAATATTCGCTCAGACTAGCAATATTTGCTCAAATCAAAGAATATTGGTTCAACTACCAATATTCAACAATTTAGCAACACAGTTTTTCTCGTCTTAGATTATAATGATACCTCGTCTCAGCAGACACATTAAATTCATGAGTTTCGAAACATTTGCTAATCATGTTCAACTCAGCGCTACATGGACTCATCGTCCCATAAAGTCAGCAACTGACTCCACAATCATGAGATTTCAATCCTGTCACATGGGGGATATTAACTAGGGTTTTGGTCTGGCGGTCTATTACACGTGTGTTCACCCACGACAAGAATGTGAGCAAGTCGTGCAATCAGTTGCAAAAGTCAGAAAAGTAGTGGGTGGAAGGTTAACCAAGTCTCCGCACGATGAGTAATTGGTTTTAACACGATTTCCCTATTTCCCACTCTCTGATTCCAGCAACTGTCATACTTCATGGGATCATGGTGTTTTCAACTCCGACATTATAAAATGTTTCTGAATCCTGATTGAAGAAGGGAGGTTTTTTTTCGAACAATCGAACAACATTCGCCAAAACGAGCAATTTCTCATCAAAGTTCATACAGACAATTTTTCGTCTACACGAACTCACAGAAATTATTCTCAATTGAGCAAAATTCAATCATTCAGAGCATTTTCACGCTGAATTCACAACACACCTACAATCTCAGATCACCATTGATCTCACGCATTTCTCAGCTTCCCTCCTACAAATCAACCCATCCTCTCTTGTGACCAAATTAACTCTGGAACCGCCATTGTTTTTGGTTTAGTCCGGGGTCTTACAGATTGATCTCTTGAACTTAAAGCACTCCCTTCTTGCAGTGCATCTGTGTGAGGTTCAACATTTCGCTCGGTTCAAGGAGTCTCCACACGGTCGACTCTTCAATTCCGTAAAAACCAGCAAATTGTTTTTCCCCACTCACAGCTGTGCAAATTGCTAAATCTTTTTCCAAAGAAAACCTAGGACCACGAACTCTGATAGCTATTTTTTGAGATTGAATAATGAAGATGGAAGTGGAAGTATGAAGAATTTGTAGGTGTAAAAGTTGGAGAAGGTGTGATTTTGGTGTTGAAATCAAATCAATTTATAGGAAGGGGATTGGTAGCCATTGCCATCTCAGTAAATGACCGGCTATGTGTGGGAAGTTTGTCGTCTCTTCTGGAACCGAGCCTCGGCTCAATGTGAGCCGGTCGGTGCAGATGAAACAACTGGCAAATATTCTGATATAATAGTCCCATTGAACTTCCTCTAAGAACTGAAAATAAAAGAAAAATGGAAACTATACAGTCCAGCCTCCTCGATAAATGAATATTCTATCAAACCAATTTTGCCAAATGAACAAAATTTTTCAAATCCCGACTTGAGCAAGTGGACTAAATAAATAACCTCTTCGCATGGATCAATAAATAAATTTTCTTGAGTCCTTAAAGGCCTACGGAAATATAAATGAATATACATAAATTTTATGCAAAAAAAAAACATACATAAGTAGACCAATTTTTTTTTTTGGTCAAATCTACAATGTCAGTATAATCTCGATGAGAAAATTCGCTTGTCTTTCCTTTTGAAGTGACTGATTTTGATGTTGACTGGATTTTATTTTTGTTTGGAACTAAAAAGGTTGATGTATAAGAAAAAGAATGACTACAAAATATTTCAGTGTTTTATGAATGCTTTCCAATTGAAAAGCACCCTACTTACAGGGACATCCTTTAAGAAATTAAAATTAGAAAAAGCACCCCAATCACTGGGACATCCTTTAAGAAATCAAAATCAAAGTAGAGATGATGACAAGTGAAATTTCTTCCCAAGTACGATCCCTTCCATCATAAATTCTCTTATTTCGTTCCTTCCATAAATACCACATAATTACATATGAAACCAATCTCCAAATTTCACGATCTTTACCATTGAACTTATAATTTCCAAGCCAAAAAATTATCTTCAAAAGACTTTTAAAAACACCATTTCATGTTGAAATCTCGCAAGAAGAAAACCTAAATCATCCACAAAAAACTTGTAGTGAAACATTATATGTTCAAATGTTTCCTGCCCCACCTTGCACAACCTGAACATTGAATTTGAAAATTGAATTCTCTTTGAGCTGAGAACATCGGAGTAGGAAATAAACCTTTAACGTCCGCCTATCTAAAGAACGATATTTTCGATGGTAGATTTTTCATCCAAACTATTATGTATGATTATGTCTCCTCTACAGTTGCTTATGTTAATAGTGTTATGTAAGCATCTATTCATCAAATGTGATTGTTCTTCCCCCCAACGAGCACATCAACTGATCTTCTTCCAGCATTAACGTAGGGAAAGAAAACCCAATAAATTCCCCTTGCTTCGTCGCATATTTACATCTGAAGTAACGGCCAGTCATTGGTTCAAATTATTATTCACAATTGTTAGAGCATAGCTCGGTTGAACTCACCAAGCGTTGGTATGTCAAGTTTGGTTGTCATATTTTAGTATCAAAACTCATCTAGATTCGCTTGATTAAATACTAGAGTCAATTTCGTTTAGGTTAGACTAGTAAGTCTAGGAATGTTGAGACATAAAAGTATTACTCCGAAGACCTGAAAAATGAGAAGAAGTAAGGACTACAATGACGACATCATCCTTCCACTTGAGGTCAGTAATATTGACTTGATCTTGTTTCAATTCCTAAAATATCTTTCAAGTCGTGCTATATTGAAAACATAACATGCGAAGCTGTATATATTCAATATAATACTCTAGTGGTAAGACTTGGTCATAATAGTATGATCAAAGTGTCAAGGAAACATATTACGAAGTATAAACGCTTATCTTTTGGAACTTCGTAAATACGGCATCCACATAATCTATTGTATATAGTTATTGGATTATGTGTGCATCGTATAGGTGTGATTTCATCCTAGAAAACTATGTATCTTTACATGAGTTTAAGGAAGTAGATGCATGAACTTGTTTTCATAATTGAAAGTGAAATCATGATTGGTCTTGCTAATCTTTGACTAACTGTGTGATTGCTATTGTTTTCATAATAGATTATGTCGATGTATGAACTTGTGTGAGACAATAGAAATCATAATCTATTATGAAAACAATAGCAATCATAATCTATTACAGAGTATAAAACTATGTATGTTTATACGAGTTTAAGGAAGTAGATGTATGAACTTGTTTTCATAATCGAAAGGGACATCATGATTGTTCTTGCTAATCATATATCCAGATCGGAACACCAAATCACTTCAATTCCTTTCAATTACGAAACAAGTTTCGCAAGTCTACTTCCATATACTCATGTAGTTAGACATGGTTTCTGGGTACAAAATCACTCATAGTTTCTAGCAAAAAGTTACAAAGATAGTATTTATGTCGCAATTACGAAGTTCAAAAGATAGACGTTATACTTCGTAATTCAATATACCAAAGTTATAATGCAACTTGTATATTTTTCCTTGTTGTTGATGGTGGTTTTTAGCTTAGGGTTAAAATTGTAAAACCTTGCATCTGATGTGACGTCACTCTGTAAGGAAACAGAGCCATGAGTGTTAACCTTTCCACTGGCATATTAATTGAGCCGTTCAATATATTTACATGAAATTTATCCATACTGGCGCATGTAGCAACCATCCCAGATTTTTAGTAAATTTCGGCTCCCTGCCTATATTACTTGTTAATATAAGATTCACGGAGTACTTTTCCTGTGCTATGTTCCCCGACAGAACCCTTAATATCGGTATGGCATGACGGATTTGTATTCACTCGCAGCAGAGTAGCACGGATTTCCAAGTACCAAAGTTAAGGCCATTGCACAAAATGCTCAGACAGAAAGCACACTGCACTCTGCAATTGTGGAAGCACAGAAAATCCAATTAATTTTGTGATAACTCACAAAAAACTCATGAACCTGACTAATCTGCAAAATTAGGGTTTTTGCGCCACGCGCAATATATTAGACCCCGTTGATCGAAATTAAGCTTAAGCAACTAAGCAATTGATCCATCACGGATTAATAGGTGCAAAGTCCTGCCCAAAATCAGAAAACAAAGAGTAGCGGAGCCGCGGATAAGGAGCAAGAACGAGAGGAAGCGTGGCCACACCACATGCAAGCCAGCGCCACTTGGCCACGCCCCATGTTACCTAACCGGCCCTACTCCTTTTTCGGCCAATCAGGTCGCCTTAACACATGCTTCCTCTTAGTGTTGAGACGTGCAAATTCCTCAACACTCATCACTGTATTGCTAGGCATGCTTCCTCAACACACCCTCCTCTTGGTGTTGAGACGTGCAAATTCCTCAACACCAATATTGTGTTGCCAGGCATGATGCCTCAACACATCCTTCCTATTAGTGTTGAGACGTGCAAATTCCTCAACACTCACCACTGTGTTGCTAGGCATGCTTCCTCAACAAACCCTCCTCTTGGTGTTGAGATGTGCAAATTCCTCAACACAACTATTGTGTTGCCAGGCATGCTGCCTCAACACATCCTTCCTCTTAGTGTTGAGATGTGCAAATTCCTCAACACTCATCAGTGTGTTGCTAGGCATGCTTCCTCAACACACCCTCCTCTTGGTGTTGAGACGTGCAAATTCCTCAACACCACTATTGTGTTGCCAGGCATGCTGCCTCAACACATCCTTCCTCTTAGTGTTGAGACGTGCAAATTCCTAAACACTCACCACTGTGTTGCTAGGCATGCTTCCTCAACACACCCCTTCTTGGTGTTGAGACGTGCAAATTCCTTAACACCACTATTGTGTTGCCAGGCATGATGCCTTAACACATCCTTCCTCTTAGTGTTGAGACGTGCAAATTTATCAACACTCACCACTGTGTTGCTAGGCATGCTTCCTCAACACACACTCCTCTTGGTGTTGAGACGTACAAATTCCTCAACACCACTATTGTGTTATCAGGCATACTGCCTCAACACGTTTTCCTCTTAGTGTTGAAACGTGCAAATTCCTCAACACTCACCACTGTATTGCTAGGTGAAGCCTG
Organism: Papaver somniferum; assembly: GCF_003573695.1. Taxonomy (NCBI): domain Eukaryota; kingdom Viridiplantae; phylum Streptophyta; class Magnoliopsida; order Ranunculales; family Papaveraceae; genus Papaver; species Papaver somniferum. Next base: position 46,338,721 of record NC_039362.1, on the reverse strand, counting down.
AGAATGAAAACCCTTTTACCAGCCGTGTATTAAGGCTCCGAACGCGGGATACCATCTTGATTAGATAATTGTATATACGGTATAATTAGGGTCTCGCATCCAAGTTAGCAGCCATCCCTTCCATTCCTAGCCAACGGCATCTTTCCGCTCCACAGCCAGCCAAAGCATCATCATCTTCCCGCTCCATTCACCTTTCCGTGGCCAGCAGCGCCAGTGACCTAGCCAGCCAAAGCAGCGCCATCCACCTTTCCTAGCCAGCTGGCGCCAGTTCCGCTGACCAAGTCGCAGTGCCACCTCTGTCGATCACTAGCCAAAGTTGCAGCGCTGATGCCAAAAACCCATGGCCAATCCGAATTTATGCAAAGCCTCCAATGCAAGGATCACAGATTCTTCATTCCTCCTGACAAAGGTTAGCCAAATCTTCTTGAAAATCTCTTCATGACTTGTCGTTTCGATTTTATCCTTGTCTGTCACCATCTCATGCTTACCCCGCAACAATGCCACTGTTCCGAGCTAAGCAAGGGACTTAATGTTGATGGTGGTTTTTAGCTTAGGGTTAAAATTGTAAAACCTTGTATCTGATGTGACGTCACTCTGTAAGGAAACGGAGCCATGAATGTTAACCTCTCCACTAGCGTATTTATTGAGCCGTTCAATATATTTACATGAAATTTATCCAGACTGGCGCATGAAATTTAGCTTTTCACTCTGTAAGCCAGTTCCACTTTCTGATACAAGTCATAAAACAAGTCACATCTTCAAAATTAACCATTCTGGTCTCAACAATTTCTTCGCTTCCCTCCCTAAAACCAACCCTTCTCCTTCACTTTGTGACCGAAGCAAGCCTGGAACGACCATTTCTTGGTTTATGCCAGGATTGTACCGATTGATCTCTCGAATCAAAAGTACTCCTGTGCAGTGCATTGTTTAGGTTTTAGATTTGTTTCTTATCCACACACCCAAAATTACCAAAACCAGCAGAAACAGTTTTCACCCACAAACAATTGGCGACCACAGTGGGAGATTAATCTCTCGGTTGCAATATCAATTTTTAATTTTTAATTTCATCTTTCAATCCCAATTTCAAAATGGTAGAGCTCAGGTCCGGGTCAGCGACAAACTCTGATGCCACCGGCGCTGAGAACATCCTTGACATCGACGTTCCTTCCAGTGACATCAATGTACCACCTGTCAGCATGATCAACACCAACGACGCAGGAAACGTTCCCTCGGGCGTTACACCTCCGATCACCAGATCCAGAGCCGCCACCCCCAATATTTCTTCAAGCGTGACACCCCCAGTTGTCACCAAAGCCGCCGCCACTCCACCACCGGGACGAGAGACTGGAGGAGACAGAGGAAGTCAACCTTATCTTACCACTGTTGATTTGATGGAAAGACAAAAGGTTCTCGTAAGGCTCAGACAGACATGGCTACAACTCACAAAGAGATACTTATCTTCTTCAAGACACTAACAGAGCGGATACCACAAGAGTCACGTCAACCCCAGATGAAGCTGACAAGGAATATTTTTAACATCCGGCGCAAGCACTTCAGCAGGATGCGCCTTTATAGATGAAGAGGCTCGTGTTGCTCCTGAACGCCCAGTAGAAAAGAATCAGCAATCCAATTTCATCACACGTGAAGATCAGGAACGACTTCTCCAAAATCGAGGAAAAGAAAATCAGCAACCCTCATGAGTTCACAGAGACCCTCTTCTCGTCAGGAGCTGCATGATTTTTGGGGACTCCGTCCACAGAATTGTGCAGTCTATGATGAAAAATTTATGTGAGATTTTGTATTTCTCCAAGGTGAAGCGTCAAGACATATCTGCAGCCCTCAACCGCACTGTATCAGGAAAGTAGTTGTTTCCAGCTAGCGAAGCCGTTCCCAAACCCCAACCTCTCCTGGAAAGCACGATTGATAAATGGAACTAAGGACTCATAACCACTGTTTACTTGAAGTATGTCGAGTTTGACAACACGCTGATTGACGCGGCTTCCAACTTCAACGTTATAACTGTCAAGACTCTGAGAGTTGCAAGGGAAAATCAAACAGAAGAAGCGTATTCTTTCACATGAGAAGAAAAACACGACTTTCCGACCAGCACTATTTGTGTTCCGTATTCCCATATGCCATATCAGATCAACTCGTTTTTCGAAGTCAAGGGTTAATGGCTCCCTCACCGGAGTTCTCTTCTGGAGCCGCTTCAACGTTCTCTCCAGAAGTCGCTTCGCTTCAGCGTTCTCTCCATAAGCTGCTCCAGGATCCATAGCCGAAGCCGAATCCTCAACATCCTCTCCCATATCGAAGTCGAAGCTTCGGCGTTCTGCTCCATAAGCTTCAACGTCCTCTCCAGGAGCCGAAACCGCTTCGACGTTCCTTCCTGCCAAGGATCGTGCCGTAGCCGCCACTTCTTACTGCCAAAGATCGTGCCATAACTTCCACACTCCTTCCTTCCAATGTTCGTGCCCGTAGCCACCACACTCCTCCCTGTCAAGGATCGTGATCGCATCCAACCAAGGTTCAGAGTTCTGGCCACCTTTTGTTTCATCACATCAAAGACATGGGGACTTTTGTCCGTCTATCAACCCGTCATCATCCTGATGTCATCACTAACGCCTGATGCTCCTCACTCATGGGGGAGCCTAAAATGCCCAAAGCCCAATCATGCGCAAAGGACATGCCTAGCGGAGACAGAGCTAAGTAATTAACCTTAAACTAAATGTTTTATATCTATTAGGCATATTCAATAAATTTTAAATATCTTAGTGTTGAGACGTGCAAATTCCTCAACACTCACCACTGTGTTGCTAAGCATGCTTCCTCAACACACACCCTCTTGGTGTTAAGACGTGCAAATTCCTCAACACCACTATTGTGTTGCCAGGCATGGTGCCTCAACACATCCTTCCTCTTAGTGTTGAGACGTGCAAATTCCTCAACACTCACCGCTGTGTTGCTAGGCATGCTTCCTCAACACACACTCCTCTTGGTGTTGAGACGTGTAAATTCCTCAACACCACTATTGTGTTGCTAGGCATGCTTCCTCAACACACACCCCTCTTGGTGTTGAGACGTGAAAATTCCTCAACACCACTATTGTGTTGCCAGGCATGCTACCTCAACACATCCTTCCTCTTAGCGTTGAGACTTGCAAATTCCTCAATACCACTATTGTGTTGCTAGGCATGCTTCCTCAACACACACACCCTCCTCTTGGTGTTGAGACGTGCAAATTCCTCAACACCACTATTGTGTTGCCAGGCATGCTGCCTCAACACATCCTTCCTCTTAGTGTTGAGACGTGCAAATTCCTCAACACTCATCACTGTATTGCTAGGCATGTTTCCTCAACACACCCTTCTTGGTGTTGAGACGTGCAAATTCCTCAACACCACTATTGTGTTGCCAGACATGCTGCCTCAACACATCCTTCCTCTTAGTGTTGAGACGTGCAAATTCCTCAACACTCACCACTGTGTTGCTAGGCATGCTTCCTCAACACACCCTCCTCTTGGTGTTGAGACGTGCAAATTCCTCAACACCACTATTGTGTTGCCAGGCATGCTGCCTCAACACATCCTTCCTCTTAGTGTTGATACGTGCAAATTCCTCAACACTCATCACTATGTTGCTATGCATGCTTCCTCAACACACCCTCCTCTTGGTGTTGAGACGTGCAAATTCCTCAACACCACTATTATGTTGCCAGGCATGCTGCCTAAACACATCCTTCCTCTTAGTGTTGAGACGTGCAAATTCCTCAACACTCACCACTGTGTTGCTAGGCATGCTTCCTCAACACACCCCCTGTTGGTGTTGAGACGTGCAAATTACTCAACACTCACCACTGTGTTGCTAGGCATGCTTCCTCAGCACACACTCTTCTTGGTGTTGAGACGTACAAATTACTCAACACCACTATTGTGTTATCAGGCATACTATCTCAACACGTTTTACACTTAGTGTTGAGACGTGCAAATTCCTCAACACTCACCACTGTATTGCCAGGTGAAGCCTGAGAAAGAAAACCCTTTTACCAGTCGTGTATTAAGGCGCCGAACGCGGGATACCAGCTGGATTAGATACTTGTATATACGGGATAATTAGGATTTGTGAGCATAGATCGGTCGACCTCGCATGCGTTGCTATATCAAGCATGTTTGTCAATGTTAGTGATCAAAACTATGAGTCTTTATTTCTAGTCTACATAGCTAAGTCTCGGACTAGGATAAAAAAGTGTAGTTGAGCTCAAGGACTTCATGGCGATTCATCATACAACGACGAAGATCTACTCAAGGAACCTTGGAACTTCTCAACAAAAAGGTATATGGAGACTTGAACTTATCTATCACTCAAAAGTCTATTTATTCTATCTCATACTTCTTATGAGACAAAAGTCGTATGCTATATAGACTGGATCATACACATTTGATATTTCGATCCGAGTATATCTCGCCTATCTATATCTCGAAATCATGTGTTGGTAAAGCGTTTCGCTTTGATCGGGTTTATCTTCACCTAATGACGAAAGTCATAATGTTTCAATCACTTTGAAAATTGCTTTGACGAGAAATAGTGTAACAATTATATAGCGTCCTCTAAGAATGTTTCAATGGTTGGAAAGAGAGTTTAGGTCAATATAACCAATGATGCATATAAGCATTGTGTGGTAACACATATGTGCATAAGTCCTATTCCTTAATCCGAAGTTTGCGAACTTTGTTGATTGAGAGAAACCGGAAGAATTGGCTTTGCCAAGTCCGCGAACTGACAGAAGTTCTCTTACCGAGAAATTCTGCTGGGATTTCTAAAAACTCGTTTGCGTGTTTAGTCCGCAAACTCAGTCCGCGAACTGGCGGAAGTCTCTTTGCTGAGATTTTCTGTTGAGTTTGGAAAACTCTGTCGGTTGCCTTAAGTCCGCGAACTTGTTTGCGAACTTGAGTGGGTTATGATCTAAAGATGTGCTCTGAACATGAAACTTAAATTACTAAGAATGCAGTATGCAAACCGTGGCTATAAAGTTCATGAGCCGATTCAAATCGAATCGAATCATCTTTGTTTCAATTGTGTCTTGTGTAGTTACATAAGATCTCATATCAATTAAACAACTCTCTAACTAGTTCATTTGAGTCAATTGAACTAGTTATGGTGAAGAAGAACAAGGTTAATATGAAATGCTCATATGGTTAACCTTTTGGGTTACTATGTTGAACCAACATACACGTACACGTTTGGGAACGGTTTTCACAAACCCAATAAATGTATATCTCAAGTGTGTGTGACAAGCTAAGTTTTAGATCTAACGGTTGAGACATATTAGCTTGAATCTAAATCAGGTTTTCATCTAATGGTGAATATTGATTGCTTTGTACCTAAGGCAAAACCCTGATTTGAAGACTATATAAAGGAGACATCTAGCATTGGGTAAAACTAATCCCCACACGTCTGTGTGATACTAGTGCGCTCGCTAGAGTCGATTCTCCTCTAACCTTTGGTTTTCTTCTCTAAAACCAAGTTAACGACTTAAATACTTCATTGGGATTGTGAAGCCAGACCGATACTACTTTTATCGTAGTTGTGTGATCTGATCTTGCATCTTTATCGTACGAGTACAATCTTATTGATTGTCTTGAGATCGTGAGAGTTCTCCGATAGGCAAGATAAAGAAGTCACAAACATATTCGTCTCACTGTTTGCGATTCCTCGACGTCCTCTTGTTTATACAAGTAAGATTGTTGAGAGGTGATTGATTAATCTAGGCTGTTCTTCGGGAATATAATACCGGATTATCAATTGGTTCCTGTTCACCTTGATTTCATATCATAAGACATAACAAAAACCTAGGGTTCTTCTGTGGGAGACATATTTATCCTTTGATAGACTTTTCTGTGTGAGACAAATTTGTTTATTATCAAGTCTGCGATTTTGGGTTGCAACAAATCTTAGTTGTGGGCGAGATCAGCTAAGGGAATCAAGTGCGCAGTGTCCTGCTGGGATCAGAGGCGTAGGGATTACAACTATACCTTGAATTAGTGGGAGACTGATTGGGGTTCAACTATAGTCCAGTCCGAAATTAGCTTGGAGTAGGCTAGTGTCTGTAGCGGCTTAATACAGTGTGTATTCAATTTGGACTAGGTCCTGGGGTTTTTCTGCATTTGCGGTTTCCTCGTTAACAAAACTTCTGGTGTCTGTGTTATTTCTTTTCCGCATTATATTTTTTATATAATTGAAATAATACAGGTTGTGCGTTTGTGATCATCAATTGGAAATCCGACCTTTGGTTGTTGATTGATATTGATTGATCCTTGGACATTGGTCTTTAGTACCATCCAAGTATTCCTTGTGTTTGATTAGGACTCGCTGATTTCTATTAGCTTGAGTAATATCAAAAACAAGAGAGAGATATTAACTCCTTGAGATACTTTTATCTAGATTGAGTCTGACTGTCTAGTTGATTCTCTAGCAAAGTATTTCGGAGTTAGTCCATACAGATTGCTAAGCAAAATATTGGGTGGTGTTGTTAGACCCCCGCTTTTTCAGTTTGGCATCCAGGTTAGCAGCCATCCCTGCCATTCCTAGCCAGCGCCATCTTTCCGCTCCACAGCCAGCTAAAGCAGCGTCATCTTCCCGCTCCATTCGCCTTTTCGTAGCCAGCAGCGCCAGTGACCTAGCCAGCCAAAGCAGCGCCATCCACCTTTCCTAGCCAGCTGGCACCAGTTCTGCTGACCAAGTCGCAGTGCCACCTCTGCCGATCAATAGCCAAATTTGCAGCGCTGATGCCAAAACCCCATGGCCAAGCCGAATTTATGCAAAGCCGGCAATGCAAGGATCACAGATTCTTCATGCCTCCTGACAAAGGTTAGCCAAATCTTCCTGACAATCTCTTCATGACTTGCCGTTTCGATTTTATCCTTGTCTGTCACTATCTCATGCTTACCCCGCAACAATGCCACTGTTCCGAGCTAAGCAGGGGACTTATTGTTGATGGTGGTTTTTAGCTTAGGGTTAAAATTGTAAAAACTTGCATCTGATATGATGTCACTCTGTAAGGAAACAGAGCCATGAGTGTTAACCTCTCCACTGACATATTTACTGAGCCGTTCAATATATTTACATGAAATTTATCCAGACTGGCGCATGTAGCAACCATCCCAGATGTTCTGTAAATTTCGTCGCCCTGCGTATATTACTTATTAATATAAGATTCACTGAGTACTTTTCACGTGCTATGTTCCCCGGCAGAACCCTTAATATCGGTATGGCATGACGGATTTGTGTTCACTCGCAGCAGAGTAGCACGGATTTCCAAGTACCAAAGTTAAGGCCATTGCACAAAACGCTCAGACAGAAAGCGCACTGTACTCTGTAAATAAGGAATTTTGTGGCAGCACACAAAATCCAATTAATTTTGTGATAACTCACAAAAAACTCATGAACCTGACTAATTTGCAAAATTAGGGTTTTTGCTCCCTGCGCAGTATATTAGACCCCGTTAGTCGAAATTACGCTTAAGCAACTAAGCAATTGATCCACAACGGTTTAATAGGTGCAGAGTCCTGCCCAAAATCAGAAAACAAAAAGTAGTGGAGCCGCGGAGAAGGAGCAACAACGAGAGGAAGCGTGGCCATACCACAGCCCAACCGACACCACTTGTCTACGCCCCATGTTACCTAACCGGCCCTACTCCTTTGTCGGCCAATCAGGTCGCCTTAAACCTTCCACACTCCCACGAGTCGTGGCTGGGCCCATACTTGCCGGCCCTATTCCCCATTGACCAATCAGGTTGCTCTAAACCTGCCACAGCCTTAAAAGTGGTGGAAATTGTGTCAAGAGGTCGCCATACTAAGTTGGCTTCCCAAAACCATGCCAACATACTAACGACATGCCAAAAACAAACATGCCATGCGCACATGCCAAACGGCATGCCAATCGCACACGCCAAACAGACATGCCAAGTGCACATGCCAAACGCGCCACTTAACGCGATAGCATGCCAAAACTTTCCAACCCACTCTCTGTGCGTGACCAACTTCACAACAGACTTCAATTTGGATAGCCTGAACCCTAGGCGCGGCCATGCTCTAGTGGCGGTGGATGAAACCCTAATTTCTAATTGTGGCCCAAAACTATGTCACCTCGGGCTCGCAACATGCCGCAAGCCGTACGGATTTAAGAAACCCTAAAAAAGGCGCCACACCATGGCCACTCGTGGAAATATTTGTTCACGTGGCCGTTTCTATATGGTGGCCTGCCTATGGCTCCTCCGGCATGACTCTGGCATTGTTTGTATAAAATGCCATGCCGCGGCCACCTGTCGCATGCTACATGCCATATATGCTAATTAGGGTTTCGACATGCCAAACCCTAATTTAGGCAAAGTTTCCACGCCAACCGAGCCAAACAATGTTCCACATAACATGGGGATCAATGTGGCCATTAAAACTGATGTTGCCACACGACGTTGAGTCTAACACCAACGTGCCAAAATTTCAGTGGCCATGGCTACGCCAGGCGCCACTTACACCATCGTCCTGCTGGCATGCACAAACTATGCCAGCCACTCCACCACGCCACTGGCATGAAGGAACTATGCCAGCCATGCCGCAATGCCACTGGCGTGCGCTAAAGGCGCCACTGTACCATTATCATGCGCCAACAGAAGGTAGCCGTAATCGACGACTACCCTTCCTCATGAGATGCAATATCATCCATCCAAGTCCGCCACCGAGCTGAAAGGCTTGTGGCAAGTTTTAGGCGACCAGCCGCCGAAATCTAGTGGTCATGGCTACGCCAGGCGCCACTTGCACCACCATGCCACTGGCATGCACCATCCATGCCACATTTCCACTGGCGTACACCAATACGCCACTGCGCCATTATCAGGCGCCAACACAAGGTAGCCATAATCAACGGCTACCCTTCCTCATGAGATGCGATCTCAGCCATCGAAGTTCGCTACCGAACTAACAGACCTGTGGCAAGTTTTAGGCGACTAACCAAGACAAGCCTAATAACATCACATGTTATTTTTCTGCGGCAAACCTCTTGATTTTAACTTGCCACACGTAGCAAAATGCTACATGTTTTCCACGAAAACACTCGAGACATCAAACATGTCACAAACTGGGGGATGCTCATCAGGGTATTGGTCTGGCGTACGGCGTGCAATATGCCCGTTATAAGAAAGTGTCATAAAGCGGGGAGGTTAGTAATGGAAAGAAGTAATGGTGTAAACGGATACACCTCCTTCATTATGGAAGCATAATTCCTGAAGTTACACGTTACTCTTCCACCACTCAATCGTTTCCACTTCCTACGAGACCAGGGTACGTTTTATTACGACTTGTATAAATAGGTTTCACCTATTTCCACCAAACAACAAGTTTTTGGTCGGCAACAACATAATATCCAGAAATCACTAAGAACAGATAGCTTTTCACTCTGCAAGCCAGTTCCACTTTCTGATACAAGTCATAAAACAAGCCACATCTTCAGAATTAACCATTCTGGTCTCAACAATTTCTTCGCTTCCCTCCCTAAGACCAACCCTCATGCTTCACTTTGTGACTGAAGCAAGCCTGGAATGGCCATTTCTTGGTTTCGGCCAGGATTGTACAGATTGATCTCTCGAATCAAAAGTACTCCCGTGCAGTGCATTGTTTAGGGTTTAGATTTGTTTCTCATCCACACACCCAAAATTACCAAAACCAGCAGAAACAGTTTTCACCAACAAACACTTGTATATTATAATTATCAAGTCTCCAATACTAGAGATTCATATATATAAATTTTTATAATATGTTTTCAATATAAACGACTGGAAAGCAACGTAGTATAAATGGAATCAATTGAAGTATTGTATTACTAACCTCGAGCAGAATGATGATGTGTTTGTTGATGTCGATACGTCTTCATGCTCTTCAGAGTAACACGAGCTTGTCTCAACATTTCTAAACTTTCGAGTCAAACTTAACGAAGTTTATTCTAGTAATCTAATCAAGCGACCTTGAGTTTTGAAAATAAAATATGACAACCAAACTTGACATACCAACGGTTGGCGGGTTCAACCGAGCAATATGATCGCTGTCACATGCGTCAAAAATAAATTACCTTCTCACTACTCAAAATATAAAATATAGTAAGGGTAAGAAAGGATCGTTCCCACAAAGAGTATCTAGGTTGTCAAGTTGTTTCGGTTTCTTAAATAAACAAGGGGGATTTCTGATTTTTATGTAAAGGAAAATAAACTAAAAGCAAATAATGAATTAAACAAGCAAATCAATAAGATAAAGATATTGGTCAAGGATTAGTTTTCATTCACAAACATGAATTTGTAACAATAACTAGAATTGATATTTAATCTCAACTTTTATCAAAAGTCCTAGGATACCTTGATCGCAAGAATATCCCGCTAATTTCCTCTTGTCATCAACAAACACATTAAAAGATGCGAAAGTGAATTCTTTCTAGAAAGCAACCTAAAGTGTAAAAGCACAATTAAGTTTAACTCCCTAAGAGCACTAAGTTATATGAAATAAGACTAATCAATGCAAACGAACGTGTAAAAGCACTAATCCATTTTAACAAAGGTTATGATCCACATGTGACTACTAGGATGTATCACTACAAGCAATAATCACAATTATGCTACGTGTATTCAAGGTGTATCACGTTTACGTATAATAAACTCTAAACTAGCAATAGATATGATTACGAGTTCTACCAATTTGCAACTTGAAAAAACTAACAATCAATCATACATGGCGATATTTCTAGCGAATCATAATCGATAATTGTGAGACAAAACTAATTTATTGATTGAAAACCCATATTTGGAAATCCAACTTATTCCTTAACCAATAATAAAAACTAGCTCATGTTAATGGAGTTCATAACAAGGATAAAGAGAAGAAATTTCCATGTCTAAGCCCTAGAACAAAAGTAGAGAATAAGATAATAAGATGGAGATCTCTAGGTTTAGAGAAAGACTTTTCTATTTATATGCTTCTCCCAATCCAAAAGGATACTCTTTCCAATATTAGGTCTTCTCAAAACCCATCTCCAAGTGGTACACTATGCCCATGCATGAGAAATATGTCTCTGGAATTTTGGGTCCAAAACCGGTCACCGGAGTTGATGACGTCATCACCGGAATTTCTGACGTCATCGCCGGAATCTGGCCGGAATTCGCACCACTGGTCACCTGAGAACTGTCTCCGTCAAGCTGAGTCAAACTGACGGTCTTCTCAAGTCTCTGTTATCTTTGACGGTCTTCATAACGGCGCCATCATCTTTGGATCACTGAGTCATATGAGCTGGATCGTTGAGTCAACTCGCCGTACTCCGATTCCGGCAGAGTCTCCCCTATTTCTGCTCAGTTCCCGGCCAATTCGAGGCCATTCAAATCCCTGCATTCCTAACATACATCTACTCATTCCACATCAACATCATCACAACAGCCTCCAATTCCACTTCTTGGTTCAACTGCAACCAAACTCAATCCACTCCAGCAGCTGCATTTCACTACCATAACACACTTAACAGTCTTCCAAAACTTGCTCCTCTTCGTCCCTTACTGCCATCACCAGCTTGGTCTCGACCTCGAACACACTCATTCATCACCAGCTCCATTGGCAGCAATTACAGAAGCAATTTGAATCCAGAATCTCTTCATAGACCTTCACGTATATCTACGGTACCCATGGAAACAACATTAATCTTCAATCAGCTACTTTCTGATGTTTGCAGCCTGGTCTTGACCAAATCCGAGCCACTGCCAACACCATGTCCATCAAATTCCGACTGTATTCACCGTCTTCAAACCATTACGGCAGCAACAACCTTCACCTGCACCTGAATTCATTCACAAGACCCATTCAATCTCAGACCTAAACCAATGCCATTTTTCAGCTACCACCACTTGAATAACGGCTGCGATATAACTTCCCCTGGCAGCAACCAATAGTAGCATCACTCTTCTCTATTTTCACAAACCCTTGTAACTCAGCCAATCACAGCTACATCTTCTTCTTCCACAACATAACGACTTTACCCTTCTTCATCTCAGTGTCCAAATTCGATTCACAGAAAACCCATCTTCCTAAATCGACAGAAAACCCAAATTCTTCATTTCTCATGAACCCAGAACACCAATTCGAACTCAATCACCGCACAAACCCATATTATAATTTGTACCCAGTTCAATAATTTCTCAATCATCCTTGAATCTACTCCGTTCATCCTCTGTTACAGCCATAAACCCATGATAATCATCTTCTCGGATTCTCAATAATCAACAGCATTACATTCTTCCCATCAGCTCCACACATCACTGATTTCAACTGAAACAATTTGTGTTCTTCCCTGTATCTTGTCAAAGCTCAGAACCCTAAATCAATTGATTCTTCTCTGGAACCCTAATTTCACATTTCAGCCCACCTTCAATCAACGACACAATTCATTAAAGCAACAATTAGCCAAATCCCCTTTTTCCAATCTCGTTTCCTCCCTGATTCGCAGATTCACTTTCTCTGATTCCTTACTACACTTCTTCAAGCAGCCGACAACAGAGGAGAAGAAGAAAATGGGGTAAAATGAATTCTAATTTTCCTCTCTCGACCTAAATGTGGTCTGTATAAGTGGAACGGGTATTTACACCCTAGTAACAAGAACATGCTGCCAAGGTGAGGTGCCCCTTAGCTTTAGCTCGGCTCCGTATAGCTCCCATGTGAATTGACCTTTGTGCTCCTATTCGCTCCAAATGGCTAATTTCTTCTTCTTTTGCTCATAATGACTCCAAAGTACCTACATAACTCAAAAGCACACATAAGATACATAATTTACATGAAAACTTGCAAAGAAAGCTTAAACAATGGATATAAAACTAGGTGTTTATCACACCTATCAAATTCCCCCACACTTAGACTTTGCTAGTCCTCGAGCAAATCAAACAAAATAATTCTACAATATACATACAACTCCGTGTCGTCGAGGCTACGGTCACACTTAGCATGTATAATAAGCCTGTAAACCCCTAGGTGTCCCTAGTGGACGAGTTTTAGTCTCGTGAAGGTTTACAAGAGGTCTACCTGCAAAACCTTTTCTTCCAAAATCCAGCTACTTGTGAAAATTTAATGACACTAAACAAGTTTTTTATTCGATGGCATACAATCAATGATTACAGGAGGAAGTACCCACTTTCGAATCCAATTCATTCATAAATTAGTAATATAGCTTCATCGGAAAGTTGGACACAACCACAATACTCGGAATCTAATCAACCACGATCACATGAAAAGATTAAGAAGATGGATATAGAAAGTAGATGGTGGCGAACTGTTGACTAAGGTGAACGATGTTTCCCATATCTGTCTGAAGGTCACTGCCAAAACAAACCTAAAAATCCTATTGGATTGAGTTACTGGTCTGATTCTAATATCAACACAGCTGGCATATACAAGGGAACCAGCAGTCAACAAACTCAATTCTAGATCAATTCACTGGCATATACAAGGGAACCAGTAATCGATTTTATTCAACACAATAATATTTTTTTTTCTTTTCTTTTCCTTTTTTTTTTTATATTGACATCATGATTGGATCTTTTTGATCCAAGCGCATGGTTCTTGTCAGCAGATTACATGATAGCCCCCTTGGATCCTGCACTCCACGCTTGCTTAGGCGACGGAGACAGGGAGAACACACATATATTTCTTTATCCAAGTGTCATTTTTATTCCTTTTGGTCAATTGGCCGGTCTTTTTTTTTCTTTTTCTTTTTTTATAGTAACTCAATCACTCTATTTCATCCTAGCAATGATAACAATTCGATGTTGGTGCCCCACCAATTCACTTAGAGAAACAATAGATAAATATGGAAAAATAAAAATAGAATATGATATGGTGACGACTCCGAGATATGGTGACAACTAACATGTTATTTTATATCTTGTTCGTTTTCATATGAATAGACTCTACTAATGGGTTCCTCAACTCCTACAACCACGATGTTTCCATTAGTGTAAGGCACAAGTTGCTAGACTTTCTCTTTTTTTTTTTTCTTTTTTTCTTTTAATTTTTCTTAACAAGTCTAAAAACTCTATATGCAAAAGACTCCCCCACACTTAAACTTCACATTGTCCTCAATGTGAAAAACCGAAAATTCTGAATTCTGACGTACCATCATATAAAACACAAAAACTGTACAAATTGGTAAGGAATTTGGCAAAACACTATTTCGCGAAAGTTGTTCGCCTACGTCTTTTCTACACAGTGTCAAAAGGACACAGTGTTTCGATAAACAGGCTGACAGTTATGGTCTCTGGACTGAACTACGCGCATTCTGAAATTTTCTGACGAAAAGGTATTCGTCATCATTTTCTTCTAAAATAGATTATCGACTCAAGGAAGTTAAACATGGGATGCAAATATGATATGAAAAACTAAAGATAGAAATACAAACTCAGTGGGTTGCCTCCCATTTAGCGCTTAATTTAACGTTTTTAGCCCGACTTTCACGACGAATTCCCCGTACACCAATAATCGGAAAAGTTGGAGATCCACCCATAGCAACTGTTTTACAAACACTAGATTCACACACATATTAGCACAATAAAATAGAAACTAATCTATTAACCGATAAAAGTTTCCCCCACATTTATTCTTGTCCACACTTGGAAGTGTATAAAGAATGTGGAAGTCGGGTACTTCCACGGTTTCTTGTTCCAAGACCTGCATACTTTGAGAATCAAGTATCTTTAATGGCGGAAATCGAGAAACAAAGTCATTCAACAATATTCTCAAAGTACATACATTCAAACCAATAAGAGGTAAAGAAGAAGAAACAATATGCAAAGGGTTAGACAAACCTTGCACAATCTCTTGTATCACATAATCCTCGTCATCCTTGAAAAACTCAAGTGAATGACTCACCTCTTTTATATCATGGTCCTCTATCAAACCTTGCAACCATTCTTCATTCATTCTACCTTAACTAAAGTCTCGGCATTAACATCATCATTATAATCCTTTGCAAGATCAATTGGGTCTTCCACAATATTGGTCATAACTGTCACATTCTCAAAATACTCGTCATCATTAGGCTCAAACTCTTTTGCGGCTGCAAATTTTATTATAAGAAACTTTTTTAGAACACTCAAAAATGCAGCATCCTCAAGCTCCACCCTTTGAATAGGCTCTTGATCATTATTAAGATCAATGCTTGAGTAATCTACACAAGTGTCATCATAGTCCTTTTCATCTTCATCTTGATCCCAGAATTCCATTGTACACCTTTGAGTAATGTCACCATGAGTTGCTTCAAACGACGTATCTTCATAATCATCGTCAATTTCATAGCTAACATAAGATTGATTGTTGCTGAATTTAGTGTTGCTAACCTCAAATTCATCCTTTTGAATAGGCGAATGATCATTATTAAGATCAAGAGTTGAGTTAGCTACACAATTATCAACGAAAGTCCCCAAAGGTTGGCCTTATTCAACATTAGCATCAATCAAATATTCATCACACACCACAGGCACATTAGAATAACTATTGCTTTGAAAACAAAATTCTTCTTCATACCTTTCTTCCTTGTATTCATCAATGCTTCTTCGTAAGATAGCCATACCTTCACGAAGTTCTTGGAGTTGCTCTTTTGTAGCCTCTTTATCTTTTTGAAACTCTTCTTGTAAAAAGTTGGAAACTTTGTCTAGAAAGTCAGAGACTTTTTGTTCACAAGCATAAGAATCCTCCCATCCTTGTGGTTGTTCACACACATACCCGCCATAAGGTTGTTGAGGAAAACCATAAGGATCCATGGAATATTGGTCATAGCCAATGAATTGGTTTTGATTATACCCCTGGAATTGTTGGAAGTTGTCATGTTGTTGAGATTGTTGGAAACCGTATCCATAATTCCAATATGCTCCATCCATGAGAAATAAGTACCTGAAACACGATTCTCAAGACAAGGTTAAAAACCAGAAAATAAAATAAAACTAAAAAAAACAAGAAAATAAGAAACCAAAAACAAGTGACAACCGCTGCCTCCCCGGCAGCGGCGCCAAAATTTGATCGATGTCGTATGCGTCAAAAATAAATTACCTTCTCACTACTCAAAATATAAAATATAGCAAGGGTAAGAAAGGATCGTTCCCACGGAGAGGATCTAGGTTGTCAAGTTGTTTCGGTTTCTTAAATAAACAAGGGGGGATTTCTGATTTTTATGTAAAGGAAAATAAACTAAAAGCAAATAATGAAATAAACAAGCAAATCAATAAGATAAAGATATTGGTCAATGATTAGTTTTCATTCACAAATTCAATAACTAGAATTGATATTTAATCTCAACTTTTATCAAAAGTCCTAGGATACCTTGATCGCAAGAATATCCCGCTAATTTCCTCTTGTCATCAACAAACACATTAAAAGATGCGAAAGTGAATTCTTCATAGAAAGCAACCTAAAGTGTAAAAGCACAACTAAGTTTAACTCCCTAAGAGCACTAAGTTCTATGAAATAAGACTAATCAATGCAAACGAACGTGTAAAAGCACTAATCCGTTTTAACAAAGGTTATGATTCACATGTGACTACTGGGATGTATCACTACAAGCAATAATCACAATTATGCTACGTGTATTCAAGGTGTATCACATTTACGTATAATAAACCCTAAACTAGCAATAGATATGATTACGAGTTCTACCAATTTGCAACTTGACAAAACTAACAATCAATCATACATGGCGATATTTCTAGCGAATCATAATCGATAATTGTGAGACAAAACTAATTTATTGAATGAAAACCCATATTTGGAAATCCAACTTATTCCTTAACCAATAATAAAAACTAGCTCATGTTAATGGAGTTCATAACAAGGATAAAGAGAAGAATTTCCATGTCTAAACCCTAGAACAAAAGTAGAGAAGAAGATAATAAGATGGAGATCTCTAGGTTTAGAGAAAGACTTTTGTATTTATATGCTTCTCCCAATCCAAAAGGATACTCTTTCCTATATTAGGTCTTCTCAAAACCCATCTCCAAGTGGTCCACTAGGCCCATGTATAAGAAATATGTCTCTGGAATTTTGGGTCCAAAACTGTTCGCCGGAGTTGATGACGTCATCACCGGAATTTCTGACGTCATCACCGGAATCTGGCCGGAATTCGCGCCACTGGTCACCTGAGAACTGCCGCCGGCAAGCTGAGTCAAACTGACGGTCTTTCAAGTCTCTGTTATCTTTGACGGGCTTCATAACGGCGCCGTCATCTTTGGATCACTGAGTCATATGAGTTGGATCGTTGAGTCAACTCGCCGTACTCCGATTCCGGCAGAGTCTCCCCTATTTCTGCTCAGTTCCCGGCCAATTCGAGGCCATTCAAATCCCTGCATTCCTAACATACATCTACTCATTCCACATCAACATCATCACAACAGCCTCCAATTCCACTTCTTGGTTCAACTGCAACCAAACTCAATCCACTCCAGCAGCTGCATTTCACTACCATAACACACTTAACAGTCTTCCAAAACTTGCTCCTCTTCGTCCCTTACTGCCATCACCAGCTTGGTCTCGACCTCGAACACACTCATTCATCACCAGCTCCATTGGCAGCAATTACAGAAGCAATTTGAATCCAGAATCTCTTCATAGACCTTCACGTATATCTACGGTACCCATGGAAACAACATTAATCTTCAATCAGCTACTTTCTGATGTTTGCAGCCTGGTCTTGACCAAATCCGAGCCACTGCCAACACCATGACCATCAAATTCCGACTGTATTCACCGTCTTCAAACCATTACGGCAGCAACAACCTTCACCTGCACCTGAATTCATTCACAAGACCCATTCAATCTCAGACCTCAACCAATGCCATCTTTCAGCCACCACCACTTGAATTACGGCTGCGATATAACTTCCCCCGGCAGCAACCAACAGTAACATCACTCTTCTCTATTTTCACAAACCCTTGTAACTCAGCCAATCACAGCTGCAACTTCTTCTTCCATAATAGAACGACTTTACCCTTCTTCATCTCAGTGTCCAAATTCGATTCACAGAAAACCCATCTTCCTAAATCGACAGAAAACCCAAATTCTTCATTTATCATGAACCCAGAACACCAATTCGAACTCAATCACCGCAGAAACCCATCTCATAATTCGTACCCAGTTCAACAGTTTCTCAATCATCCTTGAATCTACTCCGTTCATCCTCTGTTACATCCATAAACCCATGATAATCATCTTCTCGGATTTTCAATAATCAACAGCATTACATTCTTCCCATCAGCTCCACACATCACTGATTTCAACTGAAACAATTTGTGTTCTTCCCTGTATCTTGTCACTCAGAACCCTAAATCAATTGATTCTTCTCTGGAACCCTAATTTCACATTTCAGCTCAATTTCAATCAACGACACAATTCATTAAAGCAAAAATTAGCCAAATCCCCTTTCTCCAATCTCGTTTCCTCCCTGATTCGCAGATTCACTTTCTTTGATTCCTTACTCCACTTTTTCAAGCAGCCGGCAACAGAGGACAAAAAGAAAATGGGGTAAAATGAATTCTAATTTCCTCTCTTGACCTAAATGTGGTATGTGTAAGTGGAACGGGTATTTACACCCTAGTAACAAGAACATGCTGCCAAGGTGAGGTGCCCCTTAGCCTTAGCTCGGCTCCGTATAACTCCCATGTGAATTGACCTTTGTGCTCCTTTTCGCTCCAAATGGCTAATTTCTTCTTCTTTTGCTCATAATGACTCCAAAGTACCTAAATAACTCAAAAGCACACATAAGATACATAATTTACATGAAAACTTGCAAAGAAAGCTTAAACAATGGATATAAAACTAGGTGTTTATCACACCTATCACAATACTCTAACAAATTTATTGTTCACAGATTATTTTTGTCTAAGTTGATCTTTTGGAAATTTCCCAAGAAAATATTGCAAATTTTATATGGTTATTGAGAATTTTTCGAATATAATAAAAATCGCGAACTACTTGGAGGTACGCATACCTAGTATGCATACAGAGTCGATACTAAATTTCGCGGATTGCAGTAAATAGAATACCCGGTATGTATATCCTTTCAATCTGAGTTCGGGAATTGCTGAAATTATGCATACCAGGTATGCTACCCTTCTGATCTGACTTTGCGAATTGCTTTAAGGTACGCATATGCGGTATGCATCTCTTCGGGTCTGATTTTGCAACTCCCAAGAGGTACGCATACTCAGTATGCAAACCTGGTCGGTCTGACCTAGTACTGGTGCTTAATGCGCAAAGGAACAAGCTCACAAATTTCCCAATTGATAGACACATTTTTGTTTCTGATTTGTCTCAATTCTATATCTTGTTAGTACTCATTTTTATACTTATTATGGTGTTTTATGTGTACCTAGGCATTTTTGGAGAGATAAACTCTTGAGGAAAAATTGGCTCTGAAAAAGCGGGGGTACAATAACCACACCCAATATTTCGCTTAGCAATCTGTATGGACAAACTCCAATATACTTTTGAGAGAATCAACTAGACAGTCAGACTTAATCTAGATAAAAAGTATATCAAAGAGTTTATATCTCAATCTCTCGATTTGGTATATACTCGAGCAAATAGAAATCTGCGAGTCTTTATCGAATACTAGAGAGATAACTTGGATGGTACCAAAGACCAATATCCAAGTGTCAATCAATTTAAATCAACAACCAAAAGGTCGGATATTCTAATTGATTGATAAACGCACAACCTGTGATATTTCAATTATATAACAAAATATAATGCGGAAAAGAAATAACACAGACACCGAAATTTTGTTAACGAGGAAACCGCAAATTCAGAAAAACCCCGGGACCTAGTCCAGATTGAACACACACTCTATTAAGCGCTACAGACACTAGCCTACTCCAAATTAACTTTGGTCTGGACTGTAGTTGAACCCCAATCAATCTCACACTGATCCAAGGTACAATTATGCTCCTACGTCTCTGATCCCAGCAGGATGCTACGTACTTGATTCCCTTAGCTGATCTCACCCACAACTAAGAGTTTCTACGACCCAAAGTCGAAGACTTTAATAAACAAATTTGTATCACACAGAAAGTCTACGGTAATAGATAAATCCGTCTCCCACGAATATACCTACGAGTTTTGTTCCGTCTTTTGATAAATCAAGGTGAACACGAACCAATTGATAACCCGGACTTATATTCCCGAAGAACAACCTAGTATTATCAATCACCTCACAATAATCTTAATCGACGCAGCTAAAGAAGATATTGCGGAATCACAAACAATGAGACGAAGTGTTTGTGATTACTTTTATATCTTGCCTATCGGAGATATCAATCTCAAGCCAATTATTACAATTGTAATCGTACGATATAAATAACAACATCAGATCACACAACTACAAGAAAGTAGTATCGGTCTGGCTTCACAATCCCAATGAAGTCTTTAAGTCGTTAACATGGTTTAGAAGAAGAAACCAAAGGTTAAAGGAGAATCGACTCTATCTTAGCACAACTAGTATCACACAAAAGGTGTGGGGATTAGGTTTCCTAGTTGCTAGAGTTCTCCCTTATATAGTCTTTCAAATCAGGGTTTGCAATCAATGTTAAATTGGTAACAAAGCATTCGATATTCACCGTTAGATGAAAACCTGATTAGATTCAAGCTAATATCTTTCAACCGTTAGATCGAAAACTAGCTTGTTACACACAAATGAAATGCACATTTCTAGGCTTGTGTAACCGTACCCAAACTTGTACATTTGTTGGTTCAACAATAGTTAACCAAATGGTTAGCGATATGATCACTTTCATATCAACCATATTCTTCTTCACCATAACTAGTTCAAGTGACTCAAATGAACTAGTTAGAGAGTTGTTCAATTGCAAGGAAATCTTATGTAACTACACAAGATACAATCGAAGTAAAAATGATTTGATTCACTCGAATTGGTTCATGAACTATATAGCCACGATTTGCAATTTGCATTCCTTAGTTTATATAAGAATAAGTTCACAAACATCGTTTTTAGATATAACCTATTCAAGTTCGCGGACTGGGTTCGCGGACTTAAGTTCCCAGACAGAGTTCACAAACTCCAACAGAATATCTCGGGTCGAGAACTTTCGCCACTTCGCGGACTGGGTTCGCGGACTGAGTTCGCGGACTTAGCTCACGCCACTATTCTGGTTCTCTTGATCAACAAAGTTCGCAAACTTCAGTTCAAGGAATAAGGACTTATACATATATGTGTTTCCACAACAATGCTTATATCCTCCAATGGTTATATAATCTAAACTCTCATTTCAATCATTGAAACATTCTTAGAGGACGTTGATATTCTATAGTTGTTATTCACAAACTATTTTTCGTCAAAGTAAGAAATTTTCAAAGTGATTGAAACTTGTCATGACTTTCTTCACTAGGTAAAGATGAACTTGGCTAAAGCGAAAGATTACCAACACATATTTCGAGAAATAGATAGGCGAGATAAACTCGGCTCGAAATAACAAATGTGTATAATCTAAGTCTATATAGCAAAACGACTTTTGTCTCGAGATAGGAGATAAATAGACTTTTAAGTGATAGATAAGTTCAAGTCTCCACATACCTTTTAGTCGATGAAGATCCACCAGTTCCTTGAGTAGTCCTTCGTCTTGTATGATGATTGCCATGGAGTTCTTGAGCTCAACTACACTTTCTATCTTAGTCAAAGACCTTATCTATAGTAGACTAGAAATCAAGACTTATAGTTTTGATCACTAACATTGACAAACATGCTTGAGATAGCAACGCATGCGAGTTCGACCGAGCAATGCTCTAACAGGCTCGAAAAGTGATATTTTGCACTCCGAAGAAAAGTACTAAAGGTACCCCGGAAAAGTGTTAATAGCACCCAAGAAATGTGTTAAAGACACCTAATTTTTTTTATAAATGTACCCCCAAAATTACTTTGCACCCAAGGACAAGTGCCAAAGGGACTACACAAACAGATAGGGGAACACCATCTTCTTCCCCATTTTGAATTCTAGTTTGGCTGGAAAATAGGTGGCAGATTAGGGTTCGATATTTGGAGGCTTTTAGTGAGATTAAATCGTTGAATTTGATTGGGCTTGTTCTATTGGGCCAAACAGGGTTGGTATGGTTGTTGGAATCAATTGGAATTGGCTAGATTGTCAGTTTTTTGATAAATCTGGGCAGTGAATTATATCGGATATTTTATGTTAAATATGGGAGTTAAGTGGTAAAACATGGAGTATATCTTGGTAGTTATATTTGATCTATCTTTTGGAGAGTTAGGATCAAGATCGAGCCACGTAAAGAAGACTTGGGGAGCAAATCTCGTACCTTGGAAGCAAAGGAAAATTTAAGAATTAATCGGGTTTTCTAGGGTTTCTAAGGGGTATAAAGGGGTTGCTTGAGTCCCATGGAAGATTAGACAAAGTTTACCGAGAGGTTTGGGAGCTAACAAAGAGCTGCAGATAATAATTGGAGGAGTTGCGGGAATTTTTTTTGTTGCTGCTATAGTGAAGAACACGAAGAACATTGATCTGCTGATCTCAGTCGCATATCAACAGAAATGTCGCATATCAACAGAATTGTCGCTTCCGGAGTTGCTTGCAAAATACTTTTAGCGACAGAATACATTTTTCAACTGTAGCTTGTAATACTCATATCTTTAACGCCAATACAGCATTGCAGATACTCTGTTTTACCTCCTTGTACACTTTTGAGCCATGAACTATTATTTTGAGCAAGTGATTAATATGAGGAGCTAAACTCCTTTGCTGAGGCGACGGAGGAATCTATTATTTCAATAAAAGTGGTATATTTCTATTCTAATTAATTTTTGCAATTTCTTTTATGATTATTTGCCTTGATTAAAAATTAATTTAAGGATTTTTATTAAGCAATTGTGAATTCTTTTGATAAAGCATGCTTATCCTAAGGTTATTGATGTTCTAAGCTTTCAAATTACAGTTGTTACTCTGAAAATCTATTTTTGCAACATATTACAATCACTTTAGACGTAAATAATTGCATGAATATTGATTACATTAATCACTAAATTGGTCAATGGTGGAACCCTGAGTCTAAGTGCTTTTTATAATCTTGATATCAACCTTCAATTGAGTTTTCTGTGATTAGTTTTAGAAATTTAGTTTAAAATCAAAATCTTTTCAAGTCTGAGAATTGAATCTTTCTTATCACTATAAAAACTACATCAATTTTTGGCACAGGCGACGCGGACTTGTTTTTAGGTTTAAGTTTTAGATTTATTTTTAGTTTTTCTTTATTTTAGTTAGATTTTTGTTTTTTTATATCTTTGATTTTACGTTGCGTATTCTTGTTTTTGTTGTGCAACTTTTGCTTGAAACTAAAGGTGGAAAGTTGGACTTGCCTATAAAAGTGCAAAAAATCCAAGAATTTATTTCTTAATAATATTCTCATGCGTAAAAAAAAATCACCTCATGTCTAACTCAATCTGAAAGAGATATAATATGTTTTACAGCTCTTAGAACAAGGGTTATGGGATGACTGATGAGAGCTCTCATTCAATATGAATGAGTTTGATCAAATTAAGTGTTACCGTGGGATGAGAATATTCACCTATTAAGCCAAACTCTTTCGTACGCTTTTTCAACTGAATGAGTGTCCAACAACCGAGACTAAGAGGCATTTTCCGCCGTTTGGGAAAAACCCTTCAAGAGTGGCTGATGTTCAACATCTCAATCATACTTTTTAGGTTTTTATTTCGGTTTAAACTCTTTAAAATGGCCTCACAAGGAGTTTATTAATAAAAATTTTGAGAGGCAAATGTTCTCTCCAAGCATCTGAACATCAGCCTCTTAATCCCTGATTTCGTAATGTATTTCAACAACCACTATATCTGTTCTTTTAAATGGCTTTTCTGGTGAGGCTTTCAACCCTTCTAGAGGCTTGCGCCAAGGAGATCCTCTCTCACCATACTTATTCATTATATGTATGGAGATTTTTTACAGACTTCTTCTTCATCAAGAGAGTAAGAAGATCTTACATGGGGTCAAGATAACTCCCAAGAGTGAACCAATCTCAATCATACTTTTTAGGTTTTTATAGACTTCTTCTTCATCAAGAGAGTAAGAAGATCCTACATGGGGTCAAGATAACTCCCAAGAGTGAACCAATCTCTCATCTTTCTTTGCAGATGATTGCCTCTTCTTTGTGAAAGCTGATCTTGTAGAATGTAAGAATTTACTTGACACTATGGCAATTTTAGTAAAGCCTTTGGTCAACTTATTAACTTTGAAAAGTCTGGGGTTTTCTTTGGTAGAAAAGTGTCACCAAAACATTAGAGAATGATGTCCAAACTCCTGAAAATAAAACATATAAGCCTTAAGAACCCTTATCTAGGAGCTCCCCTATTTATGGATAGATCCAAAATAAAAACATTTGCACCAATTTTAGAAAGAATGAAATCTAAATTCATAGGATGGAAAGGATTAGTTCTTTCTCAACCTAGCAGATCTGTCTTAAATAGAGCAGTCTTATCTAGTATCCATACTTACCAGATGGGATGCTTTATCCTACCCAAAAAGATAACCAATAAAATTAACGCAATACAGAGAGATTTTTGGTGGAGAAAAGAAACAGGAAGAAAAGGTTTTTACCCTAAGACATGGCCAAGCCTCTGCAAGCCTATTCAAAAAGGGGGACTAGGTTTTAAGGATGCTCGTAAATTCAACCTTGGAATGCATGCTAAACTAGCTTGGAGGTTAGTTAAGGAACCAGATGCTCTTTGGGTCAAAACTATGGGTTCTAGATATTTTCGAACCATACAACCCCTCAGAGCTAAAGCTAAAACTAATGGTTCCTGAACTTGGAACCGTATAAGTCAAGGATTAGAATTTATCTATAAGTATAGCATCTGGGAAGTTGGTAATGGCAACGATATTAGTATTTGGAATGACAAATGGATACCTGAATTAACTGAAACCCTAGAAAACTTTCGTACTACACAAAATAATCACATTACCTTAGTTTCAGACCTAATAGATCAGGAAACTAGTTCTTGGAATCTTGACATCATAAACTCAATTTTTCCAGATGATATTGCCTTTAAGATTAGGAAAATTTATCTCTTTAAAGACAAGAATCACATTTTTAAGAAAGATCAACTAAGATGGATCCCAACTAAATCAGGGGACTACACAGTAAAATCCCTATATGACAAACTGAATGAAACCGGTATTGATATAGTTAGTCTGGATTTGCCTGACTGTTTTTGGATAGATGTATGGAAACTAGATATATCTCAAAGAATTAAATTTTTTCTTTGGAAGTGCCTTCAAAATGCTTTATCTACTAACTCTAAACTGTGTGGAAAGGTGAAAGATGTTGAACCTTATTGTACCATGTGTGGAACTGAAATTGAAACTACTGAACATCTTTTTTTACACTGCCCTTATGCTTAAGAAATATGGAATTCAGCTCATAATCCCATCTCTCTTAACATAGATTGTTCAAGTACATTTTTAGAGATTTGTAAGGATTGGATTAATAACCCTAAAAAAAAGATTTCTTTAGAACTAATGCTTACTAAGATGTAGTTCATTTGGAAGGAAATATGCAACAGGGTTTTTGAAAACAAATCAACACCAACTAAGTCCTTGGATATAGAAATACAAGGATATGTTGCTTTCTGTTCAAAAAGAAGTAGTACAGGGACAAAACTAAAAAACAACATAAGAAAATTCCAACTCTAGTTTGGCAGGCACCTCTAAAGGACACTCTCAAAATTAATGTTGATGCTGCTTGGATTTCTGACATTTTACCTTCAAGTTATGTTAAAATTCTAAGAGATGATGCAGGAAACTCAGGAGGAGAAAAAACAGGACTGTCAGCAATCCCAGGCCCACAAGAAGCAGAGGCTTTAGGAGTGCTATAGGCAGCTATTTGGGTGCAGGAGAAAGGACTGGAAAACTTTAGCATTGAAGGAGACTGTGAAAGCCTCTTTAATTACATTCAAGGAAAGAAATCTGACATCTCTTGGCGTTCCAAAGCATACTTAGATGAAGCATACAGATTAGTTCACTTACGCAACAATTTTTTGGGTTTTTGTTTCGTTCCAAGAGTAGGAAATATGGTGGCAGACACTTTAGCAAAATTTGTTAGGTCTTTAAATTCAACTGTTTTATGGGAAAATATTCCTCCTTCTTGTATTCGACATCAATTATCAATAGATGAATCTAATATCAAATCCTTATGTGGATCGATATTAGATGGCTCTTCTTCTTTTGTATCACAGGCTGTCCCGGGTTTTAGTTCGCTTAATGAAATATATCTTATTTAAAAAAAAAAAAAATCCCTGATTTTGCTTTCTCATGGTCAGAGTTTAACTCTTCAAGCTACTGCCTTAGAGCAACTGCAGTGGTACGATCAAAACCAAAGACCAAATACCAAAAAAAAGACCAAATTTTGAGTTTAATCTGTGTTGCTACGCTACGGTAGTGGACTATGTTTAATCGAGCGCAAATATAACATTCGTTTGTTGAGGGACGTAGGTAATATGCACGCCTGGATGGAGCGTATGTAAACATTACGCTCGTTGTCGAGCATAGACTTAACAAACGCCGGGTGTGGGCCGTGTATATAATTATCACCCCACAAATAGACGGAGGTAATACGTACGCCTGATGGCGCGGGAGTAATACGTGCGTCTGTAGTCAGGCGTACATTATATGATCGCCTACATGAAAGAGAGAATGAAGTTTCATTTCATTCCACTTATGTTGGCTATGTACAGAAGCTAATGCTTTCTTTCTCCAAGTACAAACTGTCCCTGGAAGAGGGTATATATATAGATTAAGTCACGGCATATGGCATAACCATAATGGTGCCACCTCACAACTTAGGTGTCACTATAAGAACAGAACTGCATGGATAATATTTATCCAAATTAGCTTTTGTCTTAATCTTGAGATGATCGATTGCTTTTACAGGTGGTCAACCACCGACTACATACAATACTCTAGTATTTTTGAAATGGTTCGAAAATGGTTTGTATAACTGGGTGAAGGTGTAAAGTTCGCTCGACATGGAGCGTGAACTTTATGAACGCCTGGATGGGGCCTGAAGATTATGGACGCCATAATGGGGCGTATGTATTCCGTCCGTCTCAATGGGGCGAACTTATATTCAACGCCTGTTATAGGGCGTACATTATACCAATGTCTAATCGGGCGTACATTTTATCAACGCCCAATCGAAGCGTAAATTATATATATACCTCACGAAATATACACTCGCTTTACATGAAACGTAAGTTAAAAACTGGCCTATTAACAAACGTACTTTATAACTTCGCTCGATTATATTTGATTTTGGTCTTGGTCTAAGACCAAATATATTCTGAGATTTTATTTTAGTCGAGATTTTGCTTTTTAATCCGTTCGACTGTGTCTGGTATGGGGAATATATTTATGGTTTTACTCGTCCATTGTGCTTCTCTTAGTGCCTTACTCGATTTGACAGTGATTTTTTAACACGGATTGGATTTCGGTAATTTTGAGAAATGAATGGGCTCCAATTTCCAAACACGCTGTTCAAGTAATAAAGTTTCTTAAAAACCTCAGCATTGTGGTTTTCCGTGCAACCAGGAATCTATCTTATTTTTTAGCAGTCTTCTTAGATTACAACGTCCTTTGCCTATACCACTACCACTCTCTCTCATTCTTTCTCTCATCTCCTTGTCTGATCATACGGAGATGCCTGGCCTCACAGCACCTTCAAATTATTCCCAGGAACCTCCTCGTCATCCATCTCTAAGAATCAACGCCAAGGTGACCATCCCTCTCTCCCTCTATTGATTGAATCAATTTTTGATATTTTAAAATTGGGTTCTCTTTGGATCGCTTAAGAAATTTTGGTATTTTTTCTAAGGCTTTAATAGGGATTCGAAATCTAGGATCAAATTTTGAGTTAGAACTGGGAAGGTTTTTTCAATATTGATTCTGATCAGGACGTATTTGAATCAAACAGGAGCCTTTTAATGCCGAGCCCCCGAGGTCAGCTTTGATATCGTCGTATGTAACTCCTGTGGATTTTTTCTACAAGAGAAACCATGGACCAATTCCAATTGTTGATGACATTAGCAGGTTATACTTTCCTGTTAGTTCAGTTCAACGGGTCGTAGGCTTTCGACCTTGTACATTGGTTGGCAACCATTAAACTGATTAGGAACTACGTTTTTGTTTTTGGTGTTTGGAACAGATATTCTGTCTTTGTCCGTGGATTGGTGGAATGTCCCAAGGAGCTTTTTATGGCTGATATTAGGTGAGGGGTATTTCCCTCTGAGATCAGAAAGGAAACAGTGTGTATATTGGTTTTTGACTGAAATTTCACTATGTTGCGTGCAGAAAGCTCCCAAAATACGAGGTCACTGCTACTTTGCAGGTAAATTGAAAGTGTCATGTTGAGGATAAGTTTCCTGATGGCCATGAATGCTTCATTCTGACCCTTTCTTCTATTAAGTAGTGTGCAGGTAATAGAAGGACTGCAATGAGTAAAACAAAGACAGTGAAAGGTGTTGGCTGGGATGTTTCGGCTATTGGAAACGGTAGGTTTCTTTTCATGGTTTTGTGGTTTTGGATTTTCGACATTGGTAGCCTGATATTAATACCGTAGACTTGAATTGTGCAACAGTGTGAATAATCATTTTGCCGGGGTTCCAACTAATGTTCATCAAAATCAGTTCTGTGGATTGTAATTTGTGCAAATTTTGATAATATCTAAAACCATCCTTTTTTTTTATCTGTATGATGATTTGATCTTTTTGGGCGTCCTTATCAGCGGTTTGGGGTGGGGCGAAATTATCAGATGTCCTTGAACTTGTAGGCGTACCCAATCTGACAACAACCACCTCTTCGGGAGGAAAGCATGTTGAATTTGTCAGTGTTGACAAGTGTAAGGTGAGATCAGTGCTTTTCTAAGTTTTGTTCTAGTACTTGTGTTGATCGAGTCCCTTAGCGTCAGTGAAAGAGTTCATGGATTCAGATCTTTTTATGCACTTATTTGCTTTTCCAGGAGGAAAATGGTGGTCCTTACAAGGCATCGATTCCATTGATTCAAGCATCAAATCCTGAGGCTGATGTATTACTTGCATATGAGATGAATGGAGAAGTAAGAAACTTGGCTTATCTACGTGGATGATCTGCTAAGCATTTCTTCCATCTATATCTTTTAAATGAAGAATGCGATTCACTGTCCATGTGTTTTATTTTTCTCGCGCCAATAATCCAATGTTTGGAAATTTTGTTTTTCAAACTGCATACTAATTGAAAATTACCACCTTGTTGCCGTGCCAAAGGCTCTCAACAGGGACCATGGGTATCCACTGCGTGTAGTTGTCCCCGGTGTCATTGGTGCCCGCTCTGTTAAATGGTTGGAGTCTATCAACATAATTGCTGAAGAATGTCAGGTAGGGAACTAAGATCTTAAGTATGTAAAATGTTAATCTCTCTGTCTCTTCTTTCCCGAGGTATTAATATTTGATATTTCCTTGTTATGTAACAGGGTTTTTTCATGCAAAAGGACTACAAGATGTTTCCACCTTCAGTTAATTGGGAAAACATCGATTGGTCGTCAAGAAGGCCACAAATGGATTTCCCTGTCCAGGTAGATGTACAGAACATATTGCTGCAGGATTGAGGCTTTCAGATTTGGCTTTTACAAGGTTTCAGCCTCTTAGATATATGAGACTAAAATGCAATCAACTGGCATCATTTTGTCTATATTCTGAAAATTTTACAATTTTGTCTATATTCTGAAAATTTTACAATTTTGTCTGTTGGCATGTTCTCTCTCACATAATCTTGTATATTATTATGGTTAATTGTCTAGATTAAGCAAAATATTTCTTCAAGCTTCTTATAGCGTTTTAACGAAAATATGTGGAAAGCAAGATCCAAAACCTTACTAATGTGCTGAGAATTGTTCTGGATATATAGTGTGTTATTTGTTCTCTGGAGGACGTGAACGTGGTGAAGGAACAAAAGGTTAGTACTGTCCTCAGGTATTTGAAGTTCTCCATCGTCCGAGCTGGTGATGTGAACTAATTTAACACTTCAATGGCATGTCATGTAACCCTTAGTTGTAATTTCTATTGCAGATAACTATTTCTGGATACGCGGTTTCTGGAGGTGGGCGTGGAATCGAGAGGGTAGATATATCGATTGATGGAGGAAAGACATGGGTTGAAGCTTCTAGGTACCAAAAGCCAGGGCTGCCGTACATTGCAGATGATATAAGCTGTGACAAATGGGCATGGGTGTTTTTTGAGGCCAGAGCAGAAATCCCCAAGAACACTGAGATAGTGGCAAAAGCGGTACGCATTTCTTGCGTTTCCTTTCTGTATTAGCTCATGTCCCTGAAACATGGTGTACCTGATCAATTATGATAGTATTGTTTTTCTTACCTTTTCTTGCTAATGGGTGTACAGGTTGATACATCTGCCAACGTCCAACCTGAAAGTGTGGAGGTTATTTGGAACTTGAGAGGAATAAATAACACTTCTTGGCACCGAGTCCAAGTGCGGGTGGGGCATTCGAGCCTTTAACGAGACAAGGGGTTGTGAAAATATAAGTTGTTTTTTTAGTATTTGGAACAGAAAGAAAACTTTTGATATCATTCTGGTGTACCAGCTGACTTAGCTTGTGTTCGGTGGCAAAAGGAGAATGTGTAAAGTAATCTAGAGTTTGGAAGTTAATAGTGGAGATTATGGTTGCTTCTGTAGTTTTGTCTGCTTAATAAGATGGCAAAATAATTGCATGGCTTTTCCTAGTTGCAACATCTGACTCATGAAACAAAAATGATGATCTGACGACTAAATGAGTACTATTACAATCTACAGTAGAATTTCTGGGAAAGATTCAGACATTCTCAGAAAACAACCCTCTAATATAAACTAGATCCGCACCAGCGAAGTAAAGCCGAATACATGCGAGTATAAGCTCTGATACATAATTTGGAGAAAAATTGCACTATATGTTACATGATTTTGGAGAATATATCTATGGTTGAGGTAGGCTGAAATCTGAATTTGGTAATCCCTTCGAAGGGTTGTTTGTAAAATGAATCTGAATGATGGTGAATGTACAGAATTCACAAGAATCCAATCAAAATGGTCATCTCCTTCTTCGGCTATCCCACCAATCAGGGATTTTCAACCTCCGGCTCCGATGCTCCGAGAGCTTGGCGCTGGGAAGCTTATGCCTTATCTGTCTCCACAACATGCTGACAGCATCTTCCTTCTTTGGCGGGTACTGATATTCGTAATGACAAGAGATATTCTTAAGCTTCCTCCACATCTCTTCCCATCTATCTTTTGAGACTTGACGGAGCTGCCCAACCATATAACCAGGTTCCAACGCCTCTTTTACGGAGAAGAAGAGTGAAAATGGAGTGTAATCAAGCTCATCCTCAAATGGTAGCTCAATCTTGTCACTTACGATTACAGGAACACAGTGGCTCACAATGGCATCAAAGAGTCGGTTGGAGGAAGGTGTGTCCCCTGCAGGGTTCAAACAGAACTTCGACGAACGCATACCTTCTGATGACTGAAAGAGCAACAGAAACATATATTAAATGAAGAAATACCGGTCAAAAATGTAAACTTTATACAGTCTTATTGTAAAGAGCCAATCTGAAACAGAGAAGAGAAATAAGTACAGAAACTTGTTTCAGTCCTCAAGCATAGAGTTTTGGGGTGGAAAATGACAAGAAACAAAAAATCAGCAAAAAACTGGTGCAGAATACTGAATGGAAAAGAGATTACCGCTTTTATGCTGTCTCCATTTGCAAAGCTGTTTTCATAATGAACATCATCGACATTAGCTAGTATCTTGGCCAGCTTGGCACGAACAATTCCTTCCTACAACATAACAGGTTACAAATTGGTTCTTGCTCACAAAATCTAGAAACTAAAAGAAACTGGAGGAGCTGAAATCTCATGATTCTCAGAAATCACCAATCCAACTTACATCTTTTCTGAATGTCCTACCCCTGAAGAAAAGAAGTGTTGTACGAGATTCAAATGGGTTTGAAGAATTGTCATCTGTAAAAGACTCCACCACATGTACATATGGTGCCACAACATCTTTACTCAGGCGTGACATGGTTTTTGGGTAGCGTCCAAAATCTGCAACAATAAGAATAGATGCGTTCACCTGCTCCCTCAAAAATCTGAAAGAATTCGGGTGATGCATTGGAATTACGTGGTCTCTGCCTCCAGACTTCTGCCAGAAGACGGACTTCCTTAAAATCTCCATTAAGTCAACCTTCAACAAGCAAAGTCTTAGGAGGAGCCAAATAAAATAAACACGTGAAAGATAGAAATCCTACATTCCTACTGGAAGTGAAACTCGCTCAGAAGGGTTTATAACAACCCTACAGTCGGTTAAACAGGTAGAAATTATTTATGAATAACTCCTTTTCCCTTGTTTCTCGAATACAATTTCTGTATTTGAGGAAATACATAACATTAACCACCAACATTGGTAGCCCATTATTTTACCAATTTCATCAGAAGTCATACTACATTTTCAGCAAAAACTCTAAATCATCCACATGATAATGAATTCTAATTCCATTAACTTGGTAAAAAATTAATCGTGATAACTCTTTTCTCCCCCTGTCATATAAGGACATCCTAACTAATTCAGTTTTTGTGCATATCTAAAACTGCCAAATAGATATACAAAATACCAATATGTTCTAATATCAAATTTGATTAGACAGAAACCCTCCCTACCAGTTGAATCCACCAATTCAAACACAAGAACTTACTAAATTTACAGAAAACACACAGAGTTAAAAAAAACAAGTGAACAAGTAAGAATTATAATTATACATACCTGTAATTGCTTATCAACTTCTGTTTCAGGATCTGTCATATTATGCCCATGACTATTATAACTCAATGATGAAAAAAACGGTACAAAGAAAACATCAGCAGTATCTGGATCAAATACCCTAACAGCTTCTCTTCCATCATTTAAACTCCCACCATCATACAGAATCGAAGCCATCAACCAATACTCAACACTGTGCTGTTTCTTCAACCCAGAATTATTTGGCCATGATGGTAAATTTGACGAATTCACAACAACACTTTGGCTATCATTAGATGAAAAACTATGACTAACCATTGCAAAATTAAATCTATTTGGTAATTCATACATGTATACCCTAATTGGTGATAAAGATTTGATGTTGTTGTTACAAAGGGAATTTGGAAGTGGGAAGAATGAAGATCTAAAATCAACTGTACCAATGAATAGATAAACAGAGATGAAGAGAAGGAAGAAGAAGACTATACATGTCAGAATTGATTTTCCTTTACCCATCATCGTCATCGTCATCATAGATGATAATTTCAATCTTTTTCTCTAGATTTTGATTTTTATCGACATTTGGTTTTTCTTCTCTTTGGGTGTTAATGTGTCGCTTTTAGTGTTTACCACTCTTTTTAACAATATACTGTTTGTCGTGGTTAGGTGCAAATACCTAAACTGCCCCTACAGTTTGACATTAAATCAGTCGCATACGAGGGTATCTAGTGATATGTACTGGAGGAAGTTTTGTTAGTTCGAGGACAACCTGATTAAAGTTTCATTTTCGATAGGGCTGTATTTTTCAGGTTACCCAATAGGGCTATGACAGGTGATGATACGCATTTTATCTACGAGTACTCCGGTAGAGGTCTTGGTTGGTCAATGGTAGTCCATATGGACGAGAGTGTTTGGACACTCGAAACATGTAGATCTAAATTCAGAAGCTAAAATAACATGGCATTTTTAGGGGCGACTCCGAAAGAATTAGGGGCGATTTTTTTATTTGCAACCCATAAACAAGGTTAAGGGATGTTCAAAATGATAGTAGATTACGTTAATGCCCTTCCGTAATCGGAATTTATTTTTGAACCGATCGTTGAGAGTAAAAAAAATTTTGAAGCATTGTTGAGAGTAAATTGGTAGTTAAGAAACGCACAGAGACTACCGATTGATATGAATTTGTGCTAAATGTGTATTTGGGGCTATTATTAATCGGAAGTTAATGATAAATTCATTTACTACCGATTATAGGCTCAACCAAAATTCAAAAAAAAAAAGGGGGTTTTATAAAATCTCATTTTGGGGCTACTCTGTAGTCGGTAGTTATGTGAACTATTTTGACTACCGAATATGGTTGAATATTTGCAAAGAGAGCCACTGTATAATCGGAAGTCAGGATTTTACCTCATTTACTACTGATTATAGGCTCAACCAATATGGTTCAAAAAATAGATGATTTTGGCAAAATCTCATTTTGGGACTACTCTGTATTCGGTAGTTATATGAACTATCTTGACTAGCGATTATGGTAGGATATTTGCAAAGAGAACCACTGAATAATCAGAAGTCAGGATAACTTCATTTACTACCGATTATAGACTCAACCAAAATTCAAAAAATTGAGAACTTTTGCAAAATCTCATTTTGGGGCTACTCTATATTCGGGAGTTAAATAACCTAAATTCACTACCGATTATGGTAGCAATTTTGCCAAAGGTCTACTTTAATCGGGAGTCAAGATAACTTTATTTACTACGATTATAGGATAATCAAAATTCAAAAGATAGAGAATTTTCGCAAAATCCCATTTTGGGGCTACTCTACAATCGAGAGTTAAATAACCTATTTATTTTAATCGTGAGTCAAGATAACTTTATTTATTACCGATTATAATCAAAATTCAAAAGATAGAGAATTTTATTTTGGGGATACTTTATATGCGGAAGTTATATAAACTAAATTAACTTCCGTTCGTGGATTCACTTCCCGATTATAAAGTTATCTACCGATTATAAAGGGTAGTTTGGCCATTAAAAAAACGGGAGATAAGAGATGACTACATTTTACGTTTAGGTGATCTTTTTTGTCGTTTTGTGTCGCCCCTAGTTCTGTTTGGAGTCCCCTCTAAAATGCTACGTAAAATAACTCCTCTAGGAAATGTACAGTATATTTGACATGTTCTAGAAAAATATTGTTAGTTGCTCAACAATGGTCTCATTACCATAATACCATCCATGACAAAGTACAGTGACACAATGGTGAAACTAGTTGACTTATGGGATCATAATGACGAGGGACATTGTTGAGATAAATAACCTGGCGTTTTTAGGGGCCACTCGAAAGGATTTAGGGGCCAACAATAAAACAAAAAAGGTCACCCAAAGGGAAAATGTAGCCAGTCCTTATTTCGCGTAATTCGTAATGGCGAAATTACCCTTATATATTCGGAGGATATGATAACATTGTTATCCTCCGATTTTAATCGGAAGCCAAAATATTACCCAGACATCCGATTGTGGTCGGTGCAGTATTAGAATGATTTTTGTTTCATTTTTTCATTTCTTTTGCATTTGTGAGTTATTAGAGTTATAGAGAAGAGGTTGAAGGAAAAAAGGGAAAAAACATTTTTTTCACTACAAAAATGGATGGATATGAAGAAGAAGGTGAGAATCATGACGAAGAACAAAATGTTGAGGGTTCACGACCGTTTAGAGAAGACGATTTGGGGTATATGTTGAATGATCCAAACTTTTGTGGAGAGGAAAACATAGACGACCCTTTCATGGAAGAAAATGGAGAATCACATGATATTGAAGCTAACGATGCATGTAAAACACAGGTATTGTGTTAAGAAACTCAAATACTCGATTTGCATGCGTTTGTGTGCTTTTGTAAACAAGAAAAACCGATTATTTCATGCATTGAATGCCATGAACTACCCAGATTCGGTAGATAATTTCTAGATTAAACTTACGAATATAACACACTGAGTACCAAATATGTATATTCGGTAGTTACAAGATACTAGTTTATTGCCGAATATGAGAAAAACCCCAAACTGGTTTTCCAAAAATATCTACATTCGGTAGTTATGTAGATTTATTTACCTCCGAATGGCCCCAAAAACGAATTCCTCAGAAAATTTCAAAACTCAGTATTCTTATCCTTTACAATCGGTAATAGTTTAACATTATTTGACTGCCGAATATAACTGTGGCCTCAAAATAAAATTTCCGAAAACTTGAAAATCGGATGTTTATCGATTAAAGTTATCTCCCGGTTATTTATATTCGGCTGTTTTACTATATATTTTAGCTTCCGATTATATCATTTTTTGCACTCAGTAAACTGTGTACATTCATTTGCATAAATCGGGTGTTTTGGGTAACCGATAGGATTCCGAATATAAAGTATTCGGAAGTTTGACTTATTTAATTACCTCCGAATATATCATTTTTTTCACTCAGTAAACTGTGTACATTCATTTGCATAGATCGGGTGTTTTGGGTAACCGATAGGATTCCGAATATAGAATATTCGGAGGTTTGACTTATTTAATAACCTCCGATTATTGTATAATAATTTGTTGCTTTCATATGCAGGCCGTTGAAGAGTTTGTTGATGACTTCTATTTGAGGCCCGACACTTCCCTATACTATGGAAACGATTTGGTATACTCATTACTACTTTTTTCTTTTTTTCAAAATTTATATGTTTAATGGTTATGCTTATTAGGTTTGTTTTGTTTTATGCACGTTTAGACATTTAGAAGTAAGAAGGAGGCAAGGAATGGCTTCGAAATGTAGAAACGACTCTCCTCTCCACTTGGAATAAGCATCTTGTGCCGCAAACCTGTCGTCTCTGTGCCTAGCAAGAATACGGTTGTACTCGGTGCACAATTTTATAACATGGTGCACCCTTGAAGAAACATGTGATGGTTCATAATTGTGGCGTGGCTTCTTGTACTTACCAACAAAAGGACCCAATGAAACGTTAATCCAAAATATACGATCGTCCTGCTGTTCTTTGGGTAGATCTTTCACAATGTAATAATTTTTTATCCATTCGGTCTCTTCCTCAACTTGTTTTAATCTTTCTCTATGATGGAATTGTTCTTGACCTCGCTTCTTAGCCTTGATTTCCTCTTCCTCCTCCTCCGTTGCCACTAACGATGGTTTAATTTTTTTGGGTTGTTTGTTCCTTTTTTGTATTTCTTCTTCCATTGCTGCAATTGATGTAGTTGTTCGCTTGCATCTTCGAAGTATGTTGTCGATTGATGATGGACTTGCCATTGAAAAGGTTTTACATTCCGATTTTTTACTCAATAATAACTGAGAGGGGTTACCCTGCTTATATAGATTAGAGTTCCAACGGATCTAATTTTTGAAAATATGGCCGTTGAGGTTTCTGAAAATATGGCCGTTGAGGTTTCGTATCATTGGTGCACTACAATCGGTTGTTAACGATACACGTATTACCTCCGAAGAAGACATTCGGTGGACAACTTAAATTATTATCTACCGATTAAGTTGGTATTTCTAAACACGACTATATTATTCGGAGGATAATTGCTTTGTAAAGTTCCGAATGTACGATGGCCCAAAAATCAGAATTTGGGAAAAACTTATACTTTTCAAATTTTGAAATTGAAATAATCGGAAGTATAATTAGTTACCCAAACTTCTGAATATGGGATGTCTAACATTCTATATTGGCCCTTGGAACCACCTAGAGCCAAGGCGTGGTTTGTTTTGAACTTGCTATATTCGGAGGATAATTGTTTTGTAAAGTTCCGAATGTACGATGGCCCAAAAATCAGAATTTGGGAAAAACTTATACTTTTCAAATTTTGAAATTGAAATAATCGGAAGTATAATTAGTTACCCAAACTTCCGAATATGGGCTGTCTAACATTCTATATTGGCCCTTGGAACCACCTAGAGCCAAGTCGTGGTTTGTTTTGAACTTGCTATATTCGGAGGATAATTGTTTTGTAAAGTCCCGAATGTACGATGACCCAAAAATCAGAATTTGGGAAAAACTTATACTTTTCAAATTTTGAAATTGAAATAATCGGAAGTATAATTAGTTACCCAAACTTCCGAATATGGGCTGTCTAACATTATATATTGGCCCTTGGAACCACCTAGAGCCAAGGCGTGGTTTGTTTTGAACTTGCTATATTCGGAGGATAATTGTTTTGTAAAGTCCCGAATGTAAGATGGCCCAAAAATCAGAATTTGGGAAAAGCTTATACTTTTCAAATTTTGAAATTGAAATAATCGGAAGTATAATTAGTTACCCAAACTTCCGAATATGGGTTGTCTAACATTCTATATTGGCCCTTGGAACCACCTAGAGCCAAGGCGTGGTTTGTTTTGAACTTGTTATATTCGGAGGATAATTGTTTTGTAAAGGCCCGAATGTACGATGGCCCAAAAATCAGAATTTGGGAAAAACTTATACTTTTCAAATTTTGAAATTGAAATAATCGGAAGTATAATTAGTTACCCAAACTTCCGAATATGGGTTGTCTAACATTCTATATTGGCCCTTGGAACCACCTAGAGCCAAGGCGTGGTTTGTTTGGAACTTGCTATATTCGGAGGATAATTGTTTTGTAAAGTCCTGAATGTACGATGGCCCAAAAATCAAAATTTGGGAAAAACTTATACTTTTCAAATTTTGAAATTGAAATAATCGGAAGTATAATTAGTTACCCAAACTTCCGAATATGGGTTGTCTAACATTCTATATTGGCCCTTGGAACCACCTAGAGCCAAGGCGTGGTTTGTTTTGAACTTGCTATATTCGGAGGATAATTGTTTTGTAAAGTCCCGAATGTACGATGGCCCAAAAATCAGAATTTGGGAAAAACTTATACTTTTCAAATTTTGAAATTCAAATAATCGGAAGTATATAACATTATATTGTCTTCCGAATAAATACTGGCCCCAAAATGGGATTTTTCCTATATCAGAAATTTTGAGATTTTTCAATATATATATTCGGTAGTGAGTGTACTTCCGAATACTATGTGTCTACTTAAATATATTCGGAAGACAAAAAATTCATTAAACTACCGATTATTACCAGTTTGTATCCAGGAAGATATGACCAACAATATTCGGCCGATAACCATCAAATATTTCTCCCGAATACGGTCGATGTTCTTGAGAAATGAAGAACACGACTATAGTCGGAAGTAAAGGAGCATGAATATCGCCCGAATCTGGATAAATAACCGAAAACCCTAGAATTATTTTTTCTCGATTAGCCGAATTAAAGCGAAATAAACCCCAAAAATGATAGATTCTTACCTAATTGGGGCCATTTGACTTTGGAGCGGAATTTTTTTTTTCTTCCACAATCGAAAGATAATAGGAAACTGGAAGAAGAAGAGTTGAAATGAGTAGAATTGTTTTTGATTTGGTTTTCATACAGTTTTACCATAAGGGCATTTATGTAACTTCAATATCATATAGGGTACCCCTGAACTAGAGTCTTTGGCTGGGTATAAATTGATGGCCCCTAAATCCTTTGGGGTGGCCCCTAAAAACGCGAGGATAAATAAAGTAATGGGTTAAGAATAAAAAAATACACGGTGCCCTTTTTTTACCCAAAACCTGCTCCCATCACGTGCAAACTTATTCTCCTTGCCATGTGCTACGACCCTAGTGATTTTACTTTTCTGTGTAGCATTGAGCAATATGTTGAAGCAACTCCGTCTTTCTTAGCATGAAGTTAGTTTGTTAAAGGGATAATTTTCGGAGGAAGGAGCATCCGCTGAAGCTTTCTTACGCAATGTAATTTTATAAAGAATCCTATTATTGGGGTTGGGATTTTTGGGTGCATTGGGTCATAAAATAGTAAACGCAATCCATCATATTATTATCTTTAATACCTAATCCACCTTTAATTGAATTAGCATTAATTATGATGTTTAACTAATTTAATTATAATTAGTGAAGGAATTAGGATTAATCAAATTATTCATTTTGGAAAATCAAAACTTTGTTTTCCCTTTTTTCTTGATTTAGAAAAGGAAAACGAGAATTTTTTATGACTGTTTTTGAAAACATTTGAAGAAAATGATGATTCTATCCTAGAAAATACTCAGGAAAATCTTGTAATCTAGCAATTTTAATTGATTTAAATCCGTTAAAAAACGGGAAATTTTTTGGGATTTTAACCAGTTATGGCTGGGTATTTTGTCGTTTCAGTCGTAATATGTATGGACGACCGAGAAAAAGCTCTCCTCCAAGCCATAAAGGATATTTACGATTCGCAATCTAAGAACTCCAAGCCGTGACTTTAGATTACGATTGGGTGAGAATGAACTCTTGGCCGAATCATTATCCAAAATCACCCGTGACTCTTTCACGGCTGTAAACCCAACCGTGAAAGGCATAAGCGGCTGGGTATTCCGGTCGTTTTTGGTGTCGACACTCTCAACCAATTTATTAATTGTTTTTTTTTACTTGGACCAATATGGTTGAGTCTCTAAACGGCTAGTTTTCAAAAAAAATAAAAACAAAGTATTCATTAGGTCATTGAACTCTATAAAAAGAGACCACTCAAACATCTCTATCTTTTTGAAACCGCATATTCATAACGGAAAAACTTTGGCAAACTTGTGGCATTAAAAGGAAATCGTGACGGAAAAACTTCAGAAAACGTTAAGGAAAGATTCGAGAAACTCTTCAAAGAGTATGAAGCTTTCAAAAAAGAAATGAAATCCATAAATAAAGGAAAACCCACTATGCCGGGTGCAATAGGAGTAACTTTTTTAGTAAGTTGTTTCATTAGAAATGGTTTTGAATAACATTATCTAACATGACTGATTTGTTTTTTTAGTGGTCGAGGGCTCGAACCGGATATAAGGCAGTCCATGGGAAAGAGTTTGAGCAAGATGATTGCTACCGAATCTTGGAAAATACCATCTATGAGTTTACGCTGTACGATTAAGTGTTTAATTGAAATGTTATGATCTATTCTATCAATGTTACTAAAGATGTATGCTTTTTCGATTCAATCAACGAAAATCTATTTTGGAATATTGTGTTTTATGTTTGTTCGATTTCTTAGAAGGAAAAAGGAAGACTTTTGGAAATTTATAGATACTTTCGGCTAGGTTTTCTCCAGCAAGGACCTAGCCATTTTGACCTGAATGAAAGAAAAACTAAATTTCAGATTCGGTTTGGATAATGGACCATGACCAAACCGTAAGCAAGATCACAGCTGGGTCTTTGGCCATTCCTTTTCGTAATGCGTTTTTCAGTAGACGTCACGGCTTGGAAATTTATGGTTCGACGGGGAAATAACTAGTTATGGCAGATTATTCTGGCTGTTACATATGATTTCTAGAATTACAGTTGGTTTACCTAGCCATTATAGATCTAACTTTTCACTTTCATTCATCAATTCATAATGTTACCATTATATAATTAAGCTTTGTGACATCCCATTATACCTAAATGGAAAAAATAAAACTTAGAGTATTACGCTTAAATAGTTAAGCTTTGTTGAAATGCCCAAGAAACTCTTTTGTGATCCAATAGCATTGCTCATGCTCAAATTCCTTTGCGACGAATAGCTTGGTATCGGGAAAGAGCCAACGCTTCCTAAAAAACAAAATCAAAACTAAGTTAGTATATTATTCAAAAGTTACTTGATGAAAAACTTTTGCACATACTCAGTCTTCTGAAATTAGACATTTGGACTCTTCGCCTTCACCCGCTCCAATTTCCCCCTTAAAACTTCCATTTCTAAGTAGATCTCCTTGAAACTTTCCTCTATTTGGTTCATTGGTCTTCCATTTTCATTACCATGTACGGCCACAAAGACCATAAATGCACGGTTCCATTGAGAATCATTACTTTCATCTACGTTAATTCCTTGATATTCGTCATGCTTTCTGACCGTGAGTGAAAAGACCGGGGGTATAAGTACACCACCAACTTTTTCGTTCGGCAACCTATATGGACTAAACTCAAATACAATTATGGGAGTTACAACTAAATGAATCTTAATCACGGAATAATATAAAGAGTTTGTATCTCTTTCTCTCACAATCAGTAGTAAAACAAAAACAAGTCCGTGAACCTGATTATACCGTGAGAGTACTTGGACAATTCCAAAGATCAATATCCAAGATCAATCAAGTCATATCAAACAAACAAGAATGGGTATATCTACTTTGATTGATTAACTTACAAACCGTAATATTTCAATTATATAGATATACAAATATAATGGGGAAAAAAAATAACACAGTTACCAGAAGTTTTGTCAACGGGGAAACTGCAACTATAGAAAAATCCTGGGACCTCATCCAGATTTGAACACCAAACTGTACTAATCCTCTACAGACTCTAGCCTACTATCAATAACTTCGGACTGGAATGTAGTTGAGACCGAATCCACCATCACAACGATTCATTTCAAGTCACGTTCCTTACGCCTCTTGAATCTCACAAGACTATGCGCAATTGATTCTCTTAGCTGACGTCCTTTATAGCCTACGAGTTTCTTCAACCTAAACGAAGACTTTAAACCAATCTGTCTCCCACATATAAACCTATCTTTATTTTCGTTAGATCGGATGAGATAGGAAATGGTTTGCAGTAGACTAGGTCCAACAAACCTCAAAATCTGGTACTTACGACTCCCGGAGAGCAGCCTGGATTATTATTCACCTCACAAGAAAAACCTACGTGATATCAATTAAGAATATCTTGATAGAATTAATGTCTTGCGAAATCACAAAGTCTGAGACGCTGAACTTTGTGAATTCTATCAATCTTACCTGTCGGAGCTAAAGGCTCAACAAACAGTAGCAAGATTAGGATACATGAACTATCAAAGATAAAATAGTCGTACTTGGCTTCAGGGATCCCTTAGCGAAGCCTTTAAGTGGCTAAACCTAATTATGTTTCTCAGTAAAACTGGAAGCCTAGGTTAAGAGAGAACCGACTCTAGTTAGAAATTATGACACATGGAAGTATCGGGATTAAGTTTCCCAGTTGATCGAGCTTCTCTTTATTTATAATTTCAAGATCGAAGGTTTTTT
Organism: Papaver somniferum; assembly: GCF_003573695.1. Lineage (NCBI taxonomy): Eukaryota > Viridiplantae > Streptophyta > Magnoliopsida > Ranunculales > Papaveraceae > Papaver > Papaver somniferum. The sequence continues at coordinate 46,295,747 of NC_039362.1, read as the reverse complement.
TACGATTTAAGCTAAGATAGCTTTGTAATCAAGTAGACACTTTTTACCGTTAGATGAAATTCGACTTGAGATTCAAGCTAAGATAACTTGGTAATCAAGTGATCATTATCCACTGGTAGATGGCTTATCTTGAGATAAACACAAATAGAATATACACTCGGATAATGATGAACCGTAACCAAACCATGTATAATGAGTTTGTTCAAGAATTGTTAACCAAAGTTAGCCATACAAACATAATAAGCTTAGTCATTTTCATCAAACACTTTAGACTAACTTGATATACAACCATAACTTAATAGTTGATCAATTATATCTGATATGTGTTTTAGAGAGTTGTTCAAATGCCAAATATCTCAGAGAAATACTTTGAAATGCATATGAAACTATTCGACTGGATAAGTACGCGTGTCGGGTATGTGTACGACTTCCAGTTCTTGATACACTCTGCCAAGGTATGTGTACCCTTATGGCAGTTAAAATCCATGGCGTTTCAGTACGCATAATGGGTACGTGTACCACCCTTGTGTTCACGGGTAACAGATCTTTTTGGTATGCATACCGGGTATGTGTACCAAGAAGTCATTACTGAACTTAGACCTATGCCGATACGTATACTGAGTACGTGTATCGTTGATCCGAAACCAAAAGTTACGCCAGTATGTGTACTGTCCCTGTATCCAGATTTCAGTAGTTCTGAAAACTCTCAATAATCAATTTGGAACATCTCCGAATAACATCAATGATAATTTTACACATATCACTGTTCCAGGTTCTTAACTAAATTCATCAGTAGATTATTGGATTATATCTTAATTCATATTTCGATAAAAATATTCAACAAGATAAACTTGGCTCGAAATTTCTATTATGCTATAATTTAAAGTCCACTTAGTTATACGACTTAGTCTCATAGATATAATTGTGAATACTGGAGTAAACAGGAATGGTTCAGTTTTCACATACCTTTTGTCGATGAAATCCTCCAAAGTCTTCAGTTGATCTTCGTTTTCAATTGGTGAACGCATTGAAGTCTGTTACTCAACTACACACTTCTAACCTAATCCGAGACATGACTAAAATGTAGACTAGGAATCAAGATATAGTTTTGATCAACTAAATTTGACAACAAGCTTAATAAAGCAACACTTGTGAGTTAGTCCGAGCTATGCTCTAACAGTGAGCGCCTTTAACAATCGCAATATCCTCCTCGGTAGTGTAGCGAGTAACCGTGGTTCTTCTTTTTAGTTGAAGAAATTTGAGAGTTTAAAGAAATATGAGATTTTGTGCATAATTTCTTTGTTAAGGGTCTTTATATAGCAAAAAATGACCCAACGGTTATATTTTTGAAAAAAATAGTCGTTTCTCGAAAAAATCAATGCAATCTCAGATTTACGGCTGGGTTTTAACCCTTACCAAGCCGTAAATGTGAACTTTCCAAGTCAATTCAAATCCAATCCCAGATTTACAAACAGAATCTAAAGAGGAGACCAGGCCGTGTAAGTACTTACGACTGGGATTTGTAGAAGAGACCCGACTGTAATATAGACGCAGGTACTATAGATAAACTTATGTCTGGGATGTGTATGATTCGACTCAGAAAGTTCATATTTACGGCTCTCTCTATACCAAAACCTATCTGCAGGTACTTATACGGCCTCGTCTCATTTATAGTCATGGCCATAAATTTGAGATTGCATTTGAATTGTCTCGGAAAGTTCAGACTTACGACTTGGTAAGGGTTAAAACCCAGCTGTCAGTACTTACGTTCAGGTCTTTACTATGTATCCTGGTCATAAGTATGAGACTGTATTGAGTAATTGCGTTGAAATTTTCGAGGAACGACTATTTTTTTCCAAAAAAACTAGTTGTTGGTCATTTGTTGCTATAAAAAGACTCTTCTCCAACAAATAAATTGTGAAAAAACTCTCAAATTTCTTTAAACTCTCAAATTTCTCCAACAAAAAAGAAAAAACATGGTCACTCGCGACACTACCGAGGAGGATGTTGCGATTGTTAGAGCATGGATGACAAAAGTAAAGCATCACGAAGATGTAAACATTTATATGTATGAAACCATCGATTCTTTTTGGAACCGTTTTTGTATTGTTTTTGTGGTGTTAGACGAAAATCATAATGGAAGATTGTTGAAACTCATTAAGAAATATATTCGAGAAGCTCTTTTCACAATTAGAAGCTTTCAAGAGGAATTAAATTCGTAAAGGAAAACAATCCCAATATGCCACGTGCTCAAAGAGTAAGTTTTTCAATAATTCGTCTATCAAAAATTGTTTTGAATAATACCAACTTATAATTGATTTGATTTTTCAGTGGGAGATGGTCGAAGCCGATTATGAGGATGTCCGCGGAAAGAAGTTTGACCTTCATGGTTGACATCGTGTCTTGGAAGAAAGTACTCATGTTGATTTCGATAATTGTTATTAAGACCCATGTTTGCAATGTAGTGATCTTTTCTTTAAATTTATGCTATGAATTGTGTATGCCTTTTCGTTTCAATGAAATGTGTATGCCTTTTCCTTTTCCTCAGTTCCTAAAAATGGCACAATTGTATAAGCACGAGGAAAATTTCTACTTTTTTTTGCAAATACAGAACCACTAATAGCTCGGTCGGGACTTCACGGCTTGAAAAACTACAAGACCTAACCCTTGAAAGAACATACGGCTGGGAAACTAGTGTCAAGTTGGAACAATACTGTTACGATTAGGAATTTTTAGCTGAATCAAAAGAAATATTTCTAGTTTTCTTCAAATACATAACAACTAACGACTAGGAAAGTCCCAACCGAGTTAGGACTTCACGGCTAGAAAAACTACAAGACCTAACCGTTAAAAGAACACACAGTCGGGAAACTACTATCACATTTAGGATTTTCTAGCCGAAACGAAAGAAAATTTTCTAGTTTTCTGCTAATACATAACAACTAATGGCTTGGAAGTCTCAACCATATTGGGACTTCAAGACTGGGAATTCTTAGAGTCCTTACCGTAACTAGCATTTTACGGTTAGGTCGATAAGAACTCCTAGCCGTAATCAACTTAGAATCAGTTTTCCTAACCCTAATTTCATCAGTCTTACCTATTAAACCAATCTAAAGGTAAAATAAATGGTGGGTTTTTCGATTCTTAACATTCTGAAGGAGGATTTACTGGTGTTTGGACAGATTCATTCACCGAATCTTAAATTTATGGTTCAAGCACCTTCATCAATATTACAATCATAACCAATTGATAATGGATTCAATCCAAGTCGCCATGAACCGGTCATCTTGAGAATCAATCTTCATAAACATTTTTTGATAATCAATGAAGATTTCATCTAAAAATCTGAAACAGTTTAATCATAGGTTTTGTTTTGTTGTTTGGTTTTTAAAACAAGAAGTAAGGTTAGTTAATTAATTTTGGTTTTTGAGTTTTGAATTAAGTTTGATTTTACGAAATAGAAATAATTAAAAGATAAATTTTAATTTCAACACACATTTGGTCTCCCCCTCCACTTGTAGGATACTAGAATCCTATGAATCCCCCAAAATCCAAATGTTGCAGCCCCAATAGTAGGATTCTTTATAAAGGTAGGTGTTTTGGGGTGAAAACTGATTCTGCTGTTTTTGGTAAATTTGGGTGTGTTGATGAGAAACGAATTCAAACCCTAAACAAATGTATTGTACAAGAGTACTTTTGAGTTCGAGAGATCAATATGTAAGACTCTGGTCTAAACCAAGAAATGTCCGTTCCATATTCAATTCGGTCACAAAGTGAAGGAGAAGGGTTGATCTTAGGGAGAGAAACGAAGAAGGTGTTTGAGATCATAATGTTGAATTATGAAGGTGTGGTTGTTTTATGACTTGTATCAGAATGTGGAACTGGCTTGCAAAATGTAAGCTATCAGTTCTCGGAGTTTTCTGGATACTTTTGTTGATAACACTTGTGTTGTTATTGTCGAAATAGGTTGAAAACCTATTTATACAAGTCATTTGAGCGCGCCCCTGATCTCGTAGGAAGTGGAGGAGATTAAGTAGTGGAGTAGTGGGGTTGTGTAAGAGATGGTGATCATCATGTTGTCACACCTTCACCCGCTACTCTCATCGTTGTTAACTGTCCATTCTTTCCTGACACTTTCTCGTAGTGGGCTCGTTGCACGCCGCACGTTGTAAACCGCCAGACCAATACCCCAATGAGCATCCCCCAGTTTGTGACATGTTTGATGTATCGAGTAAATGGTTAAATAACTAAGATATTTTGGAAGCCGGTATTCATAAAACATCGTATGTATTCGATGCATGTAAAGCATCGCTTTTAAGTAAGCAGCTCAAAGTAATCGAAGTTCATGAAGCATCGTTGTTTTAGAACTTGTCTAAATTAGTCGCGAGTCGATCGTCTTAAAAAGAAGAGCGTGAGCGGACATCTTTGGGCGATCGCTTGGTAGCTCTAGGGGTGAACTACTACTTGGTCGATCGTTCCCTGTAGGCGAGTGGCGAATGCTAGCCATTCTAAAATCCTATCGGTCGATCTTGGTTACATATAAACCGTTCAAATCGGCTAGCCAAGTTGAATGGTTGAGACGATTTGCGGCAGTTAATGACTGTTGTTAAAGCAGCGTGAAGGACCATTTTTGGGCGATCGTTTGGGATCGCACGGGCAAGTTGTAGCTCGACCGATCGCTCCTTACAGGAGGGGGGTGGTCGGTGATCATAGCGTCACCCCATCGATCATCAGGTATCCAATCTAAACCGTCCGACCAGGATAGAAAAGTCGGACGGACGAGATAATTTTGCGGCAGCTGCTTTCCGTCATTGTTTTAGGGTTTGGAAACCGTGTGTCCAACCCTAGTTTGGTTAATCGAACCAAAACGCCGGGTGCTGCTTTGAACAGGCCGACCGTCCATGTGTGAAGACGAGCCGATGGTGAGTATGCTGACATCTCCTGGGTCGTCTAAAATTAGAACCAAGCCACTCGATTCGGCTGGCGAAGATGGGTGGTTATGATCGATTTGTGACAGTAGCATATTGCCGCGAGTACAAATTAGGGTTTTAAAACGACCACGTATATCCTAGTTCGATCGAACGACTTGATGCAGTATAAACTTGTCGCGGGTAGGTCGATCGACCAAGGGAGGAGTTGGGCCGCCAATGAACACAGTGGTACTTCTTCGATCGTCTGGAACGCGATCTAAGCCGTCCAACTAGGATGGCGAAGTTGGACGGATATGATGGTTTGCGACAATAATATACTTCCGCAACTGGTAGGCCTCAAAGATATTATATTTAAATGCAAAATGGTCCCCGGCAGCGGCGCCAAAAACTTGGTGGGCCCGGAAAGCGTATAAAATTAAAGCGCAGAAACGCGGGCCTACAGTAATACCGCAAGTGCACGGTCGTCGGTTGTAGCTCGTGCAAGTACGGGTCGATCCACAGAGACTGGGTGTGTTTTGGAGTTTTCTAGCTATTTTGGGCTCCTAAATTGCTATTGTTGGGCTTTGAATACCCTTTGAGTAAATTGGGTTGAACTGAGCTTGGGCTCAGAAATGTGGACTATGGGCTTTGGTTTCAGTGAACTGATTTGAGCTTTGGGCTCAACAGTTCAACTGTGAATTGGGCTTAACAGTTCACTTGTGAATTGGGCTTAACAGTTCACTTGTGACTTGGGCTTGGTAGTGAACTAGGCTTTGGCCTTAACTGGGCTTCAGAGGCTTTTGGGAGTGAAGTGAGCTTTGGAGCAGCAGCAGCAGTAGGCAGGAAAAGGCAGCTGCACAAGCAGAGAAGGGAGGCAGCAGCAATAGTGCTGCACAGCAGCTGCAGGGCAAAAGCAACAGCAACAGCAGCTGTAGGGGAAGGGAAAACAATGCAGCAAGGGTTGCAGCAGCAGCTGCAGCAGTAGAAGAAAAAGGCAGCAATGCAGCAGCAGCACAAGGAGTGGTAAACAGTGGCTCTAGGCCAAATTGGAAGCAAACCAGAGAACAAAAGATTGGCAAAAACAGCAAAGACTAAACAGATTAAAAACTAAACAGCAACAAAACAGTGAACAAAAACAAAACAAAATGGAGCAAAGTGAAAGTGACACAAAGGCAATTAGCCTAAGGCAGGGGGGATGGTGAAGCTAACATGGAGCAAAACTAAGGCAAGAATACAGGCATACTAAAAGAATGGGAAGAGAATTAGCTTGCTATGAGCACTAATTTCTCCCAATGCTCAATCAACAGTGCAACCTAAGCATACACAAATAGAATGGCAAGATAATCAGCTTGCTATGAGCACTGATTTCTTCCATTGCACAATCAGTTCAATGCTTCAAAGGTATCTAGCCTAGCATTCCATCAAACTAACAGCAAGTTTAACATAACAGGAGCATTAACAAATTAACAGGATCATCAACAGGATATGAAAATAAACACATTAACAGAAACATAAACAGGAATTAATTTAACCTAACATGATAAACTAACACTAACAGGGAGCAACAGGATTAACAGTAACATCAACAGAACATAGTAGACATGAACATAACTGAAATTGAAGCAGGAAATTGAAATTGAAATTGAAAAAACATAAACCCTAAATTGATTTTGAAATTAAAAATTTACAAACTAAAATTAAACCTAATTGGTAACTTGGCTAGTCCAAGAACAGCTTCTACACCATACCCATCTCTTCTATTTATACAAAAAATGTAAACAGAACCCTAATTTTCGAAACCCTAATTTTCAACAGTGACCTAGGGATCGATTTTGTAACCTGATTTGATGTGATGAGACCATTCCATCTTCGACCCATGCTTCCACTTGTTCTCCTGTATCACCTCCATGCATCAATTGCTTCTCTAGCACACGTTAATCCATCAACCCATAACCTAGGGTTTAGGTTAGGTAATAAGTTGATGGGATAAAGGGCTAGAATGATGGGGGAAGCTTTCAATCACGTGTAGGATGATACGGAGGTGGTATGGTGGTGTCAGGGTTGGTGGAGCAGGTGGCGTAGCTGGTGGCGTCGGCAGGGTTGGTGGAGTTGCTGCTAGGGAAGGAGGAGAAGAAGAAAAACGATGGGGAAGAGATTAGGGGGTGTTTGTTTTGGGTATAGGTGTTGGGTGTTTGGGTGTTAGGCGGGATTAGAAAATTTGATGTTTGATGAAGAAGAAACGTTGGATGTGAAGAGGTAGGTGGATCCAATGGTGGGATGGGAGCATATCTTTAGAGACCGTTAGATTCAAAATACATCTAAATCAATGGCTCAGATTAGAATTAGGTGTTTTGTTGTAAAGCAGGAGCTTCCAGTTTGATGAATTGGCATTGAATCGACCATAGGATGCCTCTTTGAGATGATCTGACGGCTGGGAAGAAGATGGGCTTTGGGTTTGAGATTAGGTTTGGGAGAAAGGTTGGGCTTGGGATAATTCTGAGCCCATTTCTTCTTTAAGATCAAATTCTTCCTTCTTGAGCCCATTTCTAGCCTTTTTGTCTTGTGCGCAACATCCTTCGCGGCTTCTTTGCGTGATTCCTCTTTGGCTTCCAACACTTTTCTGTTCTTTTTCGCTCCGCAACTCATCCAAATTTTATTTATTACCTAAAAATGCAAATTAATTAATAAAAACATTTATTCTTGAAAACAATGAAAATACAGAATATGGGATAAAATGTAGAATTAATGCACAAAAGATGAGTTAAATGCCAAAGAAAAAGGGATAAATATATACAATATTTGGCACTCATCAAATACCCCCAAACCTGAATTTTACTTGTCCTCAAGTAAAACAAAACTAAGGAAATCCTAACTATACCACTGTCGCTGGTCTCTCGAATGCATTTAGCGTATGCACTAAGCCTTTTAAACCACTAAGTGTCCCTAGTGGACGAGTTGAAGTCTCGTGAAGGTTTGCTTAGAACGTACCTACAAAGTTCTAGGTCAAAATATAAGCTCAGATTCCATCAATGTGACATGTGCAAAACAGTTTAAGCTCACAGCAAAATGGAGATGTCAATCTAGCTATCGAAGGCACAATCCTAGCACTGATAACAAAAAAGACATGTGATAAGAGTGTAAAGTGTATCTACACATGTGTAAAGAAAGATCTGAAGTCATGACTACTAATCACCAAGAGATAGTTTCTCAGGCTAAGAACTGAGGTCGAAATCTAGCTAGCTGTCCGGACTTTACGAGAATTGTGAATGAGTTGGAGGTATTTCACAATTACTCGCGTTGTACATCAATGGCATACACCCTCCTTGCTTATTACAATAAAACACAAAAGATGACTCTTTACATGACTCTTATTTACATTGACTACTCTCTTTTTATTTTTGGAACAAGAGAGGATGGAATTGATAAATACTTGATTGATTTTTGTATTTTTCTGATATTTTTTTTTTTTTTTTTTTTTTTTTTTTTGAATATAATACTTTTGATACATATACAAAAGATTACATGACAATTTGCAAGAGGTAGCCCTTTTTGATGCACCCAGTTAAATTCGATGGTTGTTTTTCTTAATGTAACCTCCACCTTCTATCCCAACCAACCAAAGAACAAGCTAGTCAAGTTTCGTTCAGTATTCTAAAGTGATTGGCAATCGTAACTTCCTATCAAACACCTTGAAGATCGAGGCCATACATGTATTGGTAGATCGTGCGCGTGCAAATTTCTTATCACTATGTGAATTGTGCTAGAATCAGGGTGCCTAAATATCTAGACTAAGACTCCTAATAATTACATATTTGCACAAGAGTCAACATTTCAAGGTAAATGAGCTCCATTTTTATGATTTTTCATTTTTTAATTTTTTTTTTTGAATTTTTTCGATTTTTTCAAAAAGATGGAGTTTTGTTTTCAATTATGGCATATTATCGTGGTATCTACTCTATACCCCCAAACCTAAACTAAACATTGTCCTCAATGTTTCAAAATATGGAAAGGATTAAAATGCAACATATGGAAAGGGACATGCTGAGTAGAGTAAAAGGAGAGAGAATACCCGATTTCGGCGAAAGCAGAATTAAAACTCCGTTATTCAAGGCAAAAAAATCCAACATATTTCAGCCGAGATCATATTGGATTAGCAAAATATATACAAAAGGAACAAAAAGGTTTTTAAAATTTTATCTACTGGATTATATACAAAAATTCACCATACACTAACAATCTAAAGAGTTGAGGATCAACCCAAAAGACGAAGTGTAGACATTTCAACAGCTTCACACAATAATAACAGGAAAGAAACGCAAGTGAAACTGTGAAACAAAATGAGCTACCCCCAAACCTGGATTTTACAGAAGATATAGTTTTGAAAACAAAATCGCGCAGTTTCGGGGGTTCATCATGCAAAAGGTCTAGCTCGAAATGAACTGTGCTAGGGACGGGCAAACATGCTAATTCCAACTGTGGTTCCTCAAATGTATTATATTTGGAAGCAAAATAGTCCAAAAGGACTTGGGAAGCACACAGTTCCAAACCTAGGTTAGGCATTTTCAGAAAAATTGGTTTTACAATGTTGGTACAAACCAAATCTAGGTTGGGTGGAAGGCCAACAGATTGTGACTCATGTAGGAGAATAGGCATATCATTATCAATCAAATCAAAATCTCCTAATCATCTACACATGTCACATCATGCTCACAATCATCAATCAGTTTAGCAAGTTCACACTCAGAATCATCAACATCATCAACAAATTTATTCTCATGCATCGGCAAATCAGGAGAAATATCACAATGTGACCTAGGTAGAGAATCAGACACATCAAATATATTTTCATGCATATTAGTGTCTACAGAAGATTCAACTATTCCTATGTCATGCTCATCTTCACAGAATAATTGTACGAATCCCATGTCAATATCAAAATCATATGAATTACAATGAGTATTAGAAAGAACAACATTCATGAAGGTCGAGGGCGAGAAGCCATATGTTATTGAACCAACAGGTTCCACAATATTTTCATGTTCTTCTAACATATCATCATAATCATCATAATCATCATCATGGTAGCATGCATATTGGTCCTCATTAACAGTGGTGGTGTCATTAGTCGATTCATGTTCCTCTAAATTAGGTTCATATTCAACATTATTTACATGAATGGGACTAGACACTTCATTAGGGACAACATACATTTCCTCATGAATTTCCTCCTTTTGTCGGTGAAGCAAAATCTGATCTAAATGTGCATGAATTCGTGCTGTAGATCTATCATAGTCTTGCTTACAGAGTCTTAAAGCTTCTGTGGTGGAGTCTAAATTCATGGGAGTACAAAATTCTTCATGTTCAAATTGTGGTGAATGGTACATGTGTGCATGGTCATTAGGGTCTACAAAATATTGATCGCAACCCTCAAAGGATTGATTATGGTCCCAATGACTACCATTCTCACAATTCATGGGCATTTCATACATTGGATTTTCTCTAGATGGCCTAAAATTATGCAAAATATGACAATCTCAACAGGGTGGTCTAAACTACCACATGCGGGACATGCATAGATTTCAGGTTGCCTAAGAAAATTAGATGTGACAGATTCCTCATGTGATTGCATTTCTAAAGCTGTGATTCGAGCTTCTATTTGATCCATAAGTGATGATTGTGTGAGTGAGGCACTAGCAAAATGTTCATTTTCACGTTGCGATGAATGATGCATGTATGAATAGTCATTAGGGTTCATGTATTGCGGCTCGGGACTTTGAAAATGTCCATAATAATTCCTATGACTATTGACATCATGGTCCGTGGAAGGTTCATAACGTGAAGTTTGTCCATAAGCAAGTTCTCTAAGAGTTTTATTTTCATCCCCAGGAGCAGACCAAAATCCAGACATGATTGGCTCAAAAGCTAAGTAAAGAGTTTACAAAGCTCAAAATTTGGTTTTTTAAAGGGTTTGGATTTTTGGGAAAAATTTGGTTTTGGTGGGAGACATTTGAAAAAGAACATTTGGTTTAAAATGGGAGCAAAGGTTTTTTTTTTTTTTTTTTTTTTAAAATAAAATGAAGAAAATAAGATTTGGTTTTTGAAATGGGAGCAAGCCCACTGTTTGTCCTCTAATGGAATGGAAGGAAGGCTGCGGCTCAAGAAACACTAAGTTTTAATTTTGAAAGTTTAATTTGGCCCAGTTGGTTAAGGCCCGACGTTTGTTTTAAAACTTTGGTTTCGAGGTCCACTTTTGAGTGGAAGCAAGCCCACAATCGGTTACAAGCTCAGCTGGGTTTAAACCCAGAGTCCAAAATACAAGTCCAATGGAAGAATTTAAACAAGCCCACACAAAATAAATACAAGCCCACAAATTAAACAAACAAGCCCAAAAATAAATTATTACAAACCCAAAATAGAAAAATAAAAAGCCCAAAAAATTGGGTTAATTATTACAAGCCCACAATTAAAGAAATTTGGAATCCCACAGGTTGGGTTCTCTTAATGGAATGGGTTTAGGCTTACCTTTTTAGCACAGCCCAGCTGCTCTGATATTGTTGCAAAAACCCAGTTGGGTTTTGGTTCTTTTCCTTGGTGGCGTCCCAGCAGAGGAAAAACAGGTTCAGAACAGCAGGTCCAACAGCAAATGAAGTGAAGCAGATGCAGATGCAAATGCTATGAAATGAAATACAAAATAGCTAAAGAAAAACACAAGAAAAACACAGCACCAAGAAAAACACAAGAAAAACACAGCACCAAGAAAAACACAGCACCAAAGAAAAACACAAGAAAAACTTGGTAGGCCTCAAAGATATTATATTTAAATGCAAAATGGTCCCCGGCAGCGGCGCCAAAAACTTGGTGGGCCCGGAAAGCGTATAAAATTAAAGCGCAGAAACGCGGGCCTACAGTAATACCGCAAGTGCACGGTCGTCGGTTGTAGCTCGTGCAAGTACGGGTCGATCCACAGAGACTGGGTGTGTTTTGGAGTTTTCTAGCTATTTTGGGCTCCTAAATTGCTATTGTTGGGCTTTGAATACCCTTTGAGTAAATTGGGTTGAACTGAGCTTGGGCTCAGAAATGTGGACTATGGGCTTTGGTTTCAGTGAACTGATTTGAGCTTTGGGCTCAACAGTTCAACTGTGAATTGGGCTTAACAGTTCACTTGTGAATTGGGCTTAACAGTTCACTTGTGACTTGGGCTTGGTAGTGAACTAGGCTTTGGCCTTAACTGGGCTTCAGAGGCTTTTGGGAGTGAAGTGAGCTTTGGAGCAGCAGCAGCAGTAGGCAGGAAAAGGCAGCTGCACAAGCAGAGAAGGGAGGCAGCAGCAATAGTGCTGCACAGCAGCTGCAGGGCAAAAGCAACAGCAACAGCAGCTGTAGGGGAAGGGAAAACAATGCAGCAAGGGTTGCAGCAGCAGCTGCAGCAGTAGAAGAAAAAGGCAGCAATGCAGCAGCAGCACAAGGAGTGGTAAACAGTGGCTCTAGGCCAAATTGGAAGCAAACCAGAGAACAAAAGATTGGCAAAAACAGCAAAGACTAAACAGATTAAAAACTAAACAGCAACAAAACAGTGAACAAAAACAAAACAAAATGGAGCAAAGTGAAAGTGACACAAAGGCAATTAGCCTAAGGCAGGGGGGATGGTGAAGCTAACATGGAGCAAAACTAAGGCAAGAATACAGGCATACTAAAAGAATGGGAAGAGAATTAGCTTGCTATGAGCACTAATTTCTCCCAATGCTCAATCAACAGTGCAACCTAAGCATACACAAATAGAATGGCAAGATAATCAGCTTGCTATGAGCACTGATTTCTTCCATTGCACAATCAGTTCAATGCTTCAAAGGTATCTAGCCTAGCATTCCATCAAACTAACAGCAAGTTTAACATAACAGGAGCATTAACAAATTAACAGGATCATCAACAGGATATGAAAATAAACACATTAACAGAAACATAAACAGGAATTAATTTAACCTAACATGATAAACTAACACTAACAGGGAGCAACAGGATTAACAGTAACATCAACAGAACATAGTAGACATGAACATAACTGAAATTGAAGCAGGAAATTGAAATTGAAAATTAAACATAAACCCTAAATTGATTTTGAAATTAAAAATTTACAAACTAAAATTAAACCTAATTGGTAACTTGGCTAGTCCAAGAACAGCTTCTACACCATACCCATCTCTTCTATTTATACAAAAAATGTAAACAGAACCCTAATTTTCGAAACCCTAATTTTCAACAGTGACCTAGGGATCGATTTTGTAACCTGATTTGATGTGATGAGACCATTCCATCTTCGACCCATGCTTCCACTTGTTCTCCTGTATCACCTCCATGCATCAATTGCTTCTCTAGCACACGTTAATCCATCAACCCATAACCTAGGGTTTAGGTTAGGTAATAAGTTGATGGGATAAAGGGCTAGAATGATGGGGGAAGCTTTCAATCACGTGTAGGATGATGACGGAGGTGGTATGGTGGTGTCAGGGTTGGTGGAGCAGGTGGCGTAGCTGGTGGCGTCGGCAGGGTTGGTGGAGTTGCTGCTAGGGAAGGAGGAGAAGAAGAAAAACGATGGGGAAGAGATTAGGGGGTGTTTGTTTTGGGTATAGGTGTTGGGTGTTTGGGTGTTAGGCGGGATTAGAAAATTTGATGTTTGATGAAGAAGAAACGTTGGATGTGAAGAGGGTAGGTGGATCCAATGGTGGGATGGGAGCATATCTTTAGAGACCGTTAGATTCAAAATACATCTAAATCAATGGCTCAGATTAGAATTAGGTGTTTTGTTGTAAAGCAGGAGCTTCCAGTTTGATGAATTGGCATTGAATCGACCATAGGATGCCTCTTTGAGATGATCTGACGGCTGGGAAGAAGATGGGCTTTGGGTTTGAGATTAGGTTTGGGAGAAAGGTTGGGCTTGGGATAATTCTGAGCCCATTTCTTCTTTAAGATCAAATTCTTCCTTCTTGAGCCCATTTCTAGCCTTTTTGTCTTGTGCGCAACATCCTTCGCGGCTTCTTTGCGTGATTCCTCTTTGGCTTCCAACACTTTTCTGTTCTTTTTCGCTCCGCAACTCATCCAAATTTTATTTATTACCTAAAAATGCAAAATTAATTAATAAAAACATTTATTCTTGAAAACAATGAAAATACAGAATATGGGATAAAATGTAGAATTAATGCACAAAAGATGAGTTAAATGCCAAAGAAAAAGGGATAAATATATACAATATTTGGCACTCATCAGCAACCAAAATTAGGGTTTTGAAATAGCGTGTTTGTCCTAGTTCGGGCAAACGATTGAATGCCCTATAGGCTTTCCACGGGAAGGTCGATCGACCAAGGGGGAAGTTGGGCCGCCAACGAAAACGTCGGCACTTCCTTAATCGCTTGTGGAAAAATCTAAGTCGTCCAACTAGGCTAGCGAAGTTGGACGGTTGTGATGTTTCTACCGTTTTGGCCGGTCTAGCTCGTTTGAGCTCTATTATTTAAAAACGCGATCACCCATGTTTGGTCTAATCGTTCGAAGCACTTATGAATGAACTAAATAGGGCTCGATCGATTGGGGCACTAGTGGGCCCGCCAGTGGTCAATACGGTGATCGCCTAGTCCCGCCAGGAGTAATCTAGGCTTGCTGAATCGCGTGGCCAAATTGTGTGGTCGTGATTATTTTTGAGACTGACATGAACAGTCTAGATTTTCCTTAAGGAATTTAAACGCGTTCGATCGCACTATCTTTAAAAAAGTGTGTGAACACGCTAATCTCTTTATAGAGAGTGGTGTGGCCTACGTGAGTGTTTTCATGCAGGTCTCAATACTGACATTTCGGGAAATTCATGCTACTCCGTTGCGAGTGAACATTAATCGTCATGTCATGCCAATATTGAGAGTTCGGCTGGGAACATTGCATAGGAACATACTAGGCAGGCAATGCATTAGTGAATAATGCCGGTGAAAGATAAACTTCACAGAATATTTGGGATTGTTGTTTCACGCACCATTCTGAGTAAATTTCATATATACAAACATATTGAATTGCTCAATACTTATGTGAGCGAAGAGGTTTGAGCACTCATTTCTTTCAAATGGATTCTGTTCCTTTGCAGGATGACAACGCATTAAATACAGGGTTTACGATTTTAGCCCTTGAACTAAAAACCACCATCAAAAGTAGGGCATGACCGTCATAATAAATAATAACCCATATTTTTACTATCGAGTACAACGCTGACGTTTTCACCATTTAGTACAACGCTAACACCCATCCTCTTGCGTCTATAATGCATGACATAGATATGGGATCAATTCATACTAGGGAGGGTTGAATCCTCCAATCTCTTATACAAATAGATCCGAACTTGGACTTTAGTGTAAGATAATGGCTCTGATCCAACAGTATAATACATATTTGTCTTATATTGTTGTGTCTTTCTTAAAAACCCACATTTGGGGGTGGGGGTGCGGGGACATCTCCATGAATTAAGGGATACACAAATAAATAAATAAAGATACCATGAAATATTACCGAAAACCTCATATCCAATTATATTTTGTTATATCTGAATTATCCTTGATCAATCAGTTGTTAATTAGCTAAGTTTGTTAAGATTAGTTAGTTGATTTTGTTAAGATTAATCTTAAGATTATGAGTTTTTTTTTTTTAAATGTTAGTGATAGAGAGAGGAGAAGAAGAAGGATCCCCATCTCACTAAGAAGAAGGTGATAAGCATTCTCAATTGCAACTTTTTGTAGATAATCAAAAATTCATCCATGAAAAAAACTTAAATCAAGATATTTATGAGAATGAAGGATCAAGTGAATAGCTACACAAGGAAAATGAAGACAGTAATGATATAAGTACTCTAACTAATCAGATATATGTCCAAATGAGGTTAAAAGTGATTTTTGGTTTGATTAGCAAGAAAAATGAAGAAATAGACCCGGGTCTGTAGCCAAATGATGAATGTAATGCTGACTCCAAAGAATCGGTATAGCATTCATCATTATGCAATACCGACAACATGTATTCCCCAATTTATCATAAAACAGTCGTCATGGCCGAAAAAATACAACAATGTTGACTACTGGTTCCACAGTTGAATTAGGTAATGAGTCGCCAACCATGCCGATCGTCTCTTGAAATTGGAAAGTAACTTTGGGTGTGTGTCGGCAAAGTTTTGAAATTTGTGTAACACAGTCAGCATAGAAATATTTTTTCGAGCATGCAGACTATTTTCAATAATACAGTCAAATTTTTTTATGAGTCACAGTACTTGCATTGTATGAGTTTTTCGCGTATGCCGACTGTTTGTTTTATTTTGACTAATATTTTTTTTTGTTAGATCATACTTCATCATGGTGATGACCCTAAGCATGTACGAGATTTGGGTCCAGATACCTTCGAGCACTGTGTGACTGATTTGGAATTCAAGAGTAAAGATGAGGCAATGAAGTGTGCTATAGGTACGACCCTCAAGAATAAGTATGTATTAATGAGAAACAATCAGGTAAAATCTACTCGATTTGAGTTGGTTTGCGTGAGAGGTGGGGAGAACGTTATGTATATCCAAAGAAGACTAAAAGGATATTGTGAATATCATTTATCTAACATACACGTGTCGTGATCTGAACAGACGTATGCAAGATAGCAGAGTGGTCCTAAAGACGCTTGGGTATCTGCGGAGCATGGGATCATTTCCTTACTCACTTTCTCTTATCACGAGGAGATCTAGCTTAACAGTAGAAATATGGGCAAGGTCAAATCCTAGGGACGTGACTATTGTCAGGAGTCAGAGACAGCTGAGATGTCTACTCAGCATTAAATACAACGGTCGACTATCCAGGCGCATGGTTTTCATGTACGTGAATTGAGAGTACGTGGAAACATATGGATGGGAATGATTAGTGGCTAACGAGGTTACAAAATGTACCAGGGAGAATCATATCTATATGGACCCCAAGATAGTGAAGAGTCCCAAACCAAGTAGGAGCTATAAATACTCAGCTTGACTTCCAGAGAAGGGTGCATTTACTACTAGAGAATTAGAGCTACTTTTATATTTGTATTTAATGATAAGGTAAAGAACTCAATACTTGTTAGTTATTAGGTCTACCGTTTAATAAGTTCATAATTCACATGATTTTAGTGTTGAATCCATGTTTGTTTTAGTTAGATTTCTTATCATATTATCCTTGTATTACTCTTGTTTTTCAATTTATTTGTTTCTTTAGGTGAATCATTCAAAGTCAATGGAAATATATGCAAAATATATATAAAGTGAAGTTCTCCAAAGATCCAAGTGTTTAGAGACAAAAGAAATGGAAGAAGTGCGATGAAAATGAGCAAAAAACATCGAAAACATAAGAAGGACTAGAATACTAAGTTTAACTCATCCAAATTCAGGATTTCTTATCACCATATTAAAAATAATTCAAATATGAAGTGAACGGCGAAATAATGAGGTCATTTCGAGTTCGGACGAACAAGTTATGGGCAAACCAGCCGGAAGAAAAGAAGTGAAACACACAACAAAATAATCGGGAGATAACTGAGAAAATTAACTACCGATTTTAGGCAGTTTCAACATCAGCAAAAGTTCGTTTTTGAGCTTTAACAATCGGTAGATAACAGGGGAATCGAGTCTACCGATTATAGAATGTTTTGGACGCAGGAAAAGTCATATTTTGAGCTCTCATAATCGGGAGATAAGGAGGGTGTCATGACCACCGATTATGGACGTTATGGGCATCAGGAAACTCATGTTTTTGGACCCTATAAAATTCGATAGAAAGAGGAATAATGATACTACCGATTGTAGCTCGACGGGAGCCACTTCCAAGATATGTTTTTGGCTTCTAAACCAAGGTAATATGATCCCAAAAGGATTCTATGACTTAGATCTCATGAGTATTATATAAGAAGACTTCTACAACATTAATAGGGGATCTTTAACACAACTTTGCCAGTATTGGAGAGAAAGAACATCATAACGGAGCAAAATCTAGGGTTTTGGAGCGGTTTTCATCAATCATAACGATATCTCTTCACTATTCTTATATGTGCTAGTCTAGACGAATGCACAATGCGCCTGCCATTTCGATCACTCAAAATCACGAATCCAAAACCTACCTACGCCCCGATTATATAAAAACTGGAAATGAACTAAAAGAAGGAAAGAATAATGAGATCAGATCATAATATATTAGTAAAAGATTCAAATGAAACCTCAAACTAAGATAGTAAAATTATAATACAAACAAATAAATCAAAGAAAGAAAGAATGAGAATTATTTTTATCGAGGTACAGAAGATGTCCTTTGTTATAGGAAATGGGAGACCTTCGAGAGAGAGTTTTTTCCTTTAATTATGCTTTTCTCTACCTAAATAGCCATAAAAAAGGAGAAGTGGGTTTGGTATTATTATTTATGTCCTACTAATCCACCAAAGGGATGTATCACAATTGTCCTTCAGCTTTTTCCTCTAGATTTCCTGAAGAGCCTTGTGCTTCTACTCGATCTGGAGCTAGAAGTATCCAACTATACTCAGTATTCAAATAAAATCCCACATTTATATAGATCAATGTCCTACTTTTACAACATTTAAGGTCCGATATTATTAGAATATCCATTTCTAAAGACTAATGCATAAAGCGCAAGAGAAAATGAAAAATAAGAACATCCAACAACTACAAGCTCATAGATTCTTTAATCTGGTTGTCCAGCCACTGAACTTGTAATAAAATAGCTTATCCCATTGTCTAACGATTTTCATTTCAACAGGGAGGAAGTCGTCAATCATTCACATTGCATTTGAAAATTTTAAGATGGGTAGATATAAAAAGTGAAGTAAACTTAAATGCATATGATCGAATAGGAGAATTTTACCTAAACATATG
Organism: Papaver somniferum; assembly: GCF_003573695.1. Taxonomy (NCBI): domain Eukaryota; kingdom Viridiplantae; phylum Streptophyta; class Magnoliopsida; order Ranunculales; family Papaveraceae; genus Papaver; species Papaver somniferum. Next base: position 46,276,931 of record NC_039362.1, on the reverse strand, counting down.
TGTCCACTGCTATAAACTTGTGAACGTAGGAGAGCTAGAATTAAGAAAATTAAGTGTTCTATATCAACTGCATATGATAAATAGCTAAAAAGCTAACTCAAAGCAAACCCTTGAACACAGTCCTACTCAAATACCTAAATTTTATTTGATTCACATGCAATTATTCTAAAGAGTTTGATTCACATGTAATTATTCTAAAGAGTGGGTACACAAACTTATCTAATGGATGAGAAAAATTACAATTGGACGTTGTTTTCCACTCAAGCATATTTACAAACATATGGAGTCCAAAAATTAAAAAAAATTAATACCATCTAACTAACAACATCTGAGTGATTTCTCTACTGATATGTGATCATAATTACCCGTAAGAAGATGAAAAGAATTTACTCAAGAGAAATTTCAGTTCATTACCTTAATTATCTTCACCTTTATAATGACAGTTGAATGAATCCGTTACTAATGTTCATCAAAATCACACCATAAGTGAAATTTGTAGATAAGATTGGAAGAGGTTGGGGGAATTGTGAAAAAACGGGGGCATAACAACCACACCCAATAATTCGTTCGACAATCTGTATGGACTAAACTCCAGTTCAATTCCATGAGCACCAACTTAAAAGTGAGACTCAATCAAGAATTATCTCTTTCTCAATACAATCAACAAATCAAACAGATAAAAATCTACGACCCTGATTTATATGAGAAATAAATTGGACGGTACCAAAAACCAATGCCCAAATGTCAATCAAGTTCTATCGAACAAACAAGGTCGGATTTATCAACTGATTGGACTACGCACAACCTGTGATATTTCAATTATATAAACAAACATAACGCGGAAAAGAAATAACACAGACACCAGAAATTTTGTTAACGAGGAAACCGCAAATGCAGAAAAAACCCCGGCACCTAATCCAGATTTGAACACCACACTTTGGAATGTAGTTGAGCCCTAACCAAGTCTCACCCCGATTAAGGTACAATCGCGTTCCTTACACCTCTAGAACGGACTTGATTCCCTTAGTTGTTCTCACCCACAACTAAGAGTTGCTACGACACAAAGTCCAAGACTTATAAACAAATATGTCCCCCACAGATATGTCTATCCTTTATTCTATTTGTTCCGTCTTTTGTTACAAATCAAGGTGAACAGGAACCAACTAATAATCCCCAAGAGCAGTCTAAAAATATTAGTCACCTCACAATAACCTAATTGATTAACAGAAGAAGTTATTGTGGAATCACAAGAGTCTGAGACGAAAAACAGTTGTGACTACTTTTTATATCTTACTATCGGAGATAAATATCGAGTAAATCTTTGAGAATATAAAACTCAATAAGATAGAACAAGTAAGATCAGAATACGCAACTACAGAAAAAAATAGTTGAATCTGGCTTCACGAATCCCAAGCGAAGTCTTATTGATTAATTTAATCGGAAACACTCAACATAAGAAAACTTACGGAGCGATATAGTACTTTCACATAAAAGTGGATCAAGGAAAGATCAATACTACGGAATTTTTCAAAAGTTCATTCTATCTTTCATCAATATTTGCATAAAGACATAAGCATATATGAGATAAGCACAGTTCACGAATGTAAACACATATATATCTCATACGCAATTGCAATATGTGAAATCAAAAAAATTTAAATACTGCAAAAATCATCTTCCAAATAACTTTAGAATTTAAATAAATAAATCTAAAAACATCGCAACGTAAACACATATGATCGTTCTGTAGCCTTAGGTTTTCTTTTTATAGCTCTCAATTACTTGCTCGACAATCCTGCAAATTCAAATCCGATACAGCCCCATAACGCCTCCTACAATCAGGACTCTAAACATCATATATCTGCCACCATCCGGTCACAACATCAAACGGCAGACAGTACTCATCCTCCCCTGTTTTCTCGCATCAATTTCTTTCGATATCTTCTTATAACTTGTATTATAAGCTCCGTCTTCGTCTCAACCTCAAATCATGTTCTACTAGATTTTGTGCCCGTGCTACGCCCGGAAAGCTTCGCAAACTTGGTTCACTAATTCAATCTACAACTACAAACTATAAATACAATCCATCACTGCCTTTCGCCCCATCACGATATGATTTGGTAAAGTTCTGCTTCGGCTTCGCCTCGCCCCGTTCCGATTTGGTAAAGCTCGGCTTCGCCTCGCCCAGTCCCATTTGATTTGGTAAAGCTCGGCCATTTAATTTTGAAACGCTTAGCTTTGCCTCGCCCCATTCCGATTTGATCCCAATGCATTAAACCATTTTTTTCTTTTAACAAACTTGGCATGTCATGAATTTTTGATTTGGTGTGGCTCACATTTATGTATAAACAAAGTATCACATAAAAATTACAAATATTATATCCACGCTATATGTGGCTCCGAACATAAAAATGGCATAAATGACAACACATACATTAAAGTTATCAGGACTACGACACATGTAATTGCATTTTTGAATTAAACTTAATATATAACCCCACTGTTCACAATTAGATCTATTACTTTCTTACTCTTCCATCACCGGCGGTTTATTTAGATCGAAATCAAGCACCACTTGATGACCACCTCCTGTATTAGCAGTTGTACAACTATTAGTAGTGACGAGCTAATTGATGGAGGACGAAGAGTGCTGTCCACCACTAATGTTAATGCTAAATCCATTGTGATGTGTCTTACATGTCCTCCAGGTGCTTGACCTGTTGGAAGTTTCTTCCTGCAAATGCTAAATCGATGTGTTTGTGCAACTTAGATTTTTGAATTATAATGGATCTTACTTTCTTAACCTGATCTCTGAATTTCATAGGTTCACTTTGATGCTGCTCTTAAAAATTGTGGTTCTCATCCTCATCCTCTTACTCTTCAGCTTATTAATCCACCTGCAACAACTTCTATGTTTCTTCTGATTGATTTTATCACTACTGTAGATTGATCTATGACCACCCAATGCCTGGTTATATGGGAAATACCTGAATCCCATTGCAATAGTAAACTCCATTTTGTTCCTGTCATAATTGGACGCCATCATCAACCACCCCAGCAGCTAATAAAGGTACAAAAAATAAATAGCACCACAACGGATCCAGGCGACAAATAACCACCACACTAAAGCCTTTATATGTTATTGCTTGAATGAGATCGTGAGAACATGGAAAAGAGGAAAGCATATGAATTATGAAATGCAAAATTACCTCAAAAAAGTATACATAAGAATTTTAATTAAGAAGAGAATTTTAGCAGATACCAACTCTCTCCATCCATCCTTTTTCCTCAATCACTTTTGAAGTTATTGTGCCTCGAAGATGCTAAGACTGTATATACATCACAACATTTCATGTAATACAAATTACTGAAACACAGAAAGTCAGAAAGTAATCACAGAACATGCTCATTTAGCATGCTTTCCAGGGATTACCCATCTCAAATCATATAACATAAGATGCAAATATTTTAGCGAAATATTAGAAAAGTCAACTATCTAAAGCTTCAATATGAAGTTAGTTCTATCAAATTTCTCAGAGAAGAGTAAACTTAATACTTGCAGCTCGAGGAAGGCAAATACCATATTCTTGTCGAAATAAACTCATTGTCCCTGCTGGACATGTGTTTCCATATAATATACATTTTCTTATTGGATCACCTACCTGTGTACCACAATCTGATGTCCCTCATGAGGCATACCATTTACTAATACGACGTCAATAGTTGTCCCTTGACCTTCAATTGCCTTAACAACACCGTGCACTGCAGAATAGTCAGAACAAAGAAAATTTATATTATATAGGACTCCAAAATTTATATCAACTGGTATAAGTTTGATGCGTATGCCCGAGAAGATAGATAACAACCTCGAAAAATTGAAGATTATGTTTATTAATACAGTTAGTTTGTTTTGTTAGACTATTTTTCAATCAGTAAATTACCATTTCTTAGTCAATCTATTGCAAATTCTGAATCATTTATTTGCAACATCTTTAGTTGTTGGATATTATCAGATGAAGTAATAAATTAAAAATCACAATATTAACAACATTGAATTTGTGCATCCTGGGGGAGACAACAGAAATGGCAACGAATAATCGGAAAATACAGCCCGTTATAAGCTCAGTAACTCTGGAAGAAGCAACACAGAGACAAACTACCCTATATTATTAGAGGACTTTGAGTTTCTGGACCAGGAAACAATGTTGCAGATGACCAGGCTGAAAAGAATTGATTACTCAAGAAACTAACCTCTACATGTAGGGAACTTATGCATTGGTTCAATGTAAGTTGCAGGGACATTGATTACTCAAGAAACTAACCTCTACATGGAGGGAACTTATGCATTGGTTCATTGTATGTTGCAGGGATATGCCTGTCATTTGTAACTTTCCATTTGACAGTTCACCTTCATCTCTGTACAATCTGAGGAGAAGAGACATGGGATTCGGATAATAAGCACATGAACTGAAAACACATCATTCTAATACTGAATCAGAAGAAATCTGAGATAATGATCACACTTTAAACCAAGAAAGCCAATCAGTTATATATATCAGGCACCAATAGTAAGACTTCAAATGCAAATATTATTCTTTCTACATATATACTCTATGTTTTACTGAAGTTAAACTCCAAAAATTGGTAAAAGTTCAGACATTGACAACACAATTTAGAACTCAAAACAGGACCCTGTGTTGTTGAACTGTTATGGACAAATGAAAATCCAATGAATTTATATTGGTTAAAAGGAGAAGATGAACTGTATTAATATAATGAGAATCTGTTTGACTACCGTAATCGGAAGATAATTCTAAATCCTTTTATGATTCGTTACCTCATCCTCTATGTATATAGTTTTTAGCTTTCGTACTATTTCATAAAAATGAACCGAAAAACAATCAGGACAAAACCCTCAAAAAAAAAAATCCAGTGGCAGGAAAACGGGCATCAAACGAATAAACAATCAGGTTAATCTAGAAAAAAAATTTCCAAGGTCTAGAATTCTCACCAAGATGAATACATCTTGATTGTTGTAAGAGAGAAGGTTATACCCTGGATCAAGCATTAAAGTATGTGTTGCTGTAAGAGTTAAATCCATTAACCCCAAAATCACACTTGATTGCATCAACTATAGATTTAAAGGAAAAGAAATTAACAATCAGTGCAAAAATAACAGAAAAAGCACGAAACTTTTAACCATACAAAAGTAATCAGATTCAAAAACCCTAAGCAAGATAAATTTCTAACCATATCCAAATAAAAAGCCTAGTCACCTAAAAATATGCAACCCTTTGATTTTTCCATAGGTGTTTTTTTGATTCACCTTTACACAGGTAATCCGCAGAATCTCTAACCCCGCAGAGCAGTGATTTGAACTTCCAAACAGTGCTTTTTAGGAACCACCGTGTGAGTTTCGGTTCCCTGCAGTACAACAACTCCATCAGTTAAATCTAGCATGTTATGCGAAAACTGTGTAGAGACTTGCTAAGACAAAAATTATTAGCATGTAATTTTAAATATCAAAGTATAAAATGAAAGACAAAAATTCACTTTCCCTTGCTAAGAGTATAAGAAAATGCGATGCAGGTAGACGACAACAAATTTATAAGTATGAGTGCAAATTTACACCTCATTGCCTCTACCATGTTTGCTACCACCGAAAATTCATGAAAATTATCTAAGAAGGTTAATCAATAAAATCAACTTATAAAAAACAGTTTCTAAGGATTGTGCCTACATATATATTTAGCCTTACTTACTGTAACAATACATAATATGAAAATTTTTGCATAAGATAACCATTCATCGTAACGCTCAGATATTCAAAAAAAAAAATTCCTCGTGACCGAATTTTTTTTGCATAGGATTGCTATTTGCTTTTTGCTTCATTGGTCTGTAATTTTAAAATATTTGGCCTTATCTAATGTTATGTTTTCTGCCAAAACAAATTACACTGGACAAATGTAATCTTCACCGTAAGGATATATGAGCAAATTTAATTTTGAGGTGTCCAGACCCTCAAAATTTGTAAATAAATTAAATAACACTGCCAAGAGGATTTTATTATAGATGAAGATAATTGGTAAGGCTAGATCAGCCACCTGAAGCAGCACCACAACTACCCTTAGCCTTCCTGAATTTTAGCTTTTAGGATACCTACCTCAACATGTGATTTGTCATCTGGATCTACCCCTCGACATATCGTCCATCTGAACCACTGTTGGCTTGCGTTAACCATGAAGACCGGGAAGGAATGCTAGTTACAATTTTTGTGCTGGAACTGCAGCAGAAATATATAGAACAATTAGGAACAGCATATGCATCTCAATACGTGTGGAATACCATATGCATTCTGTACCGGTTGATCTTTGGAATGATAGTAACCTAGCACCTAACAAAGTTAACCATATAGTAGTGAGTACATTCGCGCAAGATCAAGTACTGATCAAGTACAGAGTTACATGCTAGTGAAATTTGAATATTATAGATAAACCAAAGCCCTACCAAATTGTGAGTGCCACAGATCGAAAATTCCTCCCAATCATGGATCATCTTTTATAAAGTTCAAGCTTTTGCACAAATCCGCATCGAGAAGCCAAGCAAGCTTTTAATCATTCATTTAAATAATCAAGATTTGTACTTAGAAAGTATTCATCAATTAAAATCAAATAGTTACCTTTTATTGTGGCATTATGCCGACCACCACCGGAAATGGTTACGTAATTGCCTTTCTCCTCCATAGCCCAATGACGCAATTGTCTTATATCTTAAATATAAAGAACACAAATGCATAAGGTAATCACAGGGTACTAAAATTGATTAAGATTTAAATCATCGATAAGATTTAAAAAAAAAAAAAATCAAAATTTCACCTGTGTTTATGTTGTGAGTTTCCCTTCTATGCTACCATAATTTTTTCGTACCTGCAAAATAAAACAAAAGGGTTAGGGTTTATATAATAAATTTACAAAAATATGCTAATCAAACAAAAACACTGGTTCAGGTCTTTCAACAAACATACATCAAATTTTTCATGGATCTCACAGTCCACATTTTAAAGATGGTATCAAAATAAGTAAAACCCTAACACATCAGGAATAGAAATCAGATATAAACTGAATCAGTGATTTCAAAACCAAATCACTTGAATCATGGGATAAACCTGTGAGGGAGACAAATCAACAACGGGAAGACAATAAACCCTAGTCTACAAAACTGAAACAACCAAGTAAATAACGGAAAAGGAGCAAAGCCCAATTTTTGTTTCATGATTATGCTTCACGCTAATAAGAACGGGATCTAAAACCCACAATCACTACTATGAAAATCAAAGAGAATGAATTTGTTTAAGATTATGATACTATCAGAGTATATCACCTAATTACACCCCTTTTACAGATTCCCATCAAAGTATATCACCTGCGACAGAAAAACAAAAATAAATCAATAGTATTAAAAAAAACAGAGACAATCAAGAAGAAGAAAGGACGGAGAAGAAAAGAGACATGGAGAAAGATTTTTTTTTGGGTGAATAAAGGAGAAGAAGGAAGAAGAACTTTTTTAGGTTTTATTTTCTCTCGATCTCCATGAAGAAATCATATCTTAGGGTTTGTTTTTAGGGTTCGTTTTTTTTTTTTTTTATGTTTTATGAGCGAAACAGAAAATGATTTGGTGTGGGTTTTTTTTGGTTTTATGTTTTACGTCGAAATTTGTGTGGGAATTCCTCTTTTTTCTCTCCTTCGAGGAAAAGTGAAACCGAGCAATTCTGTGAGAAGGTGACGGTCACCGTTCAACGTGGAGCCCAAGGAGCTTAGGATTTTAAAGGAGTTAGATACCCTCAACATACAATCACTAGACCCTCAAGAATCATGGCAGACCGACAACAAAGCAGATAGGTAGTAAAATTGGTTGTAGTTATACCTGAAATTATGGAACTAGTGGTTTAGGCATTTTGTCAAACACTTTGTGTGCGTTCTTCTAATTTGAGCTTCCTGGGATTCGTAAACCCATACGCATCTCCTTCCCTGTAAAGCAATATATCAGTCACACAACAACCCACATTTCTAAACTCAGCAGAATTGCACATACGAATCTCTTTAAACATTAATGGCAGGAACAACTCTTCAATGACTTTTCGTGGCAGAAAGACGAATTCAAAATCAAACCAAACTGTCTAAAATTGAATACCCAGTCTTCTTTTCCTTCTCAAATTCGACATCCATGTCCTGATATCCTTTATTCACTGAATTTGAACGCAACAGTTCAATAACTTCCCTATTTTTTTTGCTTTAAAACACTGTCCAATTCTCGTGTTCTTCCTTAGCCTCTGAAATCTCATCTCGATTGGCCATATGTGCACAGCTACTAGAGCCATGGTTTTCCGGTGCTGGGGCTCTAGGAACATCTCTTGGTGCAATATAGGCTTAGGCGTAAAATGAGGTTATGAATTGAACTTCTGGCTAGGACCTAGTTTTAGTTATAAACTGAAGATGGCAGCCTCTAGTTAACTAGCGGGTGTCTTTAGTAAACTGCAGCTGGAAATCAATGACTTCCCTGAGAGCATCTCCAAGAGAGGGTGGGTCTATTTATTTTTAGTGACACATAGGATTTTAGACCCTCGTTTGGCATAAATCCATCTCCAACAGTAGGGTCCTACAAGTTAGGAGGGACTAATTACTAAATATGAAGGTGTTCAAGAAAGTGTTATCTACACCTCCGGTTGCACCTCCACGTCATGTTTTTAATTGATTTTCTTTTAATTCTAAGGGTTAAAATTCTCACTGTTGGAGATGGTTTTTTAGATATGAGGTCTTATATTTAATCTATGTGTAGACCCCATAAATAAAAGGACTAAATAAAAAATCCACGTAGGATTTTTTACACCTTCTGCTGGAGATGCTCTGAGCACCGACGCAAGGGTGCCCCTATAATTCTTATTTTCGACACCAACAACCTACTATCTTCTGCACTTCAAGTCGTCAACTCTAAAAGTTGCTAGGAAATGAATTTGGCCTCTTTTTGCCTTCTTTGTTGTGGCATGACTCCAAAATACCTATGAAATGCAAAATAAAGCGTCATACACATAATTTACAAGAGAAATTGCAAAGAAAGCCTAAACAATAGATAATAAATCAAGGTGTTTTAGACACCTATCAGACTACTTTTACTTTTCTTTTTTGTACGTTTGCCTATAGAAGGATGTCGTTTGGTCTTTGCAATGCGCCTGCCACTTTTCAGAGATGTATGGCTAGTATATTTTCTGACTACGTGGAACGCATCATTGAGGTATTTATGGATGATTATACTGTTTATGGCAATTCATTTGATATTTGTTTACAAAATCTTGCATTTGTGCTAAAATATATGTATAGACACTAATCTTTTTTTAAATTGGGAGAAATGCCACTGGTATAGTGCTAGGTCACATCGTGTCCTCTTGAGGGCTCGAAGTTGACAAAGCCAAGATAGACTTAATAAGAAACTTGCAATAGCCCATTTCGGTGAGGGAGATTCGCTCATTTCTTGGTCATGCATGTATTTATAGGCGGTATATCAAAGATTTTTCGATAATCTCAATGTTTATGTGCAAATTATTGCAAAAATTGACTTAACAATGAGCGCAAGGATGCCTTTGACAAATTGAAAGAATTGTTGACAACTGCGTCAAGTCACTGTATTGGAGTTTGCCATTTGAGTTGATGTGTGATGCAAGTGACTATGCAGTTGGAGCTGTTTTGGTCAAAGAGTGGACAAGCTGTCCCATGTTATTTGCTATGTATCGAGGACACTAAACGATGCACAAATCAACTATTCTACCACCGAGAAAGAATTGTTGGATATAGTGTTTGCACTAGAAAAATTTAGATCATACTTGGTGGGTACAAAAGTTGTTGTATGTTCCGATCACGCAACACTTAGGTACCTAATAAAGAAGAAAGAAGATAAGCCAAGACTTATGCATTGGATATTGTTATTACAAGAATTTGATTATGAAATCAATGATAAGAGAGGTGTTGAGAATACTGTTGCGGATCATCTTAGTGGACTGGTTGTTTTCGAAGAAAAACTTCTTTTACAAGATCGTTTTCTAGACGAACAACTTTTCTCAATTGAAGATGCAACACCTTGGTACGTTGATATAATGAACTACTCGGTTACAAGGCAAGTACCAAGTACAATTTCTAATTTTCAAAAGCTTAAGCGTGAGAAGATAGCCAAGAAATATGTGTAGGATGAGTTCTACTTGTGGAAATATGGTTCAGATCACACTATCCGCAGGTGCGTACCTAACTCTGAATTTCAATCCATCCTTAATTTTTGTCATACTTGTGCATGTGGTGGTTACTTTTTTTTCTAAACGAACCACTCTCAAAGTCCTTGAGAGTGGTTTTTATTGGTGTTAGAGCACTGCTCGGTCAAGTTTAGTTGCCAAAACTATAAGTCTTGATTTCTAGTCTACTTATAGCTATGTCTCGGATTAGGATAGAATGCTTGAGCTTTATACTTCACGGCGTTCATCGATTGAAGACGAATAAATACTAAGGGGAGCTTGTGGAAATTTATCAACAATAGGTATGTGGAGACTTGAACTCATCTATCACTCAGAAGTGTATTTCTATTCTATCTCCTATTGAGACAAAAGTCGTATATCAATATAGACTTTATTATACACATTTGATATTTCGAGCTGAGTTTAACTCGCTTACATATTTATCGAAATATCTGTTGGTAAGATTTCGCTTTAACCAAGTCCATCTTTATTCTTGACGAAAGTCAAAAGATGATCATGTGAAAATCTCCTGGTAACATCTTACATGATTTGTGTGAGACAGTCATTTGATGTAGACTCGGAATGTTTCATATTAATTGATGAGTGCCAAATAATGTATATATTTATCCCTTTTTGTTGGCATTTAACTCATCTTTTGTGCAGTAATTCTACATTTTATCCCATATTCTGTATTTTCATTGTTTTCAAGAATAAATATTTTTCTTACTTAATTTTGCATTTTTAGGTAATAAATAAAGTCTGGATGACTTGCGGAGCGGAAAAGAGCTGAAGAGTAGTGAAAAGCCGGAAGAAATTACGCAAGGAAGCCGCAAAGAATGGTGCGCACAAGACCAAAAAGCTAGGAATGGGCTCAAGAAGGAAGAATTGTTCTTAAAGAAGATATGGGCTTGGCATACCCAAGGCCAAAAACCCTTACCCAAACCCATTTTCTATATCCATACCCGTCTCCATTCTCAGCCGTTAGATTGGATCCATCTCATCATCCGATGGTCGCTCCTTCATCGCGCATCAAAATCTGAAGCTCCTGCAAAACACCATAGTGCCTAAATTCCAAGCCTTCAGATTAGATTGTAGTTGAATCCAACGATCGCTTCTTTGCCTGCGCATCAAACCCAGATACTTCCGCTTAACACTACAACACCTAATTCCATCTGGCGCCGTTAATTTCGTTGTATATCTGCATCCAACGGTCGCTGCCAGCATCTTCACTTTTATCCGTTAGATCAATCTTCATCTCCACACCCCACGGCTCAGCGTCGCAGATCATCAAACTCGATACGCCCGCTTAACACCATAGTACCAGAAACATATAACCCAAACAAACTACCCCTTCTTCTTTCTTCCATCGAGCTCTCCTTCACCACCATACCCTGTTTGCAGAACCACCACCACCTACTCTGCCGTACCAGTTCCATCGCCACCTCCTTCTCCATCAACAACTCCCCACAACAACCACAATCCATCATATCCCTCAATACCCCCATCACCTATTAATCTATTTCAACAACTCCACCATCCTCATCACTGTTAGGGTTGGATTTGGTGAATTAGGTTGATAGATGAAGAAATTGAAGACATGGGAAGGAGCAGGAGACTAAGGAGAAGCATGGGTCGAAGTCAGTAGCAGTTTTCAGAGATTAGGTATGAATTGATTTCATTTTTTATCAAACCCTAATTTCATAAATTGGGGATTTTGGGGGGAAAGTGATTGAATGTATAATTAGAGGCATGGGTCGACGTATTAGGGCTGTTATCAGTAGGTTAGATGAGTCAATTTCACTTTTTGGTGAAACCGTAACTTCACTGATTTTTTTTGGGATTTCCATTGTATGTATAAATAGGGTACTGTGGGTGTAAAATTGGCTCATGCTGGGTTAGCCAGCTTCACTCTTGTAGAGAACTGGACTAGCCAGTTTCTCATTTGTTTTATGTTTACACTGTTGGTTCATATGTTTATCATGTTTTTGTATTTGCTCACCATATGTGTGTTGTTTGAATTGCCTTGTATGATATTTATTATTGTTTACAAGATTAGCATGAGCTAAGTTGCATTGCTGAGGCTCAGATGATGCTTTAGTGCATTGTTAGGTAGTGGAATGCTAGGTTAGAGCCTTAGGATGCATTGTTTTGATTGAGCAATGGGAGAAATTAGTGCTCATAGCAAGCTAATTCTCTTTCCATTCCATTTGTATGCTTAGGATGCATTGTTTTTATTGAGCAATGGGAGAAATTAGTGCTCATAGCAAGCTAATTCTCTTTCCATTCATTTTGTATGCTTAAGATCCTAATGTCAACCTAGAATTGCATTGTTTGGCTAGGTCACAAGGGTGGATTCAATTGCCTTAGTAACTTCTCACATTGCTTCCTGATCAGTTATTTCCTTCACTGTTTTTGCACTTCACATCTTGTTGTGCACTGAAATCAGTGCACTGCCTTCCCTGCCCTTGGCTCATAGCCTTGGTTCCTTGTTGTTTTACCATCTCTGTTTCACTGTCACTGCAACCTTGTGACCTTGCATTTAGTTTTGCATCAATTATCAGCATAGTGAAACTTCAACTATACACCCCAAGTCCCTGTGGAGATGACCTGTTCTTGCACATACACACTACAATGACAACTGTGCACTTGCAGTTTAACATGTAGGCCTTCTTATCCTCTGTCTTATTTTCTTACTCCTTTAAATGCCTACCAAGTTTTTGGCGCCGCTGCCGGGGATTGGTGCTGTGTTTTTTTTGTAGTTTTATTAGCTATTTTTGCATTTCACTGCATAGCATTTGCATCTGCATCTGCTTCACTTCATTTGCTGTTGGACCTGCTGTTCTGAACCTGTTTTTCCTCTGCTGGGACGCCACCAAGGAAAAGAACCAAAGCCCAACTGGGTTTTTGGAACAATATCAGAGCAGCTGGGCTGTGCTTAAAAGGTAACCCATTTAAGAGAACCCGAATTGTGGGCTTCCAATTTTTAATTGTGGGCTTGTAATATTAAAGCCAATTTTTGGGCTTCTCTTATTTTCTGTTGGGTTTGTAATAATTTATTTGTGGGCTTGTTTGTTTAATTTGTGGGCTTGTTTAAATTCTTTCATTGGACTTGTATTTTGGACTCTGGGTTTAAACCCAGCTGAGCTTGTAACCGATTGTGGGCTTGTTTCCACTCAAGAGTGGACCTCGAAACCAAAGTTTTAAAACAAACGTCGGGCCTTAACCAACTGGGCTAAATTAAACTTTCAAAATTAAAACTTAGTGTTTCGTGGGCCGCAGCCTTCCTTCCATTCCATTAGAGGACAAACAGTGGGCTTGCTCCCATTCAAAAACCAAATTTTATTTTCTTTTTTTAAAAAAAAAAAAAAAAAAAATTCTCCCATTCAAAAACCAAAATTTTCTTTTGCTCCCAATTTCAAAAACCAAAAATTTCTCCCATAAAAACCAAAGTTTTCCAAATGTTTCCCTAAAAAACCAAAATTTTTCTTTTTCCCAACAAAACCAAATTTTTCCAAAAAGTTTTCATTCCCGACAAAACCAATTTTTTTTTCCAAAAAGTCCAATCCCATTAAAAACCAAATTTTCTTGTAGATAATGTGTTAGTTAAAATTCTTTTTGTATATATTTTCTGCTCATCCAATATGATCTCGGCTGAAATGTGTTGGATTTTTTTTTCCTTGAATAACGGAGTTTTAATCAAGCTTTCGCCGTACAATCGGGTATTCTCTCTCCTTTTACTCTACTCAGCATGTTCCTCTTCATATATTGTTTTTTTTAATTCTTTCCATATTTTGAAACATTGAGGACAATGTTTAGTTTAGGTTTGGGGGTATAGAGTAGATACTTTGATAATATGCCATAATTGAAAACGAACTCCTTCTTTTTGAAAAAATTGAAAAATTCCAAAAAAAATTGAAAAATCAAAATAAAAAAATTAAAAAATTAAAAAAACATAAAAAATGGAGCTCATTTACCTTGAAATGTTGACTCTTGTGCAAATATGTAATTATTAGGAGTCTTAGTCTAGATATTTAGGCACCCTGATTCTAGCACAATTCACATAGTGATAAGAAACTTGCACGCGCACGATCTACCAATACATGTATAGCCTCGATCTTCAAGGTGTTTGATAGGAAGTTAGATTGCCAATCACTTTAGAATACTGAATGAGACTTGACTAGCTTGTTCTTTGGTTGGCTGGGATAGAAGTTGGAGGATACGTTAAGAAAAGCAACCATAGAATTTGACCGGATGCATTCGATAAGGGTCACCTCTTGCTAAGAGTCATGTAATTATGTTTTTCTTTTTGTTCATGTATCAAAAGTGTCACTATGTTGTAAAGATCAAAGTTATTTCTTACAAAAAAAAATAAAAAAAAAAAAAAAAAAAAAATCAAGTATTTATTTATTCCATGTTTTGTCATGTTAAAGACAATAGTTCTCTCTTGTTCCAAAAATAAAAGTGAGTAATCAATGTAAATAAGAGTCATGTAAAGAGTTATCTTTTTGTTGTAAATAGTCTTGTAATAAGCAAGGAGGGTGCAGCCATCGATGTATAACGCGGGTAAACTGAAATATCACCAACTCATTGGGTGAACATTCACAATTCTCGTAAAGCCGGACAGCTAGCTTGGCTTAGAATTCGGTTCTTAGCCTAAAAACTATCTCTTGGTGATTAGTAGTCATAACTTCAGATCTTTCTTTACACATGTGTAGATACACTTTACACTCTTATCACATGTCTTTTTTTGTTATCAGTGCTAGGATTGTGCCTTCGATAGCTAGATTGACATCTCCATTTTGCTGTGAGCTTAAACTGTTTTGCACATGTCACATTTGATGGAATCTGAGCTTATATTTTGACCTAGAACTTTGTAGGTACGTTCTAAGCAAACCTTCACGAGACTTCAACTCGTCCACTAGGGACACTTAGTGGTTTAAAAGGCTTAGTGCATACGCTAAATGCATTCGAGAGACCAGCGACAGTGGTATAGGTAGGATTTCCTTAGTTTTGTTTTACTTGAGGACAAGTAAAATTCAGGTTTGGGGGTATTTGATGAGTGCCAAATAATGTATATATTTATCCCTTTTTTGTTGGCATTTAACTCATCTTTTGTGCAGTAATTCTACATTTTATCCCATATTCTGTATTTTCATTGTTTTCAAGAATAAATATTTTTCTTACTTAATTTTGCATTTTTAGGTAATAAATAAAGTCTGGATGACTTGCGGAGCGGAAAAGAGCTGAAGAGTAGTGAAAAGCCGGAAGAAATTACGCAAGGAAGCCGCAAAGAATGGTGCGCACAAGACCAAAAAGCTAGGAATGGGCTCAAGAAGGAAGAATTGTTCTTAAAGAAGATATGGGCTTGGCATACCCAAGGCCCAAAACCCTTACCCAAACCCATTTTCTATATCCATACCCGCCTCCATTCTCAGCCGTTAGATTGGATCCATCTCATCATCCGATGGTCGCTCCTTCATCGCGCATCAAAATCTGAAGCTCCTGCAAAACACCATAGTGCCTAAATTCCAAGCCTTCAGATTAGATTGTAGTTGAATCCAACAATCGCTTCTTTGCCTGCGCATCAAACCCAGATACTTCCGCTTAACACTACAACACCTAACTCCATCTGGCGCCGTTAATTTCGTTGTATATCTGCATCCAACGGTCGCTGCCAGCATCTTCACTTTTATCCGTTAGATCAATCTTCATCTCCACACCCCACGGCTCAGCGTCGCAGATCATCAAACTCGATACGCCCGCTTAACACCATAGTACCAGAAACATATAACCCAACAAACTACCCATTCTTTCTTCCATCGAGCTCTCCTTCACCACCATACCCTGTTTGCAGAACCACCACCACCTACTCTGCCGTACCAGTTCCATCGCCCACCTCCTCCTTCTCCATCAACAACTCCCCACAACAACCACAATCCATCATATCCCTCAATACCCCCATCACCTATTAATCTATTTCAACAACTCCACCATCCTCATCACTGTTAGGGTTGGATTTGGTGAATTAGGTTGATAGATGAAGAAATTGAAGACATGGGAAGGAGCAGGAGACTAAGGAGAAGCATGGGTCGAAGTCAGTAGCAGTTTTCAGAGATTAGGTATGAATTGATTTCATTTTTTATCAAACCCTAATTTCATAAATTGGGGATTTTGGGGGGAAAGTGATTGAATGTATAATTAGAGGCATGGGTCGACGTATTAGGGCTGTTATCAGTAGGTTAGATGAGTCAATTTCACTTTTTGGTGAAACCATAACTTCACTGATTTTTTTTGGGATTTCCATTGTATGTATAAATAGGGTACTGTGGGTGTAAAATTGGCTCATGCTGGGTTAGCCAGCTTCACTCTTGTAGAGAACTGGACTAGACAGTTTCTCATTTGTTTTATGTTTACACTGTTGGTTCATATGTTTATCATGTTTTTGTATTTGCTCACCATATGTGTGTTGTTTGAATTGCCTTGTATGATATTTATTATTGTTTACAAGATTAGCATGAGCTAAGTTGCATTGCTGAGGCTCAGATGATGCTTTAGTGCACTGTTAGGTAGTGGAATGCTAGGTTAGAGCCTTAGGATGCATTGTTTTGATTGAGCAATGGGAGAAATTAGTGCTCATAGCAAGCTAATTCTCTTTCCATTCCATTTGTATGCTTAGGATGCATTGTTTTGATTGAGCAATGGGAGAAATTAGTGCTCATAGCAAGCTAATTCTCTTTCCATTCCTTTTGTATGCTTAAGATCCTAATGTCAACCTAGAATTGCATTGTTTGGCTAGGTCACAAGGGTGGATTCAATTGCCTTAGTAACTTCTCACATTGCTTCCTGATCAGTTATTTCCTTCACTGTTTTTGCACTTCACATCTTGCTGTGCACTGAAATCAGTGCACTGCCTTCCCTGCCCTTGGCTCATAGCCTTGGTTCCTTGTTGTTTTACCATCTCTGTTTCACTGTCACTGCAACCTTGTGACCTTGCATTTAGTTTTGCATCAATTATCAGCATAGTGAAACTTCAACTATACACCCCAAGTCCCTGTGGAGATGACCTGTTCTTGCACATACACACTACAATGACAACTGTGCACTTGCAGTTTAACATGTAGGCCTTCTTATCCTCTGTCTTATTTTCTTACTCCTTTAAATGCCTACCATTAATCTATTGATCACTTGAAAATTGCTTTGAAGCTAATAGTTTGTTTGAGACAGCTATTCCTGTAATCCAAGAATGTTTCAATGATTAATATGGAGTTTAGAACGATTAGTCATTGATTAGATATAGCACAATATGTGTACTTGTATCCTAACTGTTGCAAGTTATTCAAAGTCCAGGAACCATAGTTTGCATACCCGTATGCGTACTGGTTTGGTAGTTGAAGACCGGAAACCTAATATGCATACCCGTATGCGTACCGGCTTAACAGTTCAAGTCCGGGAATTCAACTGAGTTTGGTCACGTACGACATTATGCGTAGTCGTTCGCATACTGGCGAACCCAGACCAAGTCCGGCTACTTAGGTATGCGTACCCATTTTCATACTTGAGTGGGTTAAGTTCTAAAATCGGCTTGTTCATGAACAAATACATTTATATATTAACGAATGCAATCTTTTGCAAACCGTGGCTATAATGTTCATGAATTGATTCAAGTGAATCAAAATCGATTTTGCTTCAATTGTGTCTTGTATACTTTTATGAGAATATAAACAATTGAACAACTCCATAACTAGTTTCATTTGAGTCATTTGAACTAACTGTGATTAAGATGAACAGGGTTGATATGAAAGTGTTGATATGGCTAACTTCGGTTAACTATTGTTGAGCCAACCATGTGCACACGTTTGGGTACGGTTACTCATACCTACATGAACTCACATTTCATTTGTGTATAACAAGCTAAGTTCGATCTAACGGTTAAAAGATATTAGCTTGACTCTAATCAGGTTTTCGTCTAACGGTGAATATTGAATGCTTTGTTACCAAGGTAGCATTGATTGCAAACCCTAATTTGAAGACTATATAAGGAAGAACTCTAGCAACTGTGAAACCTAATCCCCACACCTCTTGTGTGATACTAGTTGCGACTAGAGTCAATTCTCCTTTAACTTAGGTTTTTCCTAAAACCATCATAGTTTAACGACTTAAAGACTTGATTGGGATTCTGAAGCCAGACCTAACTATTTTCTCTATAGATGTGTGTTATGATCTTACTTTGTTCTATCATGTTGAGTACTATCTTCTCTAAAATTTGCTCGAGATTTAATCTTCGATAGGTAAGATAAAAAGTAGTCACAAACATCTACGTCTCATCGTTTGTGATTCCACAATATCTGTTTTTGTAGCAATCTGACTATATGGATAATAGTGCTATCTCTGACAAACGCATTACCAGAAATAAAAGTTATGTTTATATGAAATCTATGAAAGGGAAAGACTTGTCGATCTCACATATAGATGAACATGCGGTTCACACGAAACAGACAAGTATTGATATGTGTTACCCTAATTATCTTACTGACGAGTCTGACTCTGAGTAGAAAGGGAAGCAGTCCAAGAAAGTGTAGGGATTCTAAAACTTGTTAGAATCCAGGCAGTTGAAATCAATAGGCTGAAACACAAGGTCAATACTATGATTGGTATGGTAAAAGACCGTGATTCCCAATTAAAGGTTCTTCGTGAGGAAAATGTTGTTGTTTGTTCTTCCAGATTCTTACTCGAGGATAAACTCAAGGAAGATGCCCTTGAAATAGAACGACTATTGAGTAATCTCTTTATTCAAGACAAAGGTCTTTGTGTGGAGTCCGTCATACCAATCACTTCTGACTCTGCTGTGATATCAGAAAACGTGGCTAGTTCTAATCATTTTTCTCTAATGAAAACAACTTCAGAAGCTAAACTGCAAACCCTTCCTATAGCTAAAGAAGTGCTTGGTTCTTCCACTGATCATGGATTTACCATGTCACATGGAAGGAAGAAATCTTCTAACGATGTGTCCAATGCTACACACTCTAATCACTCCGGTGATCAAAAAGTATGTCTTTTTTTTGTGATTTAAAAGGACATGTTCAGCGAAAGAGCAAACTGAAGAATGAAAATCACTTTGATCGACTTCATCATACCTTAGATTTAATACTCAAAGGTGTAACTGACATTTAGATGTCTAAACCTATTGGTTTTAGTACTCTCCCTGTAAATTCTTCCAGGAAAGTCAGTTCAATATGTTCATCGAACGTTCGAACCAATTGTGGCAATACTACAAATCGTTCAAGGAGATTTCAGAGAGGTTCTTCTCAACCTAATGTGAAAAATGATGTTCAAGATGTGAAAAAGGTACCAATAGGTGGAAGTTATAATGGAGATATAAAGGACAACCTTGATCTTATAATTGAAGGATACAAGGATCTTATCAACAGGCTGTCAAAATCCTCCATACAAACTTCTTCTGGTAAGGATTCGAACTTAGTTTCATACTTTGATGATAGTAAGTTTTATGATGCTTTCTCACATCACAAAAGGTTTCCTCCAAAAATTAGAAGGAAAAAGAGGATTAACCATGAAGAATGCTCATTTGATGAGCGTTAATTAATCACAAGGGTTAAATTCTTACTCACAAAAATCCTGTTGAGTAAGGGAGTTTCTAATAATCAGGTATACTTTGGAAAAATGCTCTCTGCTTAGTTGAGCTATTTTCTTATCATCCATAGCTAAATTATTGTCTACAGATAAGCTTTGCATAAGTATTGTTTGTGTCTCGAGAATCTCTTCGATTGTTTTTTTTTTATTTTAAAAAGCTTTTGCTGCAACTAGGTTGCCTGCTACTCTTGTGCTCTAAATTTTTCTCTCTACGGAAATATAAAATTTATTGAGCCAAAAATTGTGAAAGAAAATCTCCACGTAGCAAAATTTTGTTGTATTCGTTTTATGATAAAAAAAAGGGTACATTCATTTTAGTTTTGTTTCTCTGTTGGTTTCGAGTTGTATTCGTACGGGTACCCATGGTTTACTTGTCACGTTCCTTAGAAACCCTAAAATTTACCGTCCCTAAGAAACCATTTAAATACCAAACCTATTGAGTCACTTATGTCCTTTAGGTTATTTCTTTTCGTCAAGAATGTCTTCACCTTCTCGCACTTGTGATTTTGCAAGAGGTTTTCTTGATAAAGGTATCGGTTCCGGGACCAAAGGTAGGAAGAAAAGCACCCTAGTAGAAGTTGATGGTCAAAATCCTGATACCTCTTGCTACTATGCCTATTCTCATCAAGATGTTGAGAATTATGAGATGGTTTTGGCTGAAGTGGTTCATGACTTTCTTAAATACTTTGAGGAAGCAAAGTTGCAACTCGTTGATACTATGAAGGGTCTCGATGTGTTGAGAACTGAGCTGAAAAAGGTTAACTCTGACCTTGTTCTCATGAAAACACATGTTAAAGATCTTCTCAATGAGGATATCTTCTTTGTAGAAGCAGTGGACGCTGTCAATCACAAGCTCAAAGGTCTCAAGACTCGTGAGGGTTCCAGAAAAGCTCTTTGATTTCAGTCCATGATCGGTTTTGATTGTTTAGGATTCTTTTGGTTTTTTATCTTGTTTTTATTATGTCTAGGAAACTACTTATGAGAATTTATTCTTGTGTTTTAAGAAGGATGACTAGGGTTTGGAATAGCCTATATTGTGATTACACATTGTTATTGTCAACGATTTTCATCTTGCAATGTTTCTAGATTTATTTATTTAAATTCTAAAGTTTATTAAGAAGATGATTTTGCAGTATTAATCTTTGTTGGTTTTATATATTGCAAAAATTATTATGGGATATGTGGGTTTGCGTCCGCGAACTATGATTGTCCCATATATGTCAAAAGTTAAGCCTATTGTGTCATATGCAAATATTGACGGAAGATAGGATGAAATTTTGATTACAAAGATTAAGTCTATGATGTCACTATGCAAATATTGATGAAAAATAGAATGAATCTTTGAATATTCTGCAGTATTGATCTTTCCCAGATCCACTTCTATGTGAAAGTAATGTATGGCTCCGTAAGTTCTCTTATGTTGAGCATTTCCGATTAAATTAATCATAAACTATCCCGTGGTTAATTTAATTGAGTTTTCCATATACAAATTCATGTTTCATGTAATTTGTTAATGTCCAAAGAAATCTTTCTTTTCTTGCAAAAGTAAGGTCGCTCTTGTTGTTATTTAGAGAATGACATTTTATGGGGGAGAGTTCTTAATTGAACTTGTGCTTAATTGCCAAATATTTTTGGGGAATGCGGCTGTGGAATATTGTAGGAGTTTTCTTGTATCTTTATAAACTCGTTGATGAATACACTAAGTTTTGACTATGTGAAATCATCAAAACAAAGTTGATATTCATGAAGTATCTCTATGATAATTTCATTATGATCCCGCTAGTTTTCGTACCTTTGCCAATTTATATAGACAAAAAGGGGGAGAATTATTATGTAGTTCACACTACAAATACATATGGTTTACGGATCATTATGTAGGGGGAGGGGGGTTTCATTGTGAGATGAAGTATTGACTAAGAGGGAGTGATACATATCACCGTAGTATTATTGTCAAAGTTGTGATACAATTGGACTTTGATGATATGTAATAATACTATGACACTATATAACAATAATTGAGAACAATGGTTTTCTTATTGTTACGACTACGGATCTTCAACAACTATGATGCTAAGTTGAACACGTTCAGAATCACTGGAGTACTTGGAAGTGACGAAGATTTTGAGTAATGTTGAAGAACCAAGGAAATCAAGCATTTGGATGAGAATCTACAACGTTTATTTATTTTGTAATCCATATGTATTGATAGTTTTCTCAGTAAAATTGACAAATGGGGAGATTGTTATAGCACTGCTCGGTCGAACTCGCAAGCGTTTCTATCTCAAGCTTGTTTGTCAAGTTTAGTTGGCAAAACTATAAGTCTTGATTTCTAGTCTACTTATAGCTATGTCTCGGATTAGGATAGAATGTATAGTTGAGCTTTAGACTTCACGACGTTCATCGATTGAAGACGAAGAACTACTAAGGGGGGCTTTCGGAACTTCATTAACAAAAGGTATGTGGAGACTTGAACTCATTTATCACTCAGAATTATATTTCTATTCTATCTCCTATTGAGACAAAAGTCGTATAACTATATAGACTTTATATTATACACATTTGATATTTCGAGCCGAGTTTAACTCGCTTACGTATTTCTCGAAATATGTGTTGGTAAGCTTTCGCTTTAACCAAGTTCATCTTTATTCTTGACGAAAGTCAAAAGATGATCATGTGAAAATTGCCTGGCAACATCTTACATGATTTGTGTGAGACAATCATTTGATGTAGACTCGGAATATTTCGTATTGATTTATTAATCACTTGAAAATTGTTTTGAAGCTAATAGTTTGTGTGAGACAGTTATTCCGTCTTCCAAGAATGTTTCAATGATTAATATGGAGTTTAGAACGATTAACCATTAATTGGATGTAACACAATATGCGTACTTGTATGCTAATTGTTGCAAGTTATTCAAAGTCCGGGAACCATAATATGCATACCCGTATGTGTACTGGTTTGGTAGTTGAAGTCCGGGAACCTAGTATGCATACCCGTATGCGTACCGGCTTAACATTTCAAGTCCGGGAATTCAACTGAGTTCAGTCATGTACGACAGTATGCGTACCCGTTCGCATACTGGCGAACCCAGACCAAGTCTGGCTACTTAGGTATGCGTACCCGTTTGCATACTTGAGTGGGTTAAGTTCTAGAATCTTTGTTCAAGAACAAATACATTTATATATTAAGGAATGCAATCTTTTGCAAACCGTCGCTATAATGTTCATGAATCGATTCAAGTGAATCAAAATCGATTTTGCTTCAATTGTGTGTTGTATACTTCTATGAGAATATAAACAATTTAACAATTACATAACTAGTTTCATTTGAGTCATTTGAACTAGTTGTTGTTAGAGCATAGCTCAGTTGAACCCACCAAGCGTTGGTATGTCAAGTTTGGTTGTCATATTTTAGTGAATCAAAACTCAATTAAAGAGTCGCTTGATTATATACTAGAGATAACTTTGTATAGGTTAGGCTAGAAAGATTAGGATTATGAGACATACAAGTATTACTCGAAGACTTGAAGAATGTGAATAAGTAACAAGCTACATCGACGACATCATCCTTCCTCTTGAGGTTAGTAATATTGTGACTTGAACTGTTTCATTCCTAACGTATCTTTCAAGTCGTGCTATATTGAAAACATAATTGTGAAGCTGAGAATGATTACTCTCTAATATACATAGTGTTAAGGAATTAGAATACGAAGTATAACACTTATCTTTTGAACTTCGTATATAAGACATCAACATAATCATATGAATGCTATTGTGATTATGTTTATGGGTAAAGGTGAAGATTTCATCCTAGGAAACAATGTTTACATTTGTTTAAAGGAAGTACATTCATGAACTTGTTTTATGAATCGAAAGGGAAATCACTAGGCTTATTGGTATTGTTATTCATTGCATATCTTTGGATTACCAATATGTGTGAGTTAGTAGAACTGATCATAATTAGTTATGTATCTTGGTAAAACTAGTCACAATGCCTGACTTATGTATTGGTATGACTTTTATTTGTGTAACCGATCCTAGGTAATCACCTAAGATGGTATGATCGATATTTGTAATTGGTGTAACCGATCCTGGTAATTGGTATGACCAATCACAAAATAGTTGTGTAATCGATCCTTGTAATTGGCGCAACCGGTTCTGGTAATTGGTGTAACCGATCCTAGTGACTAGTGTGACCGATCACAAGTAATACCATGAGAATATGGTAACCGGTCCTGGTAATTGACGTAATCGATCTTGGTAACTGATGTAACTGGTCCCAGTATAAAGGTAGAACCGATCCTTGTGTTTAGTAGAACCGTAAACCCATGATTAGTGAATTGATATTTGATCAATCACATAATTCTTGGAAGTCAGATGAACCAATTCTAACTTGTTTGGAAGCGTGGTATAATCGGTTCCAAGATTGTAAATATGAAAAAGGATTTACAAAGAAAAATATGTCGACATACTTTGAACATGTTCAGTAACTCTTATCTTTTATTGTTCAAAGATATTCCTTAATAACTCAAGGAGATCCCGGACCGAAATAAGTTGAGAATCTTTTAATTAAGGTTGGTAATTTTATATGCTTTTAATTACCAGCAATTAAATGCATATATCTGGAAAATAACAATTGGTAATGTGCATTTACTAATTGGAGATTTTCTAGTGAGATTTCGGTAATATTGGACAACGCATTTCCAGGAATTATGAAAACCGATTTTAGAAATATATTGCATATCTTGAGAATATTCGGTTTTGGGAATTCCTTGGTGTCCAAACTTCCTTGGTCTATAAATACCCAAGTTTGCATTTTGATCAAACTATCCTAAGAGCCAGTAAAACTACCTTGTTGTGTTGTCACTGGTGGAGCCGTCTATTCGGAGAGGAAAGTACCATAATTAGGCATATCTCTTACGACTGCTCATTTAAAGACTTCTGTGGGATCAAGAAGCTCTACGAGTATCGTTGGTGGGCAACCAGATAATTGTAGTATTATTAGTTTTCGATTTGATTTGATTGACTAACGGTTGTTGAACTTTGATTGGACCTAGTTTGTTTATTCTTGAGAATTTTCTCTTTGATATAAGATTCACTCAAACTAGATCGAAGTGTCGACGGGATATTTAGAAATGTTTGTAGATCTATAAACGTCTTGTGGTAATACATTGTTAACAGACTCCGTTCTGTGCGTGATTGATCACAAGAGATTCAAGTTGTGGTGTGCAGGTGTTTATTGAAGATTAAAGAAGATTTAAAGACAAAGAAGATTTCTTATTGGTTTCATATCTTTGGTGTGCACAAAACTTGATCGGCTTGGATCCAACTACAATCGATTTATCTTCGGTAGATTTGATTGATTAGTTGCGTATATCAGCATCACTATATAGTATCTTGGTAGATCCTATATTTGATTGCAAAATCTAAACTCTGCTACTTTGGTAGTTGTTGAATAGATAGATCTAAACACGACAAAGGAGTTTATTGGATTAAACAAAAGAGCCTTTGTCTAACTCATATCAGTGATATTGAATAGAGTTGTTACCGAACAAATTTGTTGTTCCTTTACTGTTTGGAATACGAATCAAAGGAATTGTTCCAATGCGTGCACTTATCGAATGTCGGAAGAGCAGGGATACTGAAGAAACTAGGTGTACTATAAGTTTAGTTGCTTGGTCTCAACTATACGAAGTTGGTTTGATTTTGTACAACGACTTAATTCTAAGAGTATTCAATTATGGACTAGGTCCCGGGTTTTTTATGCATTTGCGGTTTCCTCGTTAACAAAATCTTGTTGTGTCATTTACTTTTGTTTTCCGCAATTATAACTGTTGTTATTATAATTTAAAGTAAATTACACAAACGTTAACTTTGTATTACTTGATAGTGATCATTTAGAGTTTGGTTAAGTCCAATCTATTATCAAGTAATCACACTTTGATTGTTGTATTGTCTCGATCTCGTATCCATAGACGATCACACAAAGTGTGAATACCGATTCGATGTATTGTCTCGACTTAGTCCATAAATAATCACTTTCTGTAAGAGGACTTATAGGTGGAAAAGTTTAAGATTGTGGTATATTTGGGTAACCTCGTCTTTTCAGTTGTGATTAAGATGAACAAGGTTGATATGAAATTATTCATATGGCCAACTTCGGTTAACTATTGTTGAGCCAACCATGTGCACACGTTTGGGTACGGTTACTCATACCTAAATGAAGTCACATTTCATTTGTGTATAACAAGCTAAGTTTGATCTAACGGTTGAAAGATATTAGCTTGACTCTAATCAGGTTTTCATCTAATAGTGAATATTGAATGCGTTGTTACCAAGGTAGCATTGATTGCAAACCCTGATTTGAAGACTATATAAGGGAAAACTCTAGCAATTGGGAAACCTAATCCCCACACCTCCTGTGTGATACTAGTTGCGACTAGAGTCGATTCTCCTTTCACCTAGGTTTTTCCTAAAACCATTATAGGTTAACGACTTAAAGACTTCATTGAGATTCTGAAGCCAGACCCAACTATTTTCTATGTAGTTGCATATTCTGATCTTACTTTGTTCTATCGTGTTGAGTACTATATTCTCTAAGATTTGCTCGAGATTTAATCTTGATAGGTAAGATAAAAAGTAGTCACAAACTTCTTCGTCTCATCGTTTGTGATTTCACAATATATTGTTTCGTTTTCATACGATTAAGATTATTGTGAGGTGATTGATATTACTAGGACATTCTTCGGGAATAAAATCCCGGTATAACAATTGGTTCCTGTTCACCTTGATTTATTAAAAGACAGAACAAAAACTCTAGGTATTTATGTGGGAGACAGATTTACCTATTCAATAGAATTTTCAGTGTGAGACAGATTTGTTTATCAAGTCTCCGACTTTGGGTCGTAGAAACTCTTAGTTATGGGTGAGATCGGCTAAGGGAATCAAGTGCGCAGAATCCGGCGTGGTTCAAGAGGCGTAAGGAACGTGACTGTACCTTAATCAGTGTGAGATTCGTTAGGCCTCAACTACATTCTAGATCGAAGTTAACTTGTAGTAGGCTAGAGTCTGTAGCGTCTTAATAAAGTGTGGTGTTCAAATATGGACTAGGTCCCGGGGTTTTTCTGCATTTGCGGTTTTCTTGTTAACAAAATTTCTGGTGTATGTGTTATTTCTTTTCCGCAATATATTTTTATATAATTGAAATATAACATGTTGTGGGTAGTTCAATCAATTGGTGAATCCAACCTTTGGTTGTTGATTGAAATTGATTGATGCTTGGATATTGGTCTTTGGTACCATCCAAGTTATTTCTCATATTAATTCATTTCACAAATTTCTATTTGTTCGATTGCAGATTGATTAGAGAAATTGAGATATAACTGTTAGATGTATTTTCCTTGATTGAGTCTGACTGTCTAGTTGATTCTCTTGGAAATATATTGGTGTTAGTCCATACAGATTTCCTAAACAAAATACTGAGTGTGGTTGTTAGACCCCCGGTTTTTCAATTGGCCCACCTTATTTGAGGATGCGTATATTTTTTGTAAATCTTGTGATAGATGTTAACGAATGGGAAATCTAGGTGCTCGAAATCAAATGCCACTCACACCGGTTCTTGTTGTAGAGATTTTCGATGTGTGGGAATTGATTTTATTGGCCCTTTTGTCAATTCGAATGGAAAATATCATATACTTCTTGTTGTGGATTATGTTTCAAAACATATGGTAGCTAAAGCCACCAGTACTAATGATTCTCAAGTTATTTATGAGTTTGTGAAGGAATATATTTTCTTTATACATGGTACACCAAGAGTGGATATCAATGATGGAGGCTCACACTTTCGGAAATCCTTCCATGCTCTTATTAAGAAGTACAACATAACTCACAGGGTCGGTACGTCGTATCACCCGGCCACAAACTAGTGGGAAAGATGAAATTTTAAATAGTGAGATTAAGTCCATTCTTGAGAAAACCGTTAACACTACACGGAAGGATTAAAGTTGTAGGCTTGACGATGCATTATGGGCGTATAAAACCGCATATAAAACACCGATTGGTATATCTCTGTTAGAGCATTGCTCGGTCGAACTCGCATGCGTTGCTATCTCAAGCATGTTTGCCAATGTTAGTGATCCAAACTATAAGTCTTGATTTCTAGTCTACTATAGCTAAGTCTCGGACTAGGATAGAAAGTGTAGTTGAGCTCAAGAACTTCATGGCAATCATCATATAAGACGAAGAACTACTCAAGGAACTGGTGGAACTTCATCGACTAAAAGGTATGTGGAGACTTGAACTTATCTATCACTCAAAAGTCTATCTACTCTATCTCCTATCTTTGAGACAAAAGTCGTTTTGCTATATAGACTTTGATTATACACATTTGCTATTTCAAGCCGAGTTTATCTCGCCTATTTATTTCTCAAAATATGTGTTGGTAAGCTTTTGCTTTGGCCAAGTTCATCTTTACCTAGTGACGAAAGTCATGTTATGTTTCAATCACTTTGAATATTGCTTACTTTGACGAAAAATAGTTTGTGAATAACAACTATATAATAACGTCCTCTAAGAATGTTTCAATGATTGAAATGAGAGTTTACATTATATAACCATTGTTGGATATAAGCATTGTGTGGTAACACATATATGTATAAGTCCTTTTTCCTTGAACCGAAGTTTATGAACTTTGTTGATCAAGAGATCCGGAACAACAGCTGTGAATTCAGTCCGCGAACCCAGTCCGCGAACTGGCGGAAGTTCTCGACCCGAGAAATCTGCTGGAGTTTGAGAACTCCTTCCGGGAACTTAAGTCCGCGAACTTAAGTTGGTTATATCTAAAGACGATTGTTTGTGAACTTATATTTATATTAATTAAGGAATGCAAAATGCAAACCGTGGCTATAAAGTTCAGGAACCGATTCGAGTGAATCAAATCGTTTTTGCTTCGATTGTGTCTTGTGTAGTTATATAAGATTTCCTTGCAATTAAACAGCTCTCTAACTAGTTCATTTGAGTCACTTGAACTAGTTATGGTGAAGAAGAATATGGTTGATATGAAAGTGCTCATATGGCTAACCATTTGGTTAACTATTGTTGAACCAACAAATGTACATGTTTGGGTACGGTTGCACAAACCTAAAATCGTGCATTTCATTTGTGTGTAACAATCTAAGTTTTCGATCCAACGGTTGAAAGATATTAGCTTGAATCTAATCAGGTTTTCATCTAACGGTAAATATTGAATGCTTTGTTACCAAGCTAACATTGATTACAAACCCTGATTTGAAAGACTATATAAGGGAGAACTCTAGCAACTGGGAAACCTAATCCCCACACCTCTTGTGTGATACTAGTTGTATTAGCTAGAGTCAATTCTCCTTTAACCTTAGGTTTCTTCTTGTAAACCAGGTTAACGACTTAAAGACTTCATCGGGATTGTGAAGCCATACCGATACTACTTTCTCGTAGTTGTGTGATCTGATCTTGCTGATTCTATCGTTTTGAGTACAATCGTAACGATTGGCTTGAGATTAATATCTCCGATAGGCAAGATATAAAAGTAATCACAAACATCTTGGTCTCATCGTTTGTCATTCCATAATATCTTCTTTCGCCGCGTCGATTAAGATTATTGTGAGATGATTGATAATACTAGGATGTTCTTCGGGAATATAAGTCTGGTTTATCAATTGGTTCCTGTTCACCTTGATTTATCAAAAGATGGAACAAAACTTGTAGTATTTCTGTGGGAGACAGATTTATCTATTACTGTAGAATTTTCTATGTGATACAGATTTGTTTATAAAAGTCTTCGACTTTGGGTCGTTGCAACTCTTAGTTGTGGGTGAGATCAGCTAAGGGAATCAATTGCGTAGTATCCTGCTGGGATCAGAGACGTAAGGAGCTCAACTGTACCTTGGATCAGTGTGAGATCGATTGGGGTTCAACTACAGTCCATACCGAAGTTAGTTTGTAGTAGGCTAGTGTCTGTAGCGGCTTAATACAGTGTGTGTTCAATCTGGACTAGGCCCCGGGGTTTTTCTGCATTTGCGGTTTCCTCGTTAACAAAATTCCGGTGTCTTTGTTATTTCTATTCCGCATTATATTTTGTTATATAATTGAAATATCACAGGTTGTGCGTTAGAATCAATCAATTGGAAATCCGACCTTTGGTTGTTGATTGAAATTGATTGATACTTGAACATTGGTCTTTGGTACTGTTCAAGTGATTTCTCTTGTATTCAATTAGACTCGCAGATTACTATTTGCTTGAGTAAGAATTGAATCGAGAAAGAGAGATATTAACTCTTTGATATACTTTGTTAAGATTGAGTCTAGTTGATTCTCTTGAAAGTATATTGGAGTTTGTCCATACAGATTGCTAATCGAAATATTGGGTGAGGTTTTTGTACCCCCGCTTTTTCAATTGGTATCAGAGCAGGCAAACACGTTCAAGACCTTATAAGTCTGTGTTTGTAGCGATCTGACTCTATGGACAGAGGTGTCGTCTCTATCAATGTACCACCAGTCTTCGATGGCTCTAATTATTTATGGTGGAAAATTGTTATGCGATTTTTTCTTCAGGCACGTGATTTTCAATCATGGGTATATGTTGTTAATTGCTATGATGCTGCCGTTGTGGCAGTTGGAAATGTAAGCGTTCCCAAGAATATTGGTGAATACATCCCTGCCGAGATACTTGCTGCAAAGCAAAATTCCGACGGTTTGAATGCCATCATACATGCCATTACCCCGAATCTTCAGCACCATGTGTCAAGTTGCACTAAGTCTAAAGAAGCGTGGGATATATTTGAAACCGTATTCGAAGGTAATACCAGTGAAAATCAAGCTAGGATTCAAAACCTTAATTCTGATTGGGAAAACCTTCGTATGGCAGATGAAGAAACATTTGATGAGTATAATCACAAAGTGTCTGAAATTGTTAATGCATCTTTTGCATTGGGTAAGACTATTTCTGAAAAGGACATTGTGATGAAAATTCTCAGATCGCTGCCATCTAGATACGATTCTAAGAAGCATGCCATCGTTTAGGGAAATAACCTAGATAATCTCTCCAGAAATACGCTGGTTGGGAAGCTTAAGATCTTTGATCATGAGCATTCATCCAAATCTAAGGATGTTGCGTTCAAAGCACTAAAGGACACAAAATTACTTGATAAAAGTAAAAAAAGTGTATATCTCTGAAGACGATCACTCTGAGACTGATTCATCAGATGAAGATCTTGACAAATCGGTCTTGATGATCACTAGACAGTTTAGGGATAATCTGTTGAAGAGAAGTAAACAATTCTCCAGAGATAAGCTTAAAGCATCAGTCAAACCTTATAATCGTGTTCCTCCTGAAAATAGGGATATTGATGAAACTGATGATGAGGATATGTCTCAGTGCTTTAAGTGTAAAGGATTTGGTCATTTTGCAAACGAGTGCCCAAATCTTAGAAAATACACTGGGAACAAAGGTCTTGCTGCAACTTTTGATGAAATTGTTAGAGCATAGCTCGGTCAACCTTTAATGCGTTGCTATCTCAAGCATGTTTGTCAATGTTAGTGATCAAAACTATGAGTCTTGATTTCTAGCCTACATAGCTAAGTCAGGATAGAAAAGTTTAGTTGAGCTCAAGAACTTCATGGCGATTCATCATACAACGACGAAGATCTATACAAGGAACTGCGGAACTTCATCAACAAAAAGGTATGTGGAGACTTGAACTTATCTATCACTCAAAAGTCTATCTCTTCTATCTCCTACTTCTTATGAGACAAAAGCTGTATGCTATATAGACTAGATCATACACATTTGACATTTTGAGCTGAGCATTCATTGCTTATCTTTTTCTCGAAATCATGTGTTGGTAAAAAATTTCGCTTTGATCAAGTTTATCTTCACCTAGTGACGAAAGTCATGAAAAGTTTCAATCACTTTGAGAATTGCTCTGACGTGAATCGGTCTGTGAATAACGGCTACATAGCGTCCTCTGAGAATGTCTCAATGATTGAAATGAGAGTTTAGATTACATAACCATGTATTCCTTGAACCGAAGTTTTCGAACTTTGTTGATCAAGAGAAATCGGAAGAATTATGGAATTTGCTTGCCAAGTCCGCGAACCCAGTCCGCAGACTCAATCCGCAAACTTTCGGAAGTTCTCGACCGAGAATTTATGCTGGATTTTCCAAAACTCGTTTGTGTGCTAAGTCCGCGAACTCAGTCCGCGAACTGGCGGAAGTTCTCTTTCCGAGAATTTCTACTGAGTTTGGAAAACTCAACCATCAACTTAAGTCCGCGAACTTGTTTGTGAACTTAAGAGGTTATGATCTAAGATCTTATAGCAATTGAACAACTCTTTAACTAGTTTATTTGAGTCACTTGAACTAGTTATGGTGAAGAAGAACAAGGTTAATATGAAATGCTCATATGGTTAACCTTTTGGGTTACTTGTTGAACCAACATACACGTACACGTTTGGGCATGGTTTTCGCAAACCCGGTAAACGTATATCTCAAGTGTGTGTGACAAGCTAATTTTTCGATCTAACGGTTGAGAAAAATTAGCTTGAATCTTAATCAGGTTTTCATCTAACGGTGAATAGGGATTGCTTTGTAACTAAGGCAGAACCCTGATTTGAAGGTTATATAAAGGAGACATCTAGATTTGAGCAAAACTAATCCCCACACGTCTGTGTGATACTAGTGCGCTCGCTAGAGTCGATTCTCCTTTAACCTTTGGTTTTCTTCTCTAAAACCAGGTTAACGACTTAAAGACTTCATTCGGATTGTAAAGCCAGACCGATACTACTTTTATCGTAGTTGTGTGATCTGATCTTGCATCTTATATCGTACGAGTACAATCGATTGATTGGCTTGAGATCGTGAGATTTCTCCGATAGGCAAGATAAAGAAGTCACAAACATCTTCGTCTCACTGTTTGTGATTCCTCGACAAACCGCCTGTGTAGTCAGGAAGGATTGTAGAGAGGTGATTGATTAATCTAGGCTGTTCTTCGGGAATATAAGACCGGATTATCAATTGGTTCCTGTTCACCTTGATTTTATATCTTAAGACGGAACAAAACCTAGGGTTTTTCTGTGGGAGACAGACTTATCATTTGATAGACTTTTCTGTGTGAGACAGATCTGTTTATTATCAAGTCTCCGATTTTGGGTTGCAGCAACTCTTGGTTGTGGGTGAGATCAGCTAAGGGAATCAAGTGCGCAGTATCCTGCTGGGATCAGAGGCGTAGGAGTACAACTGTACCTTGGATCGGTGGGAGACTGATTGGGGTTCAACTATAGTCCAGTCCGAAGTTAGCTTGGAGTAGGCTAGTGTCTGTATCGGCTTAATACAGTGTGTATTCAATCTGGACTAGGTCCCGGGGTTTTTCTGCATTTGCGGTTTCCTCGTTAACAAAACTTCTGGTGTCTGTGTTATTTATTTTCCTCATTATATTTTTTATATAATTGAAATAATACAGGTTGTGCGTTAAAGATCATCAATTGGAAATCCAACCTTTGGTTGTTGATTGATATTGATTGATCCTTGGACATTGGTCTTTGGTACCCTCCAAGTTATCTCTCTTTGATAAAGACTCGCAGATTTCCATTTGCTTGAGTAAAGATCAAATCGAGAGATTGAGATACAAACTCTTTGGTATATCTTTTTATTGATTGAGTCTAACTGTCAAGTTGATTCTCATAAAATGTATATTGGAGTTTGTCCATACAGATTGCTAAGCGAAATACTAGGTGGTGTTGTTAGACCCCCGCTTTTTCAATTGGTATCATAGCAGGCAAACACGTTAAAGACCTTATAATTCTGTGTTTGTAGCGATCTGATTATGGACGAGTCTATCTCTAATAACGTACCAGTTCATAAATTACCAGATGATTCTAAAAGATTGGATTCACCTGAGAGAACTATCACATCTAAGTCAATATCCAAACATTCTCTTGATGTAAAAATTGTTGATTGGGAAACTCTCCTAGAAGAACAGTTGGATGCACTTTCTGATGAAGGTGATTCAGATATTGATAGAGATGTTGATGAGGAAGTCTCAGAGTATGTTAAGTTTTTGGATTCTTTGAATATGAAGAAGATTACAACTTCTCATGTCACACCTCTTCTGACTCCTCTCTGTCGAGAAAACAAGAAATTGAGAAGATGTTACGCAGGTGTTTATTTTTCAAATCATTCTACCGAATCGATCCTCAAGGATTCTGAGGAAAACCTACGTATGAAGTCACTTGAATGTGATAATCTTTATCAAAAGTACTTTTTGTTGGAAGAGAAACTTGCAGAATCTGAAGCAAGGTTTAACTTCCAGCAAACAAGTTTTGACGACAGAGAAAGCGCTTATCTCACTCGAGAAAAACGCCTTGAGGCTGATTTAGCTGCTGCTCTTGATAAAATCAAGATGTTGGAAGATGACTTGAAAAATTTCAATACTAGTTCAAGCAAATTAACCACTATGCTAGGAGTAATTAAAAATCATCGTGATACACGGGGATTGGGATATAAGGAAATATATGCTCCAAGTACTAGCAAAGAGGTAAAATTTGTCAAGGCTAGTGATTCTTCTCAACAAAAGGTTTCCACTGATGGCAAAAGTGAAATACCTTCTCCGGCAGTTAAGGTTCAAAAGAGCAAAGTTTATCAACCTCCAAAGTTAGCACACACGGATCGAGGTAAGAACATTCCTTATGTTTTCCATTATTGCGGAAATAAAGTTCACCTGGAAAAGAGATGTCGTTTCCGTATAAGGAATGAGAAACTTCATGACGTTCTTGTTTGGGAATCACAAGAAGTTGTGAAACCAAGATCATACGTTAATATTGATCCTCTTAACGTTATAGGTTGTAATAGTCCAACCTTTAGGCAAATGAATCAGTGCTATGATAGACCTAGGTTTGCCTATAAACGTCGTACGAATCCTTTTCATAATCGTAATGGTTATCAAAAGGATAAATTCGTAAAGACGAAGACAAGATCCGATGTTCCCAATTGGAGAAAGACTAACTTGCAAAAGAATAGTCAATCCAATTCTTCCAAGAATTCTAGAAGAGAGTGATGGGAAGAAGGTTTCGACTGTTCCTAAACGCACTCAGAAGTGGATACCGAAGAAAGACAATGATGTTTTGAGTGTGAAAAGGAATGATCTTCCAGAAAACTCCATGATGGAAAAGGCAGTATCCATGATGTTGGAACTTAACAAGTTTTTTGGAAAAATGGAATTGGATGTGAAAGGTTCTAAAAGTGATCTCTTTCATGATAATCCAAAGGTCACTTGTGGTGAGAAAAAATTTGTTCACCCCAACGCAACTTGATTGTGTTGGAAGTGCATCCCCATCAAGGAATGCCCTGCTTTGTATATGGTGAGGGAAGCACAAGAATTGGGGGAAACAGATTATGTTTGGTAAGGCGGTAGAATTCGATTGGATTCATCTAAAAAGGTATGTCTATAAACTTGAGCAAGATTTGTACTTTTATTTGCTTAGAATACTTATAATAATCTTGCTTATCGTTCATTTCTACCTTTGTGTTTAAGGTTCTTAAATGTTTAGGTTTGAAAATAATAGTTCGGGATGTTTGGACTACATGGTACACATACCAAGTATGCATAACAACATTCAAAATCAAAATCCAGGGGTTTAAGTTTGCAAACCCGTATGCATACTTGACGTCGATATTCGGTAAACTTGTATTGGCCGTAACTTCTTCGTCGGAACTCGGATTTACCTCATTCTTTTTGCATTCTCTTCCTTATTGAATTACCTTCAAAATGAAGATGGGAATTATTGAATTTGGATGACTTAATATTGGTCTTTGTCCTGTCTCTTGTTTTTTAGTGTTTGTTCCGTTTCGTTGCACTTGTTCTATTCTCTTGGACTTGGGCACTGGGATTCTTGGAGAAATATTATTTTAAGCTATTTTGTGGCTGTTACAAGAGTGATGTTGGTAAATCACAAAGAAGGAAGTTCGAGAATGGGTAGTAGTTCACATTACTATATATTCTTGAGTATTCACAATCATCTTATGTGAACTATGGTGCATAGTCATCAATGACTTTGTATGTTCTTCTTTGTTAAAGAAATATTTTTATACGCTTTTGGTAACCACTCTTGGTATAAATCCGTGCGAAAAAGATTGATTCTACCTTCTAAGGGCAAAGATTGTTATTGCAGTATTAATCTTTATGATTTTGTGATATTGCAATTGTTTATGGGATATGTATTGTTTGCGTCCGTGAACTTGAAGGTCCCATATTGTGTCAAAAGTAAATTCGTTCATAAATTGATATTCGTATTGATGAAAGGACGAATGGACTTTTGACAATTACAAAAGTTATGCCTATGCAGTCATGTAATTGATGGAAAATAGGATGAAATCTTTTGTTTGACAAGGATAAAGTCTATTATGTCGTTATGATGGAAAATAGGATAGATCCTTATATGTTATCCACAGTATTGATCTTCATTGATCCATCTTTTTATGTATTACCGTGAAGGCTCCATTGTGTGTCTTATGTTGAGCACCTTACAACTAAGTCGATTATTCTTATTGGCTTTGTTGGTTGTTCCGTAAGATGCTATATGTTGAGCATTATGAACTAAATTAATCATCTTGATTGGTTATTTAGTTATTTGCTCCGAAAGTCTTCTT
The DNA here is from genome assembly GCF_003573695.1 of Papaver somniferum. Taxonomy (NCBI): domain Eukaryota; kingdom Viridiplantae; phylum Streptophyta; class Magnoliopsida; order Ranunculales; family Papaveraceae; genus Papaver; species Papaver somniferum. Next base: position 46,240,333 of record NC_039362.1, on the reverse strand, counting down.
TTGTCGAGCAAAACCTTTGACGATTAAATTGATTACTTCGGTGATTAGTTCGGTGATTAATTATATGTTCTCTTGTAATTAATCTAGTTGAGTTTTTCATATATTCCACAAGTTCTTGTGTTGAGTATATGAACGACTATACTAATCATGTTCTATTGGTTGATGTAGTCGTATATTCCATAAGGTTTTCCTCATGTTGAGTATTTGAATGATTAAGGTAGTCATCTCTGTGTGGTTATCTTAGTCGTAGCTCTGTGAGTTTTCTTATGTTGAGTACAATCAATTAAATTGATCACTTTTTTGGTTTGATTTAGTTGCATATTCCGATTAAATTAATCATGGGTTTACTTGTGATTAATTTGGTTGAGTTTTGGATATAGAAAATCATTTCCATGGTTTTTGGTGTCCAATTAAAAAATCCTTTTTTTCTTTCGAAATTAAGGTCGCTCTTGTTGTTCTTTCGGGAATGACATCAAATGGGGAGAGTTCTTTTGAACTTGTGCTTAATGGTAATATCTTGTGGGGTGTGCGGCTGTGGAATTTTATAGGGGTTGTATTGTATCTTAAAACTCCTTGATGAATGCATTTAGCTTCGGCTTTATGATTGCATCTAAATTAAGTTGGTATGTATTTTTCTTTTAGTCTATGAAATGTCTCTTGTGGAAATTTCATTATGATCCCGTTCTTGTACCTTTGCCAATTTTATTGATAAAAAGGGGGAGAAATAATGTAGTTCACACTATAAATACATATGGTTTTCGGATCATTGTGTAAGGGGGAGTGGTTTCCATGATCGAGATAGAGTATTGACTAAGGGGGAGTGATACATATCACCGTAGTATTATTGTTAAAGTCGTGATACAATTGGACTTTAATGTTACATAATAATACTATGACACCGTATAATGATGATCGAGAATCTCGATTTCTCTCATTGTTATAGCTACGAATCTTCAACAACGGTGATGCTAAACTTACAACCTTTGGGATCATTGGAGTACTTGGAAGGACGAAGATTCCAGGGAACGTTGAAGATTAGACTATGGAATAAGAGCCACTAAAGTTTATCTTTTTTGTGTTCCATATGTATTAATAGTTTTGTCACTAAAATTGACAAAGGGGGAGATTGTTAGAGCATAGCTCGGTCAACCTCGCATGCGTTGCTATCTCAAGCATGTTTGTCAATGTTAGTGATCAAAACTATGAGTCCTGATTTCTAGCCTACATAGCTAAGTCTCGGATTAGGATAAAAAAGTGTAGTTGAGATCAAGGACTTCATGGAGATTCATCATACAACGACGAAGATCTATACAAGGAACTGTGGAACTTCATCAACAAAAAGGTATGTGGAGACTTGAACTTATCTATCACTCAAAAGTCTATCTCTTCTATCTCCTACTTCTTATGAGACAAAAGTCGTATGCTATATAGACTAGATCATACACATTTGACATTTCGAGTTGATTCATTGCTTATCTTTTTCTCGAAATCATGTGTTGGTAAAGCATTTCGCTTTGATCAAGTTTATCTTCACCTAGTGACGAAAGTCGTGAAAAGTTTCAATCACTTTGAGAATTGCTCTGACGTGAATCGGTCTGTGAATAACAGCTACATAGCATCCTCTGAGAATGTCTCAATGATTGAAATGAGAGTTTAGATTACATAACCATGTATTCCTTGAACCGAAGTTTTCGAACTTTGTTGATCAAGATAAATCGGAAGAATTGTGGAATTGGCTTGCCAAGTCCGCGAACCCAGTCCGCAGACTCAGTCCGCGAACTTTCGGAAGTTCTCGACCGAGAATTTCTGCTGGATTTTCCAAAATTCGTTTGTGTGCTAAGTCCGCGAACTGGCGGAAGTTCTCTTTCTGAGAATTTCTGTTGAGTTTGGAAAACTCAACCGATTAACTTAAGTCCGCGAACTTGTTTGTGAACTTAAGAGGTTATGATCTAAAGATGTGCTCTGAACATGAAACTTAAATTACTAAGGAATGCTTTATGCAAACCGTGGCTATAAAGTTCATGAGCCGATTCAATCGAATCGAATCATCTTTGTTTCAATTGTGTCTTGTGTAGTTACATAAGATCTCATAGCAATTGAAAAACTCTTTAACTAGTTCATTTGAGTCACTTGAACTAGTTATGGTGAAGAAGAACAAGGTTAATATGAAATGCCCATATGGTTAACCTTTTGGGTTACTTGTTGAACCAACATACACGTACACATTTAGGCATGGTTTTCGCAAACCCAGTAAACGTATATATCAAGTGTGTGTGACAATCTAAGTTTTCGATCTAACGGTTGAGAAATATTAGCTTGAATCTAAATCAGGTTTTTATCTAACGGTGAATATGGATTGCTTTGTAACTAAGGCAGAACCCTGATTTGAATGCTATATAAAGGAGACATCTAGCTTTGAGAAAAACTAATCCCCACACGTCTGTGTGATACTAGTGCGCTCGCTAGAGTCGATTCTCCTTTAACCTTTGGTTTTCTTCTCTAAAACCAGGTTAACGACTTAAAGACTTCATTCGGATTGTAAATCCAGACCGATACTACTTTTATCGTAGTTGTGTGATCTGATCTTGCATCTTCTATCGTACGAGTACAATCGATTGATTGACTTGAGATCGTGAGAGTTCTCCGATAGGAAAGATAAAGAAGTCACAAACATCTTCGTCTCACTGTTTGTGATTTCTCGAAAAACCGCCTGTGTAGTCAGGAAGGATTGTAGAGAGGTGATTGATTAATCTAGGCTGTTCTTCGAGAATATAAGACCGGATTATCAATATGTTCCTGTTCACCTTGATTTTATATCTTAAGACGGAACAAAACCTAGGGTTTTTCTGTGGGAGAGAGACTTATCATTTGATAGACTTTTCTGTGTGAGACAGGTCTGTTTATTATCAAGTCTGCGATTTTGGGTTGAAGCAACTCTTGGTTGTGGGTGAGGTCAGCTAAGGGAATCAAGTGCGCAGTATCCTGCTAGGATCAGAGGCTTAGGAGTACAACTGTACCTTGGATCGGTGGGAGACTGATTGGGGTTCAACTATAGTCCAGTCCAAAGTTAGCTTGGAGTAGGCTAGTGTCTGTAGCGGCTTAATACAGTGTGTATTCAATCTGGACTAGGTCCCGGGGTTTTTCTGCATTTGCGGTTTCCTCGTTAACAAAACTTCTGGTGTCTGTGTTATTTCTTTTCCGCATTATATTTTTTATATAATTGAAATAATACAGGTTGTGCGTTAAAGATCATCAATTGGAAATCCAACGTTTGGTTGTTGATTGATATTGATTGATCCTTGGACATTGGTCTTTGGTACCATCCAAGTTATCTCTCTTTGATAAAGACTCGCAGATTTCCATTTGCTTGAGTAAAGATCAAATCGAGAGATTGAGATACAAACTCTTTGATATATCTTTTTATTGATTGAGTCTCACTGTCTAGTTGATTCTCATAAAAAGTATATTGGAGTTTGTCCATACAGATTGCTAAGTGAAATATTGGGTGGTGTTGTTAGACCCCGCTTTTTCAGAAATGTCTGACAGCTATGATTCTAATGAAGACGAAAAATCAAGTGTTGCACTTCTTGGTGAAAATATTGATTTTGATAATTGTAGCATTACATACATCAATCTTGATATTCTTTCAGAAGAAAATCCAACTAATCTGGAAGAAAAAATTGACCCATTCTTTGGAAACTCTATATGTAATGTTTCAGGTTCCACCATGTGTCTAGCTGCTTGCACATCTCAGAAGCCTGATTTTCATCATAAATTGACGTGCTCGTATTGTTCTCTAAAGGGTCATGAACTTTAAAAATGTTACAAGTACAAACACCAATTGAGGCACGTCAACAAACTTCAACGAAGAGCAAATCAATTAGCAAATAAGCTTAAACTTGCTCAAAAGACCGCTGAGGTATGTAGGATTTTATCTTCGTCTAAGAAGTTAGTTTCCAAGGATAAATTAAGACCATTAGAGCATCTCCAGTAGAGGGTGAAATTATTTATTTTTCATGACACATAGGATTTTACACCCCATTTTCTATAAATCCATCTCCAATAGTAGGTCCTACGAAAAAGGAGGGGTGTGAAAATAAATAAAAAGGTCTTATAGAAAATCTTATTTAGACCTTGAGAATGACCTCCATGTCATCAATTGAACAATTTTCTTAATTATTATTTCCAAATAAATTTTTCTAAACCAATAGGAAGAAAGAAGTCACTTTTATTCCTTATCCAAAAAACTAATCTTAAAAATAAGACCCTGCACCATTGGAGATGGTACATGAGCAAAACATTGTTATTTTTCCCACATATATAAAACCCCATAAATAAGGATCTAAATAAAAATTCCATGTAGGATTTTTTAGCACACACTGTTGGAGATGCTCTTAGAGAAGAAAGTATGGTCAAATCGCTTTGATAGACAGAGGTCTGTGGATTCCTATCAAGAGGAAAATGGTGGACAAATTGTTGTTCACCGCAACACAACTTGATTGTGTTGATTGGTAAATCCTGTCTCATGTGCCTGATCAAAAGAGACAAGATTGTGCACCTCTCAGGCTTTAAGAAAAGTTTGTTTTTTCTTCTTTTCTTAGTTTTGTGTCTTTCAATAAAGGAGGGTTATTCTCGACAATTCTACTCTCTCTAGGGTTCAGAGTTGTGCATGCACGAACTTGTTAAAAGGTTGCGTGACCCTACATTCCTTTTTCCTTCCCCGAAACCTCTTTTTATCTCAAGACTACTTATTGAGTTTAAGTTTTGATTTCCCCTCACAATCCATACTCTTATGGATACTCCAAGCCTCATGTCTTCTGATGGAAAAGATGTTAACATGATTGTAAAGCCATCAATCATGAAGGAAAAAGAGAAATCTCCGTTAGCTCCAACATTGAAAAGAAAATGAAGGAATGTAAGGAAGCCTAGAGTTGTTCCTTCAAATTCTCAGAAGTTTTCTGATATTCTTGAAGTGTTGAAAGAGATGCAGAAGGAGATTCAACAAATAAAGGCTTTTGTGTTTAAGACTCATGAGATTCGGAAGGCCCTGGTCCGATATCATTCAAGAAGGTTTATTGATATTAACTCCTATCTTCATGAACCTTATGTCCCAATGGCTGTTGACGACAAGGAGTTCGGGGACGATAAAGAATTCTTCAAAGGTCTTAACGTCTAGTAAATCTTCTATTTCTTGTTTTGTTTAGAAGAATAACTAGAGTTTGGAATAGCCATTATTGTGATTACACATAGCTATGTCCAACGTTTTCATCTTCATGTTTTTAGATTTATTGGTTTAAATTCTAAAACTGTTTGGAAGATGACTTTTGCATTATTAATCTTTATGGTTTTATATATTGCAATTTGTTATGGGATATGGGTGTTTTCGTCCGTGAACTGTGATTGTCCCATACTTTGTCAAAAGTTAAGTCATTTATATGTCGATATGCATGTGTTGATAAAAGAAGGAATGAACTTTTGACAATACAAAAGTTAATCCTATTATGAAAATTATTAATAAAAGATAGGTTAAAATCTTTTGTTTACAAGGATTATGTTTATTGTATGTCATTGTGCAAATGGTGATGGAAAATAGAATGAATCCTTGCTTATTCCACAGTATTTGGTCGACCTCCGGTCTACAATTTTTGTGCATATACTGTGTTGTTCCATAAGGTGTCTTATGTTGAGCACAATCGATTCAGTTATTCATTCGCTTATGATTAGCTTAGTTGTTGCTCCGTGAGTTACTTTATGTCGAGCATGATCAACTAAATTAATCATCCTCGTTTGGTTAATTAATTGTTGCTCCGTAAGTTCTCTTATGTCGAGCATGACCAATTAAATTGATTACTTTTTGTGATTAATTTGGTTGTGTATTCCGATTAGATTAATTATGGGTTCTCTTGTGATTAATCTAATTGAGTATTTTTGAGACTCCATAAGTTCGGTTATGTTGAGCATTTCCGATTAAATTAATCATGGGTTCTCTTATGGTTAATTTAATTGAGTATTTTGGATTCAAATTCATACTTGTATGTAATTTGTTATGTCCAAAGAAATCCTTCTTTTCTTTTGAAATTAAGGTCGCTCTTGTTGTTCCTTCGGGAATGGGATATTATGGGGGAGAGTTCTTAATTGAACTTGTGCTTAATTGTCAAATCTTTGTGGTGAGTGCGGATGTGGAATATTATAGGGGTTATCTTGTATCTTTATAAACTCCTTGATGAATGCATTTAGCTTCGGCTTTATGATTGCATCTGAATGAGTTGATATATGCTTTTTTTAGGTCATGAAATGTCTCTTTTGGAAATTTAATAAGGATCCCGTTTTCGTACCTTTGCCAATTTTATTGACAAAAAGGGGGTAAATTAATATGTAGTTCACACTACAAATACATATGGTTTTCGGATCATTATGTAAGGGGGAGTGGTTTCCATGTGAGATGGAGTATTGACTAAGGGGGAGTGATACATATCACCATAGTATTGTTGTCGAAGTTGTGATATAATTGAACTTTGATATTGTGTAATAATACTAAGACACTGTATAACAATGATTGAGAACTCTTGTTTTCTCGTTGTTATAGCTGCGGATTTTCAACAACGATGATGCTGAACTTACAACCTTTGGGATCATTGGAGTACTTGTAAGTGATGAAGATTTCGAGTAATGTTGAAGATTAGGCATGTGGAATAGAAGCTACAAAAGTTAATTCATTTATTTTTGTATTCCATATGTATTGATAGTTTTGTCACTAAAATTGACAAAAGGGGAGATTGTTAGAGCATTATCTCAAGCATGTTTGTCAATGTTAGTGATCCAAACTATAAGTCTTGATTTCTAGTCTACTATAGCTAAGTCTCGGACTAGGATAGAAAGTGTAGTTGAGCTCAAGAACTCCATGGAAATCATCATACAAGATGAAGAACTACTCAAGGAACTGGTGGAACTTCATTGACTAAAAGGTATGTGGAGACTTGAACTTATCTATCACTCAAAAGTCTATCTACTCTATCTCCTATCTTTGAGACAAAAGTCGTTTTGCTATATAGACTTTGATTATACACATTTGCTATTTCAAGCCGAGTTTATCTCGCCTATCTATTTCTCAAAATATGTGTTGGTAAGCTTTTGCTTTGACTAAGTTCATCTTTACCTAGTGCCAAATGTCATGTTATGTTTCAATCACTTTGAGTATTACTTACTTTGACGAAAAATAGTTTGTGAATAACAACTATATAACAACGTCCTCTAAGAATGTTTCAATGATTTAAATGAGAGTTTAGATTATATAACCATTATTGGATATAAGCATTGTGTGGTAACACATATATGTATAAGTCATTTTTCCTTGAACCGAAGTTTGCGAACTTTGTTGATCAAGAGAACCGGAACAAGAGTCCGCGAACTGGCGGAAGTTCTCGACCCGAGAAAATCTGCTGGAGTTTGAGAACTCCTTCCGGGAACTTAAGTACGCGAACTAAGTCTGCGAACTTAAGTTGGTTATATCTAAAGACGGTTGTTTGTGAACTTATATTTATATTAACTAAGGAATGCAAAATGCAAACCGCGGCTATAAAGTTCATGAACCGATTCGAGTGAATCAAATCGTTTTTGCTTTGATTGCAAACCCTGATTTGAAAGACTATATAAGGGAGAACTCTAGCAACTGGGAAACCTAATCCCCACACCTCATGTGTGATACTAGTTGTATTAGCTAGAGTCGATTCTTCTTTAACCTTAGGTTTCTTCTTGTAAACCAGGTTAACGACATAAAGACTTCATCGGGATTGTGAAGCCAGACCGATACTACTTTCTCGTAGTTGTGTGATCTGATCTTGCTGATTCTATCGTTTTGAGTGCAATTGTAACGATTGGCTTGAGATTAATATCTCCGATAGGCAAGATATAAAAGTAATCACAAACATCTTCGTCTCATCGTTTGTGATTCCACAATATCGTCTTTCGCCGCGTCGATTAAGATTATTATGAGGTGATTGATAATATTAGGCTGTTCTTCGGGAATATAAGTCCGGTTTATCAACTGGTTCCTGTTCACCTTGATTTATCAAAAGACGGAACAAAACTTGTAGGTATTTCTGTGGGAGACAGATTTATCTATTACTGTAGAATTTTCTGTGTGATACAGATTTGTTTATTAAAGTCTTCGACTTTGGGTCGTAGCAACTCTTAGTTGTGGGTGAGATCAGCTAAGGGAATCAAGTGCGTAGTATCCTGCTGGGATCAGAGACGTAAGGAGCGCAAGTGTACCTTGGATTAGTATGAGATTGATTGGGGTTCAACTACATTCCATACCGAAGTTAGTTTGTAGTAGGCTAGTGTCTGTAGCGGCTTAATACAGTGTATGTTCAATCTAGACTAGGTCCCGGGGTTTTTCTGCATTTGCAGTTTCCTCGTTAACAAAATTATGGTGTCTGTGTTATTTCTATTTCGCATTATATTTTGTTATATAATTGAAATATCACAGGTTGTATGTTAGAATCAATCAATTGGAAATCCGACCTTTGGTTGTTGATTGAAATTGATTGATACTTGAATATTGGTCTTTGGTACCGTTCAAGTGATTTCTCTTGTATTCAATTAGATTCGTAGATTACTATTTGCTTGAGTAAGAATTGAATCGAGAAAGAGAGATATTAACTCTTTGAAATACTTTGTTAAGATCGAGTCTAGTTGATTCTCTTGAAAGTATATTGGAGTTTGTCCATACATATTGCTAATCGAAATATTGGGTGACGTTGTTGTACCCCCGCTTTTTCAGTCTCCATATCAGTTGGTTTATGGCAAAGCTTGTCATCTTCGGGTTGAACTTAAGCACAAGGCTTAATGGGTGATTAAGATGTGCAACATGGATTATGACAAAGGGGAAACAAAGACAACCAAAAATCAATGAGCTAGAGGAGATGGGTAATGATGCTTACGAGAGTTCCTGGATTTATAAGGAGAAGATTAAGCTATTTCCTAAAAAAAATGATTTCTTAGAAGAATTTTGTTGTGGGGAAAAAAAGGTTTTTTTTTTTTTTTTATCTTATTTTCGTCTTAAACTAGTTCCTAGTAAGATAAGGTCCAGATGGATTAGACCATATGTTATTATTAATGTTTATCCTCATAGTGAAGTTGATATAACTAGTCTCCGAGATGGGACAACTTCGAAGGTCAACAACCATAGATTGAAACCATACTACGGAAACATTGCTTATGTGGATATGGATGTGCTAGAATTTCGGGATTTACTCCCTCTGGAGGAGTAGTTTTGGAGAGTGCCAAGTCGGGCTAAGGAGGTTGAACTAAGCACTATATGGGAGGCAACCCATCGGTTTTGTATATCTATCTTTTGCCTTTTGTTTTTATTAGTTTTTCATATCATTGTTTGATTTCCCACCTTGATTTTACTTGGAGGATTCAATTACATAGAGGATGTAAGGTTTAAGTTGGGGAGTATTTTGCATATAGAGTTTTTAGCCTTTTTGAGTCGATTTTTTCAAAAATTTGTAAATATTTGCATAAAAACTCCAACTTGTAGAGATTTTACAGTCACTGGAATACTAGGCATGCGGCATCACTATATAGTATCTTGGTAGATCCTATATTTGATTGCAAAATCTAAACTCTGTTACTTTGGTAGTTGTTGAATAGATAGATCCAAACCCGACAAAAAAGTTTATTGGATTAAACAAAAGAGCCTTTGTCTAACTCATATCAGTGATATTGAATAGAGTTGTTACCGATTTTTTTTTGTTCCTTTACTGTTTGGAATACGAACCAAAGGAATTGTTCCAGTGCGTGCACTTATCGAATGTCGGAAGCGCAGGGATACTGAAGAAACTAGGTATACTATAGGTTTAGTTGCTTGGTCTCAACTATATGAAGTTGGTTTGATTTTGTACAACGGCTTAATTCTGAGAGTATTCAATTATGGACTAGGTCCCGGGGTTTTTCAGCATTTGCGGTTTCCTCGTTAACAAAATCTTGCTGTGTAATTTACTTTTATTTTCCGCAATTATAATTGTTGTTGTTATAATTCAAAGTAAATTACACAAACGTTAACTTCGTATTACTTGATAGTGATCCTTTAGAGTTTGGTTAAGTCCGAACCTATTATCAAGAAATCACACTTTGATTGTTGTTTTGTCTCGATCTCGTATCCATAGACGATCACACAAAGTGTGAATACCGATTCGATGTATTGTCTCGACTCAGTCCATAGATAATCACTTTTGGTAAGAGGACTTATAGGTGGAAAAGTTTAAGATTGTGGTATATTTGGGTACCCTCGTCTTTTTAGTTGTGATTAAGATGAACAAGGTTGATATGAAAGTGTTCATATGGCTAACTTCGGTTAACTATTGTTGATCCAACCATGTGCACACGTTTGGGTACGGTTACTCATACCTAAATGAAGTCACATTTCATTTGTGTACAACAAGCTAAGTTTTATCTAACGATTGAAAGATATTAGCTTGACTCCAATCAGGTTTTCATCTAATAGTTTGATCTAATGCTTTGTTACCAAGTTAGCATTGATTGCAAACCCTGATTTGAAGACTATATAAGGGAGAACTCTAGCAACTGGGAAACCTAATCCCCACACCTCTTGTGTGATACTAGTTTCGACTAGAGTCGATTCTCCTTTCACTAGGTTTTTCCTAAAACCATTGTAGGTTAACGACTTAAGACTTCATTGAGATTTTGAAGCCAGAACCTAACCGAATTTTAGATATTGGTAAGAAAGGTTGTCGTTTCGGACTTGATGAGATTATAGCTCAAAATAAAATAAATATTAACTCTATTCTTTGCCAAAGTAGATTTCATAAAACATTAGTTGTAAGTTGTGAGCATGACGCATCAAAAGTAATTAAAACTAAGCATGCGACATAAGACAAAATAACAAATAATTAATAGAAATCATAAAACAATTAAATTCTATGCAAATAGTTATAAAAAAATTAATTTAATTACCACATGGGTGAAAAACAGCTTCCTCCTTCGTCCCAGTGATGGGTTCTAGCTCCGCATGGTGAAAACACACTCAAAGGAATTTTTCATTGCTCAAAAAGGTGTTCACAATAATGAAATGGGAGAAAAATAATAAAACCGGGTTTTGTAACACTTGTAATTGTTACAAATAACTGTTACATTGACAATAGAAACAAACTGTCAAGACACTATAGCACAACGACTGTCTCTAAGGGTCTTATGTTCTTCGTTATCTCCTTTAACGGCAGCAGCAGAGACACGCTCTGCAACTCTGATTTCTCACCCCTATTTCATCCCCTAACTCTCCATGCTCTCTATGATACACCAAAACCCTTTATATAGCCAACATACCCAAGAAATCTCGCTCAATTACGCCAATAATTCTTCCATTACTCGGCAGTAAAGAATATCTCTCGGGAATATTTTCTTCCCTTTCTAGTCTTCTGGCGCTGCCAACATATGAAAGAATGAGTCAACGCGCTGAAAACACATGCAGTCATTCCAAAACAGCACCAACATAATCCCGAGTATCATTCAACCCTTGTTTCACTTCAATCCTACGTTGCATCCATATTCCTTCGAAATTGATGGAATTACCAGTCTTGTTTAGATGAAACAGGCCCAAAACAACGTATTTTATCTATTGAATCTCTCTAGGCAACTTCCAAATCCAAACCAACAGTCTCGGGTTTTCAAAGAAGAACCGTACTTCCCTGTTTTTCTCCCAAACGATTATCCAACCAAACTGAATGGATTATGACGACCCTACCACGCCTATGATGCTCAAACAGAACTTCCCAAACAATTTCAGCCATTGAATCTCACTGGAAGACCACCAAAATCCGAACCATAATTCTGGTTCTTTTGAAACCAGATTTTCCCGCCAATTTTGAATTTGAATTTGGGAAGAAGATGTCCTCCCCCTAATCTTGTACGGGCATCCCTTTAGCACTTGCCTTACAGGGTGTAAATAGTACAGAAGGTGCCCCTTATCCGTTGAGATGCCCCTTAGTAATTGAGGTTCCCCTTATCCAAAACTGGGGTCCATTTCGCAGTTGTCCTCCGGGGTGCATTGAACAACTTTTCGAGGCGATTTTACCAAAAAATACCTACAAATAAAGTTTATTAGTGATAAAAAGAGTCCTAGCTAATGTAGTTATGGATGAAAATGCGTCGCACTTACGTGCTTATCGAATTCCCCCACACTTACATTTTGCTAGTCCTCGAGCAAAACAGAAGAAGACCCGCTACACAGCTGGTCACAAAATGAATTTGAAAATACCTTACAAAAGACCCGCTACACAGCTGATCATAATTTATTTATTTTTTTCTTCGACCCGCTACACGGTTGATCATAAACTTCAAGAAAAATTCCTGAAAAAATAAAACAAAAAGTTAACCACTCCCCCACAATTAAATCTAACATTGTCCTCAATGTTCTAAAGACAAAATTAAAAACATGAACAAGGAGAAACTGTTACTACTTAAAGGAAGTGAGGAAGGATCTTACCAGAGTGTCGAAAACATGGGTTACCTTCCATCAAGTGCTAAGTTTAGAGTCTTCAGCCAGACTAGGAAAGGCTTATTCACCTCGCAGAATCATAAAGAAGTAACCTGAACAACTGCGGATCATCTGAATCAAAAACTGTTACCCAAAAGATGAGGAAATTGTAACAAACCAAGAAAATATCAAACATACCCTTATCTAATTTTTTGTTTATGACAACTACATCTTGTTGTGGTTCAGGGTCAGGCTCTATAAAAAGGTTTAAATAAAATGTTTTCATTGACTAGACTTCCTCAAAGGTGGGATCCTGAAGATCAGGTTGTAGAGTCTGAAAACACTCAACTAAGAACTTAGAAGCACATAACAATAACCTGAATAACTGGGGATCCTATAAGTCAGTCAGATTTGACTCACATAGCTGACCACAATGAAAGTGGTGGTCTTCCTTAAGCAAACGTGTCGACCCTAATCTCCTAAAGTAATTAGGTTTAGTCTCAAAACTTAATAACTGACACATCTGTAACTCATACGTTCCCACAATTGAAAGAAAAGTTTTTGGTGGGAAAACAAAGTCAATTTTGGTATCATAAACTGGGTTAACCACATCAAATAAAGGATGGGTTTTTAACAACTGAACTTCTTCCTGGACATTATTAGGTTCGGGAGAGTCAGTATGAAGGTAATTTGGCACAATGGTTGTGGCACAAATATCAAGTCCCAAGTTAGGGACTTTTCTAAGAGTTAAAGCACATGGAGAATGATAATCACCCCCAAACTTAGAGTTTTTAGTGCCTCTAGAAAGACTAGTCACAACTTCCCTAGTTTCAAGGTCATCAGATTCCTGAAAATGGTCAATTGATTCTTCTAAGTCAGGTACATCCTCACTCATATCGACGGGTTCATATTGTTTTTCTAAGTCTATTATTTCTAAATCACTAGACTTAAAATATACCCGTTCCTTTAAACCATCATTGGCTTTGTAATAAGGAAATACTACGTTGTCTAAAACGGGGATACTTCTAGTCAAATCCTTGTCCTTTTGAATAGGTGAATAATTATTAACATTATTTGGATTTGAACTAGAAATAATATTATCATTGTAAAACTCAATTGGAGTAACAAATTCCTGATCACTATGCCTATATGTGTCTGATTCTTCATCAACACTATCCTCATCATAATCATCATTATAATAACATGAAAATGGTTGAACCTCATCTAAACAAGTAGTGTTACCAATTATAACCTCATCATCTTGATTATGTGAATATTTATCTTCATTTTCAAGGGCACTATCAGAAACACTATATTGGAAATTAAGATTATTTCGAGCAGTTCTTTTCTGGGCCTCTAACAATTTTTTTTGAGTCGACTCACATGACTTCCTGATTTTATCTAGGAAAGAAGGTTCACACGTTGCATTGCTTTCGTTCATGACTAAGTTATATATTTCTGCTAACTTACGTGTCGATTCAGCTAACTTACGTGTTGACTCTAGTAAAGAGGAATTGTCAGAATTTTGCTCGTATGACCGGTGGGTGTGTGGATAGTAATTGGGCTCAATATGGTATGAGCCATAACCTTCAAAAGTTTGGTGTTCCCAACCACTATTCACACTATGGTCAAAGTAATGTCCATTTTGAAAATCAATCGGATATTCGTTGTATTGGCTATTGTAATACCAGTTCGACATTCTCCACACAAAATAAACCCACTGACAGGAGATTTATGGGTGGATAGAGTCTTACCTCCCGTACCAGACGGGCGATGAACCATTGAAGTCGACTCAGGCCACCGAATCCTATGTCAGTGTACGAACCAGAGGGGCCGAGAAAGTATCGTAACTGTCGTCCTTCCCTGCAGCAGTTTCATTTAAATTAACCCTTCCTTAGGGCTTTAAAAATAATGTCCAAAAGAATGTCCCAAAAATAAAGTCCAAAAAAGTCCAAAAATAAAAAGAAAAATTACAAAAATAAAATCTTATTTACAGTCTCTAAATATAAAATAAAATAATTTAATTATATACAAAATCTTCTTCTTCACTCCTTTTTGATTCCTCTTTTCCTTCCTTCTTTGGCTTCGCTTTTGTTTTCAGCACTTTCTCTCTTTTTCTTTAGCTCAGCTCCAAATCTGAAAGCAAACAAGAAATACCAAAACACGTAAAAAAACAAAAATAAAAAAAATAAAACCTAAAAACAAGTCTGCGTCGGCGGCGCCAAAAATTGATCAAATTTTAGATAGTGGTAAGAAAGGTTGTCGTTCACTGGTACTTGATGAGATTGATTTCAGATTTAAATAACGAAAATACTAGAAATAAATAAACTATACAGAAAATATGTCACGGGATGAACAATTTACTGGGACTCAGGATTTCACTGTTTTTCATATTTAAGTGGTTCAGAAATTAATCCAAGGGAATTATAGCTCAAAATAAAATAAATATTAACTCTATTCTTTACCAAAGTAGATTTCATAAAACATTAGTTGTAAGTTGTGAACATGACGCATCAAAAGTAATTAAAACTAAGCATGCGACATAAACAAAATAACAAATAATTAATAGAAATCATAAAACAATTAAAATTCTATGCAAATAGTTATAAAAGAATTAATTTAACTACCACATGGGTGAAAACAGCTTCCTCCGTCGTCCCAGTGATGGGTTCTAGCTCTGTATGGTGAAAATACACTCAAAACAATTTTTTATTGCTCAAAAGGGTGTTCACAATAATGAAATGGGAGAAAAATAATAAAATCGGGTTTTGTAACACTTGTAACTGTTACAAATAACTATTACATTGAACCATAGAAACAAACTGTCACAGACACTATAGCACAACGACTGTCTCTAAGGGTCTTATGTTCTTCGTTATCTCCTTCAATGGCAGCAGCAGAGACAAGCTCTGCAATTCTGATTTCTCACCCCTATTTCATCCCCTAACTCTCCATGCTCTCTATGATACACCAGAACCCTTTATATAGCCAACAGACCCAAGAAATCTTGCTCAATTACTCCAAAACTTCTTCCATTACTCGGCAGTAAAGAATATATCCTCGGGAATATTTTCTTCCCTTTCTAGTCTTCTGACGCTGCCAACATATGAAAGAATGAGTCAACGCGCTGAAAACACATGCAGTCATTCCAAAACAGCACCAACATAATCCCGAGTATCATCCAACCCCTGTTTCACTTCAATTCTACGTTGCATCCATATTCCTTCGAAATTGATGGACTTACCAGTCCTGTTTAGATGAAACAAGCCCAAAACAACGTATTTTATCTATTGAATCTCTCTAGACAACTTCCAAATCCAAACCAACAGTCTCGCGTTTTCAAAGAAGAACCGCACTTCCCTGTTTTGCTCCCAAACGATTATCCAACCAAACTGAATGGATTATGACGACCCTACCACACCTGTGATGCTCAAACAGAACTTCCCAAACAATTTCAGCCATTGAATCTCACTGGAACACCACCAAAATCTGAACCCTAAATCTGGTTCTTTTGAAACCAGATTTTCCCGCCAATTTTGAATTTGAATTTGGGAAGAAGATGTCATCCCCCTAATCTTGTACGGGTGTCCCTTTAGCACTTGCCTTACGGGGTGTAAATAGTACATAAGGTGCCCCTTATCCGTTGAGATGCCCCTTAGTAATAGAGGTGCCCCTTATCCAAAACTAGGGTCCATTTAGCAGTTGTATTCCGAGGTGCATTGAACAACTTTTCGAGCCGATTTTTCCAAAAATGTTTATTTCCAAAAAATACCTACAAATAAAGTTTATTAGTGATAAAAAAGAGTCCCAGCTAATGTAGTTATGGATGAAAATGCGTCGCACTTACGTGCTTATCAAATTCCCCCACACTTACATCTTGTTAGTCCTCGAGCAAAACAGAAGAAGACCCGCTACACAGCTGGTCACAAAATGAATTTGAAAATACCTTACAAAAGACCCGCTACACAGCTGATCATAATTTATTTATTTTTTTCTTCGACCCGCTACACGGTTGATCATAAACTGCAAGAAAAATTCCTGAAAAAATAAAAAAAAAAGTTAACCACTCCCCCACAATTAAATCTAACATTGTCCTCAATGTTCTAAAGCAAATGTGTCGACCCTAATTCTGGTTCTTTTGAAACCAGATTTTCCCGCCAATTTTGAATTTGTATTTGGGAAGAAGATGTCCTCCCTCTAATCCTGTACGGGTGTCCCTTTAGCACTTCCCTTACGGGGTGTAAATAGTACAGAAGGTGCCCCTTATCCGTTGAGATGCCCCTTAGTAATTGAGGTTCCCCTTATCCAAAACTGGGGTCCATTTAGCACTTGTCCTCCTGGGTGCCTTTAACAACTTTTCGAGCCGATTTTTCCAAAAATGTTTATTTCCAAAAAATACCTACAAATAAAGTTTATTAGTGATAAAGAGAGTCCCAGCTAATGTAGTTATGGATGAAAATGCGTCGCACTTATGTGCTTATCAGACCCAACTATTTTCTCTGTAGTTGCATGTTCTGATCTTACTCTGTTCTATCGTATTGAGTACTATATTCTCTAAGATTTTCTCGAGATTTAATCTCCGATAGGTAAGATAAAAAGTAGTCACAAACTTCTTCGTCTCATCGTTTGTGATTCCACAATATCTTGTTTCGCTTTCATACGATTAAGATTATTGTGAGGTGATTGATATTACTAGGATATTCTTCGGGAATAAAAGCCCGGTATATCAATTGGTTTCTGTTCACCTTGATTTATCAAAAGACGAAATAAAAACTCGTAGGTATTTATGTGGGAGACAGATTTATCTATTGAATAGAATTTTCAATGTGAGACAAATTTGTTTATCAAGTCTCTGACTTTGGGTTATAGCAACTCTTAGTTGTGGGTGAGATCAGCTAAGGGAATCAAGTGCGCAGAATCCGGCGTGGTTCAAGAGGCGTAAGGAACGTGACTGTACCTTAATCAGTGTGATATTGGTTAGGGCTCAACTACATTCTAGATCGAAGTTAACTTGTAGTAGGCTAGAGTCTGTAGCGGCTTAATACAGTGTGGTGTTCAAATATGGACTAGGTCCCCGGGGTTTTTCTGCATTTGCGGTTTCCCTAATAACAAAATTTCTGGTGTCTGTGTTATTTCTTTTCCGTATATATTTTTATATAATTGAAATATAACAGGTTGTGCGTAGTTCAATCAATTGGTGAATCCAACCTTTGGTTGTTGATTGAAATTGATTGACGCTTGGATATTGGTCTTTGGTACTGATAAGCACGAAAGTGCGACGCATTTTCACCCATAAATACATTAGCTGGGACTCATTTTATCACTAATAATCTTGTTTTAAGTCTTTTTAAGGAAATAAGCTCTTGTGGAAAATATTACTCGAAAAGTTGGTTTTGGCACCCGGAGGACACGTGTTATTTGGACTCCCAATTTTGGATAAGGGGTACACTTATTACTATCGGCACCCAAGCACTCTGGATAAGGGGCAACCTTCTTCTTCATTTGAATTTTCAGTTTTGGCGGGAAAAATTGAGGCAGAATTAGGGTTTGGATTTTGGAGTTGTTCGACTGAGACTCAATGGCTGAAATTTAATGGGTATCTTCCTCTGGGTTAAACAGGCTTGGTAAGGTCTTTAGAGTGGAACTAATTTGGCTAGAGTGGTCGATTTGAAGCAAAACATAAAACATTCTTTTGGCGGGAAAGTACAGGTTTGAATTTTTCTCACCTGCGGAGTTGTTGTTTTTGATTCGGGTGATTTATGAAGAGATTCAATAGATCCAGTTGGTTTGTTTGGGCCTGTTAAGACTAACCAGGGTCTTCATGGTCAATGATTTGGTTTAGAAGTGGCTGAAGATTCAGATCGAAGAAAACAGAGCGGTAGAAATATTCACGGAATTTCTCAATATTTTCTGCATTGAATGTCAACATGATTTGGTCGGATTTGTTGCTTGTTTTGGATTGATACCACCCTGTTACGACTAAACAAGGAAGGTAAGTCTTTTGTTTTCAAAAGAAAATGGAAGTTACGTGGAGTGGAAGAAGAACAGGGTAGTTGCACGTACTTGGGTTATTCTCGGATATCTTCGAGTTATTTTTGAAGGTTTGCGTGTGCCTGCAGCGTGTATAACCACTTTAGGGACGTTGACTGAGAATGTTTGGAGTGTTTCAACACGATAAAACAGCGTGAAAAGATAAATATGGAAAGAAAACATCTCCAAAATATATTTTTTACTGCCGAGTTATGGAGGGATTATCTGGTGTAATGATGAGTTATTTGTGGCCCTGTTGAGTATAATTATGATGTTGGTGCAGCAGAGAAGGGGTATCGAGTGACTGGGGAGGCTGCAAAGTCAAGAAAATTGCTGCAGAGAAATCTGCAGCAGCAGCATAAAAATAGTGAAGAACACGAAGAACAGACTCACAAAGACAGTCGTAAAACATTGTCGTTTATGCTTAAGAGATAAGACTGTCATCCTGCGACAGTTTACGGTTATTTTTTGTAATAGTGGGTTTGCAACGACTATAAACGTTGCAAATTCCCGATTTAATTTGATTTTCTCCTTTTCTCTTCTTTGTAAACACCATTTGAGCAATAAAAATGAATTTTGAGTGTGTTTTCATCATGAGAAGCTAAACCCCATCACTGGGACGACGGAGGAAGACGAATTTCATACAGGGGTAAAATTGTTTAATTCTTTTTAAGACTTTTTGCATTAATTGTAATTGAAATATGATTTGAATTAATTGGTTGTCATTTAGTTTGATGAGGTATGCTTAGCTTAAATGTTTTGATACATCATGCTTAGGATTTACAACTAATCTTTTGAGAATCTACCTTGGCAAAATCAGAGTCCATGTTAATTTTATTGAGCTTTAATTGTTGAGAATAAATAAATTGAACCCTATGTTATGAATTCGACGAAATCCTAGTCCCAGTAACTCTCGCCTTTGTTTATTATTTTCTTTAAATCTTTAAATTTAATCTTCACAAGTCTTAGAGTTCAAATCTTATACTACAACAATTAAAAAATCATATCAGGTACCATCCAAGTTATTTCTCATATTAATCCGGCTCACAGATTTCTATCTATTCGATTGCAGATTGATTTGAGAAATTGAGATATAACTCTTAGATGTATTTTCCTTGATTGAGTCTGACTGTCTAGTTGATTCTCTTGGAAATATATTGGAGTTAGTCCATACAGATTGCCTAAACGAAATATTGAATGTGGTTGTTAGACCCCCGGTTTTTCAATTGGCCCAGCTTATTTGAGGATGCATATATTTTTTGTAAATCTTGTGATAGATATTAACGAACGGAAATCTAGGTGCTCGAAATCAAATGTCACTCACACCGATTCTTGTTGTAGAGATTTTCGATGTGTGGGGAATTGATTTTATTGTCCCTTTTGTCATTTCGAACGAAAAATATTATATACTTCTTGTTGTGGATTATGTTTCAAAACAGATGGTAGCTAAAGCCACCGTACTAATTATTCTCAAGTTATTTGTGAGTTTGTGAAGGAATATATTTTCTCTAGACATGGTACACCAAGAGTGCCTATCAGGGATGGAGGCTCACACTTTCGGAAATCCTTCCATGCTCTTCTTAAGAAGTACAACATAACTCACAGGGTTGGTACGTCGTATCACCCGACCACAAACTAGTGGGCAAGGTGAAATTTTAAATAGTGAGATTAAGTTCATCCTTGAGTAAACCGTTAACACTATACGAAAGGATTAGAGTTGTAGGCTTAACGATGCATTATGGGTGTATAAAACCGCATATAAAACACCGATTGGTATGTCTCCATATCGGTTGGTTTATGGCAAAGCTTGTCATCTTGGGGTTGAACTTAAGCACAAGGCTTAATGGGCGATTAATATGTGCAACATGGATTATGACAAAGCAGGGAAACAGAGACAACCACAAATCAATGAGCTAGAGGAGATGGGTAATGATGCTTATGAGAGTTCCCAGATTTATAAGGAGAAGACTAAGCTATTTACTGAAAAAAATGATTTCTCGGAAGAATTTTGTTGTGGGGATTTTTTTTTTTTTATCTTATTCTCGTCTTAAACTAGTTCCTAGTAAGATAAGGTCCAGATGGATTGGACCATATGTTATTACTAATGTTTATCCTCATGGTGAAGTTGATATAACTAGTCTCCGAAATGGGACAACTTCGAAGGTCAACGGCCATAGATTGAAACCATACTACGAAAGTATTGCTTATGTGGATATGGATGTGCTAGAATTTCGGGATTTACTCCCTCTGGAGGAGTAGTTTGGAGAGTGCCAAATCGGGCTAAGGAGGTTGAACTAAGCGCTATATGGGAGGAAACCCATCGGTTTTGTATCTCTATCTTTTGCCTTTTATTTTTATTAGTTTTTCATATCATAGTTTGATTTCCCACCTTGATTTTACTTGGAGGATTAAATTACATAGAGGATGTAAGGTTTAAGTTGGGGAGTATTTTGCATATGGAGTTTTTAGCCTTTTGAGTTGATTTTTTCAAAATTTTGTAAATATTTGCATAAAAACTCCAACTTGTAAAGATTTTACAGTCACGGTTATACTTCTAGCTATGTTTAAATGCGTAATACTCACCAAAATAATCGAACTTAGAATTGCTAGAGAATACTACACATTAGGTGTTATTAATCTTTAAGAGAAGTGATTTATTGTTTGTGGCTCAACTTAACCATGCCGGTGGCGAATTAGGTGTAAAGGGAAATGCATTATTAGAGAGGTGATCAACCTTAGTGGAGACTACCTATTTTTACATCAACAGAGGCACCAAACCTTCAATTCTTTGTAGCCGACTAAAAAAGCTTTTTTCGAGTGTATGTCACCGTACATTAATTCCGGGTAGAATGGTGAGGTACCCAACTTCACACCCTTTTCAACACTATTTTTGATCCCTTGAGTGCTAATTTTGTCAATCACGAGGGTGGCGTTTATAGATGAAAACCACCTTCTTGTAGTTTGATTGCAGTTTGCACCATTCTCTCTCTTGCCAACAATAGGTCCATTGAAACACACCATCATCATCAACAAGGGAGCCACATCAAAATCTACAGGAAAGTTGATGACATTTAAGATTTACTAGCAACAATACAAGGAAGAGCAAATTTCATATCCAAGTAAAGAAACATACAATGGGCAGATTTTTATATACATATTAAAGACTTACATATAAGGAGTGAAATTCTATATCTAAGTTGAATAAAATTAAAAGATGATAATTATTGAAGTTTATGATACGAAAACAATACAAGTTACGTTGTGAAGATTCAAGTGGTAAAGTACTTTTTTCATGGCCATGATTAATTTTATTTCATTTTTATTATTGTATTTGCAATATTTCTTCAAAAAAAAAGAGATATATATGAAAATAAAATTACAAGAAAGATTTGCATTTAGGTTGTTATTTGTTCAATAAAGCCATGAGGAAGAAAAATTAATAAAAAAGTTTCAAGCAACAAGAAATTGAAGAAAAAAAAGAGTACAGATTGTCAAAGTTTTACGAAGTTCAAGATTTTATCATCAACAATTGAAGCCAAAGCCGAAGAACAGGAAGATGAAGACGACGAGCCGAAGATGTTTCTATTGGATGTTGTTAAAGTGGTCCTATCATTACTGCCGATCGGATGTGAATATGAGTGAGTAGTCTCATCCTTACATAGAGGTTGATTTCCTTCCTTAGAGATCATCAAAAAAATATTTTTATTTTCCACGATCTTGTGGGGTCTCCAGAAAAAATCGAAAGGTTTCCTTCCTACCATTCAACGTGTGCAAGATTTCTCTCTTTATTCTTGCCTATGCACATGTGTGAGACTAGAAAAGCGGTCTTTTGAACAACTATAATAAAATCTTATCGGTGAGGCATAAGTCGAAACATTCTATCAAACTCGAACATGCGTTATCTCATTATGGCATAGGTTGACCGGTCACACTTTCTTCAATTAATCACATTTTACATGTTAATCTTTTCTTGTACTTATGACTTCTTGACAATAAGTTGAGAACCCTTATGTCTCCTAACTCTTTGGATGCTTGGGACGCTGAAAGGATTTGAAGTTGGAGTAGGTTTTGTGTATATACCTCTCGTAAGCCCTCACGAGACTATAATTTTCTATTAGGGATACCTAAGGGTTTAAAGGCTGGTTGCATTTGGTAAGTGCAACCGTGTCCTCGACGAAATAGAGTTATTATATTTTGGTTTAGGTATATTTTTTTAGGACTAGAAAAAGCCAAGTTGGGGGAATTTTATAAGTACATAATTCACATGATTTAGCGTTGATTCCATGCTTGTTTTAGTTAGATTTCTTGCATATTATCCTTGTATTACTCTCTTTTTTCCCTTTTTATTTGTTTCTTTAGATGAATCATTCAAATTCAATGGAAATGGATGCAAAATATCTAAAAAGTGAAGTTCTCCAAAGATCCAAGTGTCTAGAGCTAAAAGAAGTGGAATAAGTGCGACGAAAAGGAGCAAAGAATGTCGAAAACATACGAAGGACTAGAAGACCAATTTCAACTCATCCAAATCCAGGATTTCTTATCACCATCTTAAATATAATTTAAATACGAAGTGAAGGGCGAAAGAATGAGGTCATTCCGAGTTCGTACGGAGAAGTTATAGGCAAAACAGGCAGAAGAAAATAAGTGAAACACACAACAAAATAACCGGGAGATAATTGACAAAATTAACTACCGACTATAGGCAGTTCCGGCATCAGTAAAAACATGTTTTTGAGCTGTAACAATCAGTAGATAATAGGGGAATCGAGTCTACCGATTATAGCAAGTTTTGAACACAAGAAAAGTCATATTTTGATCTCTCATAATCGAGAGATTATGAGGGTTTCATGACTACCGATTATGGACGTTTTTGGCATCAGGAAACTCATGTTTTTGGATCCCAACGATCGGTAGAAAGAGGAGTAATGGGATTACCGATTGTAGCTTGACGGGGGCCACTTCCAAGACACGTTTTTGACTTCTAAACCAAGGTAACAGGGTCCCAAAATGATCCTATGACCTAGATCTTATGAGTACTATATAATAAAACTTCTACAACATTAAGAGGGGATCCTTAAAATGACTTTTCAAGTCTTGGAGAGAAGGAACATCATGACGGAGAAAAATCTAGGGTTTTGGAGCGGTTCTCATCAATCGTAATGATATCTCTTCACTCTTCTTATATGTATAAATGGATGCTATTACATCCATGAGTAGATAAATACCAATTGATTGAGGATGAATTACAAGTTCTAGAAAATATTTGAGTTATTATATTAATCTATTTGAAGTTCTTCATATGACTATCGCTTGTTTATATGACTATGAATGTTGATGATTGATTGATAGATTGTTTAGGTGGCCACCTAATTACATTGATTTACTGATTTAATCTAATACTCGTATTGAGTTAGGAGATAAGTAATTGTCGAATAACTTGTACACTAGTAGAGAACACGAGACCTTAGATAGGGATTTTGCGGAGCGATTGTGTGTATAAACAACACTAAAAAGTGTACCTTTATCCAAGAGTCTAACTAGTAGGATAAGCCTATAAATTCATAAAACATTCGACCAAATTACACCTTGAGTGATCTACTACTAGGTGGTTTAGACCAATAAAATATGGTAGTCGAGAACTTCTGTATCCAATAACTTAAGAGATATCATTGATCTAGTTGTTATTCTACGGTTGGCGATAATAGATGAATATAATAACTTGATAACAGTTTAGTTACAAATAAGGATTCCTCGAACATCTCTCTCCATATTGCTTACTACTGAATGTTTCAATTGTTTTGTTTATTTTACTTTTAGTTTAAAACAAAACCCCCCATTCATGACCTTTTTGACAACTAAAACTCCCTGCTCTTCATGGGAACGAACTTGACTTCCATTATATTATTTATAATTGAGTGGAAATAAGACCACTAATTTGATTGCACCTATGACACGCATCACCATTAAGATCTTATAACCTCACTCATAACCATAAATAAAATCACATCTTATTTTCCCATGGACGAATGTGAAAACAGAACCACATGTAGTCGTTATTATTACAAATGTATATTCAATCTTAGCGTCAGCTCATCTAGGTGATGGATACATTTGTGTATCTGAATTGTTCTCAAAATTCTGTATTGTTAGTGCTCCATTTTGTACTTACTATGGTGTTTTATACGTGTAGGTGTTTTTAGAGAAATAAACTTTTGCGGGAAAATTGGCTCGAAAAGTGGTATTTGCACCAACCACTATTCGATAAAGGCACCCGAAGAATTTGATAAATACACCTAGGAATTTTACTAAGAGAACCCCCTAAATTAATATTTGCAACCTAGGGCAAGTGCTAAAGGAACTCCGCAGACGGATAGCGGGGCTCTAGCTATCCTTATCCCAAATTTCTAGCCTCCGAAAGCCAAGGATTGATTAACTATCCTTATCTTAACTTGGAATAAAATGAAAACAAACACTTTTCAACCGTATTTTTTTTTGTGATAACCCAATATGGGTTGAGATATCCTAGTTCCCTAACACGACCTTAGGTTTTATGATGTTCTTCTTGTTAGAGCACTGCTCGGTTAAACCCACCAAGCGTTGGTATGTCAAGATTGGTTGTCATATTTAGTTCCAAAACTCGAGTCGCTATTATGTAAACTACAGTCAACTTTGATAGGTTAGACTATAAATGATAGAAGTATTGTGCTCCAGTTACTCACAAAGATCTGAAGATGGATTGAAGACAACAAAGACATCTTCCTTCAGCTTGAGGTTAGTAACTATGACTTGACTTGTTCCATATCTATCTTGTGTCTTTCAAATCTTTTAGATCAAAAACATAACATGCAAAATTATATTCTTATGAGAAAATTGTCAAGGAATTTATCAACATAATCCATTGAATGCTACTATGATTATGTATGGGTATGAGGTGAGGATTTCATCCTAGGGAACAATGTTTACATGTGTTCTAAGGAAGTAAGTTCATAAACTTGTTTGTGAACCGAAAAGGAAATTTCCAAGTGTTATTGGTTTTGTTATTCATTTCATATCTTATGAACAACCAATATGTGTGATTGAGTATAACCGCTCACAACTTGTTTGTGTTCTTGGTAGAACTATTCACAAAGGCCTGACTTATGTATTGGTATGACTTTTATTAGTGAAACCAATCTTAAGTAATCACCTAAGATGGTATGATCGAGTTTGTGTTGTGTCTGACCAAATATGGGTAAAGGGGAACCGATCCTAGTAAGATGTGTAGTACATCACAAAGGGGAATTGATCATTGTAAGAGGTGTAAAAGGGGAACCGATCTTATGAACATGTGCAACAAGTTTTCTTATTGGGGGAACGGATCCTATGCACATGTGCAACAAGTTTTCTTATTGAGGGGAACAAATCCTATGCACATGTGCAGCAAGTTTTGTTATTGGGGGAAGAGATCCTATGCACATGTGCAACACGGTTTTAACTATAGGGAACCGATCCTTTAGACATGTGCACCAAATTACAAGTTAGATACCATATATATATAAACACCGATTTTGGAAATATACTGCATATCTTGAGAATATTTTTGGTTTTGGAAATTCCTTGGTGTCCAAAATCCCTTGACTATAAATACTTGAAGTTTGCATTTCTAGCAAACTAATCCTTCGTGACAACAAACTTCCTCGGTTGTGTTGTTACTGGTGTAGCCGCTTATTCAGAGAGGAGAGTAACCTAATTAGGCGAAATCTCTTACGACCGCTCAGTTTAAAGTCTTATTTGGGATTGAGAAGCTCTAGCGTGTACCGTTGGTGGGAAACTAGAAGATTACATTGTTAATTCAATTTTTCGATTATTGATCTGGTTGACTAACGGTTGTTGAATCTTTGATTGCACCTAGTTTGTTTATTCTTGAGAACCTTCTCTTCTGATATAAGGTTCACGCAAAATAGATCAAATATCAACGTTTCTACGGATCTAAGTCTTTCTAGATCCGTAAGATAGATTCATTGATTTTCCATTGTTAACAGACTCCATTCTGTGCGACAAATCAATAAGGAATCAAGTTTGTTTTTGCAGGTTGTTACTTTGAAGATTAAATCGAAGATTGAAGACTTTGAAGATTTGAAGACTTCTGTTCTTGTGTTTTGATTTTTGGTGTAACTTTCTGTGACTTGATTTTCAGGGATCAAAGAGGTTGTTTATTTTCAATAAACATAACCCTTTTTAAGATGAACAAGTAGTTTGTGATTCTATCATAAACCTTGTAATCAAGACTGATTATTTCGGTGATCATTGTCTTGTTTGATCTTGTAATAGAGGAACTTCGGATCTGGTAACAGGTCTTAAAAATTGGAGAATCCTTAACTACGCTTATATCATATATTTCGGTATTGTGATTACAAAGTGAGTTTTGTTACCAAACAGTTTATCCTTTACTATTTGGAATACGATCCAAAGGAATCCTGTCTTGAGAGATTGAACCATTAAGAAGATAGATTAGATTTAAGTCCTAAAGAGAACGCCTGTTTTGCTAGGATATCTAACATCAAATATCTATTGAGAACTTCGGTTCTGCTAGATATTATCAAAACAAATATCTATAGAGAACTTCGGTTCTGCTAGATATTGTCAAAACAAGAATACTGCTGAAGCTGAGTAACTAGGATTTAAGTTTACTTAGTAGTGTCTACACGAAGTTGCAGGTTTACTTTTTGTAGCGTCTTAATTCATTGAGTATTCAAATATGGACTAGGTCCCGGGGTTTTTCTACAAGCTTGTAGTTTTTCTCGTTAACAAAATTCTGGTGTATGTGCTTTACTTTATTTTCGCATTATAATTGTTTTTATATTGTAATTAAAGTAATTAAACTTGTACGTTAACTAGGCACTTGATATTTATAAGGTTTCGGTTATCAAGTGAACACTTTGTTGTAGTATTGTCTCAATTTCATATCCATAGACGATCACACAAAGTGTATTGGATTTCTCCACTTGTCTGATATAATTACTCACGTGTTAAGCTAGTCAGGACTAACCCTATTTCAAGTGGATATTGCGTTGAAATATTCCTTGAGTAATTGTTGCTCCAAGAGGTTTATACACGGTAGAATAGGTTGTGATCAAACGAAAAGATTGTGGTGTATTTGGCTACCCTCGCCTTTTCAATTGGTATCAGAGCAGGCAAACACGAAAAGATCTAACAATATGTGTTTGGCGTGATCCAACCTATAAGTTTTGAATCAAATGGTTGATTCAGTTAACGTACCGCCAGGGTTTGATGGCTCAAACTATCTATGGTGGAAAATGGCAATGGAATCTTTTCTTCAATCTCGTGACTTTAACACTTGGGTTTTAGTTATTAATGGATATGAACCCCCAAAAGTACTAGTCGACGACTCAACCACTGAGTTTAGACTAAAGGAATTAAACGAGTTCAATAAAGAAGAAAAATTGATTGCAAAGGAAAATCCGATGGATTGAATGCCATTATTCATGCTTTAACTCGAGACCTCCATCATCATGTAACCAAGTGTAAAACATCAAAAGAAGCATGGATATTCTTAATATCGTATTTGAAGGGAATACCTCTGAAAAAGAAGCTAGGCTTCAAACCCTATCTTCTAAATGGGAAGACCTCTGTATGGATGAAGACGATACCTTTGATGAGTTTGATCAAAAACTCTCTGAAATAGTGAATGCCTCTCACGCTTTAGGAAAAACTATTCCAGATAAAGATATTGTGTGCAAAACTTTAAGGTCTTTACCATCAAGATACTAATCTAAAAAGCATGCCATCATGGAAGCAAATGATCTTTCCGCACTATCTAGAAGCGCTCTAGTTAGTAAATTAAAGATGTTTGACCTTGAATACCAATTCAAGAATGAAGAGGATATTACCCTAAGACTTGTTCTTCTGACACAAAAACTGAGAATTGTAGTGTGATAGGTGTCTAACACACCTTGATATTTATCTATTGTTTATGCTTTCTCTACGAGTT
The DNA here is from genome assembly GCF_003573695.1 of Papaver somniferum. NCBI lineage: Eukaryota > Viridiplantae > Streptophyta > Magnoliopsida > Ranunculales > Papaveraceae > Papaver > Papaver somniferum. Next base: position 46,211,813 of record NC_039362.1, on the reverse strand, counting down.
TTCTTGTAAATTATGTATCTTATGTTTGCTTTTGAGTTTATTAGGTGCAATGGAGTCCTTGGGAGCAAAAGAAGGAGAAGTCATCTATTTGGAGCGAAAAGAGCAAAAAAGATCAATTGGCGGGCGAAATATATTTGGAGCCGGCTAGGTTGTGCAAGAAAGAGGTGATGAACGAACTGTCAGTTTCTCAAAACTGACAGTTAAGCAAGAGAGTTAGGCTGTCGGTTATTCGGAAACGACAAGCCATATGAACTAGGTGGCCTTTATCCAAGTCGCTGGGGGTACCTACATCTATTTCACTTCCTACACTTCCCTAAATCTAGAGATTCTCTTCATTATTGAGTCCATCTGAAATCGAGAGAGATGAGGAAAAGGAGGCGCAGTTTCTCGGAGAAATTGGTGGAGATTGAGAGAGGTTATGGAGGCGCTGCTAATGGTGAAATTAGGAGAGTAACTCAAGGGAATGGAGAAGCTGGTGAATCCGGTACTGTGGTTTAAAATTAGAGAAACTAGGGTTTGTGTTGGATGTTCGATTCTGTGATAAAAATGAAGAATTTGAGCTGAGGAAGATGCGGTTGCTGTTGATGTATGAGTGAATCTGGTAAGGGTTTCGTATGGATTTTGATACCATGAATACAGCCAGAAGATGGGTTTGGATCGTTGAGACTGATAGACAATGGATGAAATCGATGGTTGCGTTTGATTGATTCAGAGATGGTTGTGCTTGAAATGTTAGAAGATACTAATGAATTAGAGACGGGTTTGCGTCTGATTTCAAGATTGAGTTGGTACAGAATTGGTTGAGCCGAGAAGGGGAATCAATTGAGTGAACTGGTGAGCTGCTGCTGCCATTGAGATGTTGTTATAGGGTGAAATTGAGATGCAGAAGGTTGATGGCATTGCAGGTGCAGTGGCTGTCTTACAAATGAATGGTGCATTGTGTCGACTGAATTGAGTGATTGCACAAGACTTGAAGTTAGTTCACAGTAATGGTGGTGCTTTTGTGCAGTTAAAAGCAACTGCAATGGAGCAGCAAGACCAAGCTGGCGTTGAAGTTTACAAGGACTGATGCAATGGTTTGCTGGCTAGGTATAGGTACAGCTGACGTTTATGGAGACTAAGCTCATTGCAGGTGATACTGCAGTGTGGATGCAGTTCAGGTGGTTAAGTTCCAGTAGCTGACTTGATGAGCAATTGCAGGTGTTCAGGATTCATGTATGTGGAATCTGAGTTGGCATTGTAGCTGGGAACTGGTAGTGCTCAGGTATGGAATGGCGGAAAAGCTACATTTGATGGGATTTGTGCTGCAATATGAAGAATGAGGTTGGTGTTTGAGGTGCTGATGGTGATGTGTTGGTGGAAACATTATGAAGGGAGTTAGAAGATGAATTGCAGGTGGATGTTGTGGTTCAAGAGCATTGCAGGGTTGTTGTTGCATCAGTGGTGAATGGAAAGGGTTACTGAGAGAGTGGAGAAGCTACAGGACTGGAGATACATGGACGAAAGAAATCTGATGTTGTTGGAGATAGTGATGTTCAAAGAAGAAGAAGGGTGCAAGCAGGTATGGATGGTGTTGCACCTGAGTTGCTGGTGGTGGCAATGGAGAAAGAACAAGAGAGGCTGGAATTGAATGGGTTTTGCAGCTGCAGTTTAGTGTTGATGAGATGATGGTCTGTGACCAGGAAGATGCACATGATTTAAGTGCAGGTTATGCAGTTGAGCAGATTTATAACTAGATGAATGCTTAGGTGCAGGAACCAAGTGCAGTGATATTGTTGTTGTGCAGGGGAGCTTGAATGGCAGTGAGTCTGATGGAAATGGAATATGTGTTGAATGTATGGGCAGTTGCTGGCGGTTTTAAGCTTGATGTCGAACTGGGATTGCAGTCAAGAGCAGAAGGGAAGGCTTGAAGGAATGGAATCGTGGTGCTGCAGTATGCATGAGTTACAAGAAATTGTGGTTTTGAGCTGAGGCTGCAGTGAGATGGATTGGGGCTGAACTTGTGGGTTGCAGTTGTGTGTTTGCAGCTACAAATGGTGCAGTTGTGCAATTAGAGATGCTGATGCTGTTTTATTGGCAAAGAACTGAGATGGAGTTGTCTGCGGTTGCAGGGAAGTAGGCTGTTGTGTTACTAAAGGCCGACTCCTGGTGGCAATAGAAATGGGTGGAAGAATTGGCGAAGGAAATTGAGCTCGAGTCGATGGAAACGGGATTGTGGTTTACAACTGATGATGAATGAATGGCTTTGGCGGTGGAAGAGCTGAAGCTGCAGCTGTGAAGAATGATAAGCCATCATGGCTGGATATGAACTGGTGAGGTGCAATGATGGTGCAGCACAACTTTGGCCTGCGCAAATGGCTCAGGCCTAAGCCATTCAGCCCATTCAGCCTAAAGATCTCAGTTGACTCGTGTTCTAACTCTCTGACTCACTTAACCTGGTTGACTCGGTGTGACTCACTGAGCTTGACCGAGTTGACTCGTTGACCTGTGGCCGGTGGACTTTGCCGGTTGCTCCTCCGGACAACTTCCGTCCATCTTACCAGTTTCCGGCGACTCCTTTGGGACATATTTTCTACATGGGTGTTCTCACATATGGGCTTGGTGGACATCTTTGTATTGGGCTTTTGGAAAGATGAAAAGCTACAAAAGGAGAAAGTTTCTACTTTTTTTTTGGGGATCACGTATTTTTCTACTTGAAACTTTGGAGAGGGGCGATTCTACTAGGGTTTGCTTTCATTTATTTTTCATCTTCTTCAATTTATTTTTGATTATGATTATGGTGAACTCAAAGGCTATGAGTAGCTAAATACAACTATTATTGGTTATGTGATAAAGTTGATTTCTCAAATATGTTATTAACATCTATGATTTAGTTTTGTCTCAATAATTTATTGTTTATGATTCACAATTAATAGTGTTATATGATTTGATTTTTTGTTTGGTTGAGTCCGGAATCATTCCGATTTGCATTCGTTTCTAAAGCTATATTAGGGTTTTCAATACGAAAAAGTTGTTTATCCCTGATTATAAGTAGCATAATTGTGGGTAGTGCTTGTAGTGATATATCCTACTAGTCACAAGTGAATCATAACTTTTGTTAAAACGGATTAGTGCTTTTACACGTTCGTTTGCATTGATTAGTCTTATTCCATAGAACTTATTGCTTTTAGGGAGTTAAATTTGATTGTGCTTTTACACGTTAGGTTGCTTTCTAGAAAGAATTCACATATGCATCTTTTAATGTCGTTGTGATGAAATCAGGGAATTAGCGGGATATACTTGCGATCAAGGTATCCTAGGACTTTTAATAAATGAGAGATTAAAATATCAATTCTAGTCATTGATGAAAATACATGTTTGTGAATGATACTATCCCGTGACCAATATCTTCTCCTTATTGATTATTCAAATTATTTTATTGCTTTCAATTTATTTTATTGCTTAGATAAAAACAAAAATCCTCCATTTGGTTACTAAGAAACTGAAATTTTATAACAACAAGAGCCTCTCTGTGGGAACGAACTCTTTCTTACCACATACTTCATTTAAATTTAGTTGAGTGAGAAAGTGAATTATTTTTGACGCATACGACTGCGATCAAATTTTGGCGCCGCTGCCGGGGAGGCATACGGCTTGTTATTAAGTTTTTAGTTTCTTATCATTATTTCTGCTTTCATATTTGCTTTTTGTTTCTTGTCTTGTTTCTCACCTGTTTTTGAGAATTGTGTTTCAGGTACCTTACTGAAATACAAATTGGGAGAAGCAATGGGTGATGCAAATCGCACACTCAAGGAGCTAGCTTCTCAGAAGTTGGATCAACAACAATGGTGTATTGAAGCAACTTCCACTTTTGATATCAAGTCAGGGTTGATCAGTCAAATACCAAAGTTCCATGGATGTGTATGGGAAGATCCGAACAAGCATCTTATGGAGTTTCAATGGTTGATGACAAACATGATACCTAATGGGGCTAATGCAGATGAAGGAATGTTGCGTGCTTTTCCTTTCTCTTTACTCGATGCAGCTAAAGATTGGTTATATTACTTACCGCCTGGTAGTATTACAACATGGAATGGGTTTAAGAGACTTTTCTTGGAGAGATATTTTCCTGCGTCGAAAGCGACTCAAATTCGCAAGGAGATTTGTGGAATGAAACAAAGTGTGCGGGAATCGTTGTATGAATGTTGGGAACGGTACAAGAGATTGGTAGCAAGCTGCCCTCACCACCAGTTTAGTGATGCAATGATTATCCAATATTTTTATGAAGGTCTCCAAGCAAGTGATAGGAATCTTATTGACGCTGCAAGTGGTGGTGCACTTATGAACAAGACGGTGACACAAGATAGAGAGTTGATTGAGAGTATGGCAGCAAATTCTCAACAATTTTCAAGTCGTGGATCGGAGCGACCTACCAAGGGAGTTAATCAAGTTGACGAGATTATTGAATTACGTCAACAAATGAGCAATATGGCAGCAATGATGCAACAAATTGCAGCCGTGGTTGTAAAACCGCCACGCCAAGCTTATAAGAATGTGGAGCAAGTCAATGCTATTTTCTCAACTCAACCATATGGTACCTACTCCAACACTTACGAGCAAGTTGCAAGTACAAGTTCTGTTTATAACCATTCAAGTGGATTCCAACAACAAGTGCAACAACCGCAACAAGCCCAAAAATCAGAATTGGCAAAGATGACTACTTTGGTGGAGGCTCTAATGTCCGTGGTACAACAAAATCAACAACTAGCGAACTTAAATCAACAGAAAACGGATAATGTAATTAGAGAGTTGCAAGCACAAGTTGGTCAACCACAACCACAACAATCAATGCAAAATCAAGGTTCCGATATCGATGCAAAGCTTCAGACTTTTATGCAAGGCATTTCTACTATGTTTAAAGAAAGTCAGCAGGAGACTAAGAGTGTTATCAAGGAGTTGCAGACACAAATGGTCTCCATAGCGATTGATATAAACAAGTTGAAGGCACAAAATAGTGGGAAACTCCCTTCTCAACCTATCAACCCAAAAGAGGGTGTCAATGCTATTACATTGAGAAGCGGTACACAACTTGTGCAACCTGAAATTACTGATTCGGGTAAAGAAGAAACCCCAAAGGAACTAGTTTTGGAGGAAAATGATGCTGATTTCCCCCAAACTTCCAAGGTACATAAATCTAAGCCTAAACCTCTTGTTTCTACTTATGTTCCCCCTCTACCTTTTCCTGACAGGTTCTCTAAAGCTAATAAGAAGGTGGAACAAGATAGAGATGTTTGGGATGTTTTTAAGAAGGTCCAAGTCAATATTCCACTCACTGAAGTAATTCGGCAATCTCCTCGCTATGCAAAGTGTGTAAAGGAATTGTGCACTAACAAGCACAAGCTAACCGGTAATGAGGTAATGAGTGTGGCGAAAACGCTTCGGCGTATCTTAAAAAGAAACTCCCACCTAAATTGAAAGATCCCGGTAGTTTCACTATTCCATGCACTATTGGTAAAACAAGGTTTACAAAAGCTATGTTAGATTTAGGAGCTTCTATTAATGTTATGCCTACTTCTATTTATAATGCTTTAAACCTTGGTCCTCTTAAGAAAACCGGCATAGTTATTCAACTTGCCGATAGATCTAATATTTACCCGAAAGGGATTGTTGAGGATGTTTTGGTGCAGGTAAAAGGACTAATATTTCCAGTGGATTTCTACGTTTTATACATGAGTGATGTGAATTCATCATCGTCTACACCTTTACTATTGGGTAGACCATTTTTGAGTACCGCTAGAACGAAGATTGATGTCCACAATGGCACCTTGACTATGGAGTTTGATGAAGAAGCCATACACTTCAACATCTTTGAGGCGAGGAAACACCCAAGTACCATTCAATCAGATTTCCATAATGTGTTGGAAGCCGGCTAAGGCGCAGAAAGCAAGGAGATAGTCGGGCTGACGACTTTAAACCAAGCGCTAAATGGGAGGCAACCCAAAGGATGAGTATTTCTTGTCTTGTATTTATTTATTGTCTTGTTTTTAGTTTTTTCTTGTCTTGTTTTGTTTTTATTTTTTCTGATTTCTTGTCACGTGTCATATTAGAATTTCCCACCTTGACTTTCTTTGGACGATTCAATTTACATTGAGGACAATGTAAAGTTTAAGTATGGGGGAGTGGTTAAGCATTTGCATTGTAAATTTTTCATGAAATTTTCAACTTTTGTGTGAAATAGTGAATAAGAAAACTCCAACTTGTAGTTAGTTTAGAGTCACATAGTATACATGTCGTTAAGATTACATCGAGATTCTCATAAGAGTGACTGAACTTAGAGATGACAAAGAACATGATCGGGTTTCTTACTTGTATGAGAGTTAAAGTTGGATGTAACCATCCCAGTGGAAAATGAGGTGCATACTGAATCCAGTATTAGAGTAGTGGTCCCGTATATTGGAGACTACCCATGTTACATCATGAGAGGCACCGACCTTCAATTCTTTGTACCTGTCTAAATTTGTGCTTTTAGAGTGTGTGTCACCGAACGTAAACTCCGGGTAGAATGGTGAGATACCCAACCTCCTACCAATAGAAGCACTATTTTGATCTCTTGAGTGCTATTTTATCAATCATGAATGGTGACATCGAATTGCTAACTTACATACCACTTGTAATCTTGTTCGCAGTTAGCACCATCCACTTTATCTCTCTCTACACCAACAGGTCCATAGAAACACCATCATCATCAACCAGATGAGCATCACAAATTCGAAGGAAAGTTGAGGACGTTCTAGGTTTACAAGCAACAATACAAAAATGAGCAGATTTAGATTTAAAGTATAACAACAAGACAAGGAGCATAATTTTTACAAGTTGAAGACTATTGTACAAGTGCAAATATTATCAAGACGGGAATTCAAGAAGTTTATGATATCGAGACATACAAGTTGTGAAGAATCGAGCGGTAAAGTACTTACACCATGGCCTTTGTACTTGTACTTGCATTTTTATTTTTATTTTTATTTTGTATTTGTATTATTTTCTCTTGTCTCAAAAAAAATTTGAGACATGGTCACCATTATGCTAGGTCTCTTATAAAAAAAAAGTGAAAAAAAAATAAAAAAGAAAAGAGACAAGAGAAATTTTGTTAGGTACATTATTAGTTTTGTTTACTTTGTTTTGTTTCATTTTGTATTTACTTTATCTTGCAAAAAAAAAATAAAAAAAAATTGTGCATCATATTTTTGTTTGTTTAGTTCGTTTTTAGTTTTGTATTCATTCAATAAAGCCAATGGAAGAAGAAATATCCATAATGAGGTTTCAAGCAACAAGGAATTAGAAGAAAGGGTTACATTGTCAAGATTCTACGAAGTTCAAGAGTTATCATCAAGAGTTGAAGACCGAAGACGAAGATGAAGACACCGATTCAAGACCGAAGACGTTTCTATGGATGACGTGAGAGTGGTGCTAACTGCATGCCGAACGGATAACGAGGTAAATAAGCATATTCCCACCTTCGTTAAGTGGTTGATTTCCTTTCTTAGAGATCGTCATAAAAAGGGTTTTCAAAATGAATAAAAGATGTGGGTTTTCAAAACAATTCAGAGGGTTTTTGCCTTCCTACCATTCAACGTGTCGCAGGATTCTCTTTTCATTCCTACCTCGATACATGTGTGACCCATAAAAAGCTATTTATTATTGAGAGAAACTTCATAAAACCCTTTCTGGTGAGGCAGAGTCGAGACTTTTGATCACTCCGAACCCGAATTTCTTTCGAGAAGGGATGGTTATTTCTCTCTCAACTTTTAAGGATGATATTGTGTTCATATATGTGTCTAACTTCTTATGACTAGTGTGCAGAATTTCTATGTCTTCTTAGCGCGTTGGATGCTATCATTACGGAGAACTGGTAAGTTGGAAATGTAGGTTTTGTGGGTATATATCTAGTAAACCCTCATGAGACGGAGTTGTATGTATGTTTTAGAATTGTTTTGTTTGATTTGCTCGAGGACTAGAAAATTCTAAGTGTGGGGGAATTTGATAGGTGTCTAAAACACCTTGATATTTATCTATTGTTTATGCTTTCTCTGCGAGTTTTCTTGTAAATTATGTATCTTATGTTTGCTTTTGAGTTTATTAGGTGCAATGGAGTCCTTGGGAGCAAAGGAAGGAGCAGTCATATATTTGGAGCGAAAAGAGCAAAAAAGATCAATTGGCGGGCGAAATATATTTGGAGCCGGCTAGGTTGTGCAAGAAAGAGGTGATGAACGAACTGTCAGTTTCTCAAAACTGACAGTTAAGCAAGAGAGTTAGGATGTCGGTTATTCGGAAACGACAAGCCATATGAACTAGGTGTACCTTATCCAAGTCGCTGGGGGTGCCTACATCTATTTCACTTCCTACACTGCCCTAAATCTATAGATTCTCTTCATTATTGAGTCCATCTGAAATCGAGAGAGATGAGGAAAAGGAGGCGCAGTTTCTCGGAGAAATTGGTGGAGATTGAGAGAGGTTATGGAGGCGCTGTTAATGGTGAAATTAGGAGAGTAACTCAAGGGAATGGAGAAGCTGTTGAATCTGGTACTGTGGTTTAAAATCAGAGAAACTAGGGTTTGTGTTGGATGTTCGATTCTGTGATAAAAATGAAGAATTTGAGCTGAGGAAGATGCGGTTGTTGTTGATGTATGAGTGAAGCTGGTAAGGGTTTCGTCTGGATTTTGATACCATGAATACAGCCAGAAGATGGGTTTGGTTCGTTGAGACTGATAGACAATGGATAAAATCGATGGTTGCGTTTGATTGATTCAGAGATGGTTGTGCTTGAAATGTTAGAAGATACTAATGAATTAGAGACGGGTTTGCGTCTGATTTCAAGATTGAATTGGTACAGAATTGGTTGAGCCGAGAAGGGGAATCAATTGAGTGAACTGATGAGCTGCTGCTGCCATTGAGATGTTGTTATAGGGTGAAATTGAGATGCAGAAGGTTGGTGGAATTGCAGGTGCAGTGGCTGTCTTACAAATGAATGGTGCATTGTGTCGACTGAATTGAGTGATTGCACAAGACTTGAAGTTAGTTCAAAGTAATGGTGGTACTTTTGTGCAGTTAAAAGCAACTGCAATGGAGCAGCAAGACCAAGATGGCGTTGACGTTTACAAGGACTGATGCAATGGTTTGCTGGCTAGGTATAGGTACAGCTGACGTTTATGGAGACTAAGCTCATTGCAGGTGGTGATATTGCAGTGTGGATGCAGTTCAGGTGGTCAAGTTCCAGTAGCTGACTTGATGAGCAATTGCAGGTGTTCATGATTCATGTATGTGGAATCTGAGTTGGCATTGTAGCTGGGAACTGGTAGTGCTCAGGTATGGATGGTGTTGCACCTGAGTTGCAGGTGGTGGCAATGGAGAAAGAACAAGAGAGGCTGGAATTGAATGGGTTTTGCAGCTGCAGTTTAGTGTTGATGAGATGATGGTCTGTGACCAGGAAGATACACATGATTTAGGTGCAGGTTATGCAGTTGAGCATATTTATAACTAGATGAATGCTTAGGTGCAGGAACCAAGTGCAGTGATATTGTTGCTGTGCAGGGGAGCTTGAATGGCAGTGAGTCTGATGGAAATGTAATGTGTGTTGAATGTATGGGCAGTTGTTGGCGGTTTGAAGCTTGATGTCGAACTGGGATTGCAGTCAAGAGCAGAAGGGAAGGCTTGAAGGAATGGAATCGTGGTGCTGCATTATGCATGAGTTACAAGAAATTGTGGTTTTGAGCAGAGGCTGCAGTGAGATGGATTGGGGCTGAACTTGTGGGTTGCAGTTGTGTGTTTGCAGCTACAAATGGTGAAGTTGTGCAATTATAGATGCTGATGTTGTTTTATTGGCAAAGAACTGAGATGGAGTTGTCTGCGGTTGCAGGGAAGTAGGTTGTTGTGTTACTAAAGGCCGACTCCTAGTGGCAATAGAAATGGGTGGAAGAATTGGCGAAGGAAATTGAGCTCGAGTCGATGGAAACAGGATTGTGGTTTACAACTGATGATGAATGAATGGCTTTGGCAGTGAAAGAGCTGAAGCTGCAGCTGTGAAGAATGATAATCCATCATGGCTGGATATGAACTGGTGAAGTGCAATGATGGTGCAACACAACTTTGGCCTGCGCAAATGGCTCAGGCCTAAGTCATTCAGCCTAAAGATCTCAGTTGACTCGTGTTCTAACTCTCTGACTCACTTAACCTGGTTGACTTGGTGTGACTCACTGAGCTTGACCGAGTTGACTTTTCCGGTCACCTGAGACACTTTTCCGATTGCTCCTCCGGCCATCTTACATGTTTCCGGCAACCTCCTTTGGGACATATTTTCTACATGGGTGTTCTCACATATGGGCTTGGTGGACATCTTTGTATTGGGATTTGAAGACCTAGTTTTGGAAAGATGAAAAGCTAAAAAAAAAAGAAAATTTTACTTTTTTTTTTGGGAGATCACGTATTTTTCTACTTGAAACTTTGGAGAGGGGCGATTCTACTAGGGTTTGCTTTCGTTTATTTTTCATCTTCTTCAATTTATTTTTGATTATGATTATGATGAACTCAAAGGCTATGAGTAGCTAAATACAACTATTATTGGTTATGTGATAAAGTTGATTTCTCAAATATGTTATTAACATCTATGATTTAGTTTTGTCTCAATAATTTATTGTTTATGATTCACAATTAATAGTGTTATATGATTTGATTTTTTGTTTGGTTGAGTCCGGAATCATTCCGATTTGCATTCGTTTCTAAAGCTATATTAGGGTTTTCAATACGAAAAAGTTGTTTATCCCTGATTATAAGTAGCATAATTGTGGGTAGTGCTTGTAGTGATATATCCTACTAGTCACAAGTGAATCATAACTTTTGTTAAAACGGATTAGTGCTTTTACACGTTCGTTTGCATTGATTAGTCTTATTCCATAGAACTTATTGCTTTTAGGGAGTTAAATTTGATTGTGCTTTTACACGTTAGGTTGCTTTCTAGAAAGAATTCACATATGCATCTTTTAATGTCGTTGTGATGAAATCAGGGAATTAGCGGGATATACTTGCGATCAAGGTATCCTAGGACTTTTAATAAATGAGAGATTAAAATATCAATTCTAGTCATTGATGAAAATACATGTTTGTGAATGATACTATCCCGTGACCAATATCTTCTCCTTATTGATTAATCAAATTATTTTATTCTTTCAATTTTTTTTATTGCTTAGATAAAAACAAAAATCCCCCCTTGGTTACTAAGAAACTGAAATTTTATAACAACAAGAGCCTCTCTGTGGGAACAAACTCTTTCTTACCACATACTTCATTTAAATTTAGTTGAGTGAGAAAGTGAATTTTTTTTGACGCATACGACTGCGATCATAGTGTCGATACAACCGCACGACAATTGAGAAAGTTATTAAGACAAAAGAAAAGAAGTTCTTCAAAAGATGCATCTTTTCCTTCCCAAAAATCACAGAAATGTGTATATAATAGAGGACAAAATAATAGTGATAGCTCTTATTGTTCCGAGGATCAAGAGAACAAGGCTTTCCGTGCAACTGTTTAATGCACATCTGGAAAGGATATTGAAGTAACTTTAGAGGTAAAAGCACTTGAATGTGATAAACTCTGCAAAGAGAATGAAAATCTTAAAAGGGAACTTGGTATTCTGTATAAGGATATAGAACGTGTAAGCAATGGTCAGACTTATCTTGGAGTCTCGGAAGAATACAAAAAACAAAAAGGTGATGATCGAGAAGCTCCAGAATCAAAGACACTCGACTGTGATCTTCGTGAAGAGAATGAAAGATTGAAAAAGGAACTTGATGATCTGTATAACGATATAGAGATTATTGGTGGTGGTCATTATCATGAATGCGTGAAATGTTACAGAGAGCAAATCGAAGAAAATCATGATCGAGAAGTGAAGCTATACACAGAGTTGGAGAACCTGAAGAACACTAAGGTGAGTAATTCTACCGAATCTGAAATAGATATAAAGTTCAAATTGATAAATTTAAGGTTGCTCTAGATAATGCTCTTGAAAATAATCAAAACACTGGAAAAGGATAATATGGGTCTAAAAGCGGACTTGAAAAAGTTCGACAGTAGCACAAAACAACTTGACTCAATGTTGAAGTCAAATAGAGTTCCTCGTGACATGCGAGGATTGGGCTACAAAGGTAAACAAACTTTGAATACTAAACAGGAAACAAAGTTTGTAAAACCTAAAGACTCTGCAGTAGAAATTACTTCAAAAGTTGCCACAAAATATTGCTCTTCCATAAAAGAAAAATCTGTAGCACCTTCATCTTCAGCAAAAGACGGAAAACGTAAAATCCGTCAAACTCCAATGAAAGAAAATCCACAACAAGGTAACACTAAACCCCATGGTTTGTATGTTACTAAGCATTGCTCTTATTGTGGAAATAAAGTACACTTGGAAAGAGGATGTAGATTCTGTAAAAGGAATGAAAAAGCCATAGATGCACGTGTTTCTGCAAAATTAGCTGAATTCAATAATGCTAAATCGGGACATTATTGTCCTAAAAATGAACAAAAGAATTATTGTAATGATAGTTCAAAGTTTGCTTATCAGGCTTCTACAAAGTTTTCTCAGAATTGCTCAAACTACAAAAGGAGAGATAACCTTGTAAAGACCAGATATGATGTTCCAAATTGGAGAAAAGCTAACTCTCAGAGTTTTCAACATTTCAGTTACCCTAATGTTTCCTCAAGAGATTCATCTTGGATTTCAGGAAGAAATAATAGGAAGAACAAAGCTGCTTCTGCAGAACCCATTTGTAAATGGAGTCCAAAGTCTTCTCTAAAGACAACCAGGATGGTATCGAAAGATAGTCACAATGATGAAACTCGAATGATAAGTTTCAATACTCATGACATTCAAAATATTGTGTTAAACGTTCTTGAACAAATGAATGTATCTCCGTGTTTTCATCGTTATATGAGATAGGTCTCATAATCGGTTACCTTTTTATGATTTTTGTGACTTTTGATTTAGCGGATTTCATATCTAACTTGTTGGGTTGATTAATCAAATAATCATAACAGGATGATGACAATTAATCCCATATGTGAGTCACTTTTATACTATTATCAATTTATTTCTCATAAGTTGTGTATATAGTATACGTATGAGTCTTTGGTATTAGCTTATTACTATTGGCACGTAATAGTTAAAACCATTTCAACCTTTCTCTGGTAAATGTTGCTTTTGTTGTTCTTATGTCTTTGTGAAAGGATGAGAAAAACAATGAGGAAAAGAGGATGCAAAAATTTGAGGTAACAAATTTGTTAGTTAATCTTTTTCCTGTTTAAGAAAAGCATGATTTTATTGCATATATTTTGCTTTTGCTTAACAAATTTTCGGTACAATTGATGTTTATTTCATGATGTGTGTGTGTGGATGTGTGTGATTCAATTGGTTCCGGTTAAGAAAAACTATTATATCTTGTTTTATTGTGTGGTATCAATTGTTTAGGATTACAAAATTTTGGTACAATTGATGTTGTGTGTGATTCAATTGGTTCCGGTTAAGAAAAACTATTGTTATCTTGCTTTTGTATGGTATCAATTGTTTAGGCTTACAAAATTTCGGTGCAATTGCGGTGCTATTAATGTCTATGTTGTTTCAAATGCTTCCGGTTGAGGTAAATAATTATGCAAGATGATTTATGTTGGTTTGTATGAATTATTTATGGCTTAACGAAATAAAAGGTGTACAGGATGAGTTGTTTAGTCCAATTCGATTCCGGATAAGAGAAACTAAGTTAATTTTGATCTTAGTTAGACTTATCGAAGTGAGGTTTCGGTTATTCAAGTCTAATCGAATTCCTTAACAAGAAATGCTAGTTAATTAAACTAGTACTTGTCTTGTTTAAAATTGAAAGGTCTAAGTTTATGGATAACTAGAACCTGATGAGAAAAATAGAGTTTATCTTTATTTTGGTCTTATCGAATTAAGCGGTTGTTTTTGAACAATCGGTTTAGCAAAGGGACTAAAGTGCTTAGTTGTTTTTTGGTTTGCTAAACTAAATTGGAAAAATTGTTTCCTTGGTAACATATAAAAAAAAAACTACTTGTAGTTTCGGTTTTGATATTGATTATCAGAACATGATGTGTGGAACCCTCGTGCCTAACTCTACAGGTTGCAAGTCTTTTGAGATTTTTTAGATTCTTTTCGTGTTGTCCTTTATTTTTTCGTTTCTTTGTCATTTTCGTGACAAAAATGGGGAGAAATATATGGAGTGAACAGGTGATACTGGCATTGATTTTATATTGATTGGTATCGTTAAGGAAAAGAACAATGGTGCTTGAACGTTTATCTAACGAAAGAGTGAAAGCATACAATAAGGGGGAGTAACATGTCATATGAATTAGTATAACAAAGACGTGTGGATTGAAAATCTACCTATCTTACCTTTAGGGGGAGTATCTTTGTTATTATAATGTCAACAACGACATTTATGGTTTGAATATCTCCAGGCTTTTGTGTTGTTGAAATATGAATGTAACGTATGTAGAATGAGTTATTTTTGTAATTTGTTCCTCCATATGTAATAGAGTTTTGTCACTAAATTGACAAAAGGGGATATTGTTAGAGCACTGCTCGGTTGAACCCACCAAGCGTTGGTATGTCAAGATTGGTTGTCATATTTAGTTCCAAAACTCGAGTCGCTATTATATAAACTACAGTCAACTTCGATAGGTTGGACTAGAAATTATAGAAGTATTGTGCTCCAGTTACTCACAAAGATCTGAAGATGGATTGAAGACAACAAAGACATCTTCCTTCAGCTTGAGGTTAGTCACCATGACTTGAGTTATTCCATATCTATCTTGTGTCTTTCAAATCTTTTAGATCGAAAACATAACATGCAAAATTATATTCTTATGAGAAAATTGTCAATGAATTTATCATCATAATCCATTGAATGCTATTGTGATTATGTATGGGTATGAGGTGAGGATTTCATCCTAGGGAACAATGTTTACATGTGTTCTAAGAAGTAAGTTCATAAACTTGTTTGTGAACCGAAAAGGAAATTGCCAGGTGTTATTGGTTTTGTTATTCATTGCATATCTTATGAACAACCAATATGTGTGATTGAGTATAACCGCTCACAACTTGTTTGTGTTCTTGGTAGAACTATTCACAAAGGACTGACTTATGTATTGGTATGACTTTTATTAGTGAAACCGATCTCAAGTAATCACCTGAGATGGTATGATCGAGTTTGTGTTGTGTCTGACCAAATCTGGGTAAAGGGGAACCGATCCTAGTAAGAGATGCAGTACATCACAAAGGGGAATCGATCCTTGTAAGAGGTGCAAAAGGGGAACCGATCCTATGAACATGTGTAACAATTTTTCTTATTGGGGGAACGGATCCTATGCACATGTGTATCAAGTTTTCTTATTGAGGGGAACGGATCCTATGCACATGTGCAACAAGTTTTTTTTATTGGGGGAAGAGATCCTATGCACATGTGCAACACGGTTTTAACTATAGGGAACCGATCCTCTAGACATATGCACCAAATTACAAGTTAGATACTATATATATATATATATATAAACCGATTTTGGAAATATATTGCATATCTTGAGAATATTTTTGGTTTTGGAAATTCCTTGGTGTCCAAACTATCTTGACTATAAATACTTGAAGTTTGCATTTCTAGCAAACTAATCCTTCGTGACAGCAAACTTCCTCGATTGTGTTGTTACTGGTGTAGCCGCCTATTCGGAGAGGAGAGTAACCTAATTAGGCGAAATCTCTTACGACCGCTCAGTTTAAAGTCTTCTTTGGGATTGAGAAGCTCTAGCGTGTACCGTTGGTGGGAAACTAGAAGATTGCATTGTTAGTTCAGTTTTTCGATTATTGATTTGTTTGTAACGGTTGTTGAATCTTTGATTGCACCTAGTTTGTTTATTCTTGAGAACCTTATCTTCTGATATAAGGCTCACTCAAACTAGATCAAAGATCAACGTTTCTACGGATCTAAGATTTTCTAGATCCGTAAGATAGATTCATTGATTTGCCATTGTTAACAGACTCCATTCTGTGCGACAAATCAATAAGGAATCAAGTTTGTTTTTGCAGGTTGTTACTTTGAAGATTAAATCGAAGATTGAAGACTTTGAAGATTTGAATATTTCTGTTCTTGTGTTTTGATTTTTGGTGTAACTTTCTGTGACTTGATTTTCGGGGATCAAAGAGGTTGTTTATTTTCAATAAACATAACCCTTTTTAAGATCAACAAGTAGTTTGTGATTCTATCATAAACCTTGTAATCAAGAATGATTATTTTGGTGATCATTGTCTTGTTTGATCTTGTAATAGAGGAACTTCGGATCTGGTCACAGGTCTTAAAAATTGGAGAATCCTTAACTACGCTTATATCATATATTTCGGTATTGTGATTAAAAAGTGAGTTTTGTTACCAAACAGTTTATCCTTACTGTTTGGAATACGATCCAAAGGAATCCTGTCTTGAGAGATTGAACCATTAAGAAGATAGATTAGATTTAAGTCATAAAGAGAACGCCTGTTCTGCTAGGATATCTAATATCAAATATCTATTGAGAACTTCGGTTCTGCTAGATATTGTCAAAACAAATATCTATAGAGAACTTCGGTTCTGCTAGATATTGTCAAAATAAGAATACTGGTGAAGCTGAGTAACTAGGATTTAAGTTTACTTAGTAGTGTCTACATGAAGTTGCAGGTCTAATTTTTGTAGCGTCTTAATTCATTGAGTATTCAAATCTGGACTAGGTCCCGGGGTTTTTCTACAAGCTTGTAGTTTTCCTCGTTAACAAAATTCTGGTGTGTGTGCTTTACTTTATTTCCGCATTATAATTGTTTTTATATTATAATTAAAGTAATTACACTTGTACGTTAACTAGGCACTTGATATTTATCTTATAAGGTTTCAGTTATCAAGTGAACACTTTGTTGTAGTATTGTCTCGATTTCATATCCATAGACGATCACAAAAAGTGTATTGGATTTCTCCACTTGTCTGATATAATTACTCACGTGTTAGGCTAGTCCGGACTAGCCCTATAAGTGGACACTGTGTTGAAATATTCCTGAGTGATTGTTGCTCCAAAAGGTTTATACACGGTAGAGATTGAATAGGTTGTGATCAAACGAAAAGATTGTGGGTTATTTGGGTACCCTCACCTTTTCACTTCTAAAAACACGTTCTCCCCATTTCCTAATCTGGCATAAAGCTACAAGCTCCAGTAATTATTATTTTTTTGAATAATATTTTGTTATTCGCTCGTATTAGTTTACCACGATATCTGACATACTTGCACAAGTTGGGTTAAAATTGATCAATCTCAAGGTCAATCTATTACTGTATTGAGTGTCAAACAAACACAAGTTAAGTTAATCCAAGATATGATATAATTTTATAAAAAAATATGAAAACGAACCAAAGTTACTTAACACGAAGCTAATCAATCTCAAGGTTAATTTATCTATTGCTGCAGTAACTGGAACCTAACACCTTGTGTTCCTATTTGTTTTACCAATTTTAACACGAAAAGTTACCTGAACGACAAGATTAAACAGCAAAAAAGATCGGCTGAAGTATGAGAACTTAAACGTAAACTTGAACAAATAAGAGTTACACATATCAAACTTAACCTGAAGTATGAGGAAAAAAAGCTCAGCTGCAATACTGCATGTATGATTTCAGGTTCAGGCATCCATTCAATAAACTTGAATCATTAACTCAAAAACTCAGCTGCAACTTTTTTCTCTTTACCTGCAACATTACTTCCAATCCACAATAGCACCACCACATCTCCATCTACAACTCATACTAACATAGCCATTCCCATCCAATGCTAGCAAGCATTTACATCTCAGTAGCCACCACTTCTCCACTCCGTTCCACAAAATATCGTACCTGCTTCTTGTTTCAGCTCCAACAATTTAGGTGAAAAATCAACTTGTAATTTCATCTGTACAACCAACCATATCACCACCACTAATTTCCAATAAGCAATACTAGTGTAATAGATTCGATTTCATTGACAGAGATACAACAAACTACATAAAATCAGAAGTAAAGTACACAAAATTGAGCAATTCAGTCAAAGTATATGAAATCCGTAACAAATAGAGATTATGATTCTATGATTTCGATCTGAAAACCGATTTTCTGTCGAAATTTAAGATAAAGAGATCGATTGATTTTCAGTAAAACTAGAAAAGAATTTGTAATATGTTTAGAAGTTTTTCGTCTTGAAAAAAGCAAGATAAAGATTATACTATAACATATCTGAACTTTGATCATGAGTTCATAAAGAAAATTCAGTTGAAATCATAACTTCAAGGATTTCTGGAAAAAAAATCAAAATCGATAAAATATAAGTTCGATTAAATTAAAAGATGATGATAAATGAAACTTATTTGCAGGTCGATCTGATTATGTAGATGAACCTTCAGATGCAATTGATCTTCTCGATCGGATGCAATTGATCTTCGTAACAATTGAAATTACAGAGGAATAGAAGGACAAGATGAAAATCGATGAAAGAAAACCCTAAAACTTCTCCTCTGTTGTTATAGTGTAAGATCTAAAAGGAGAAAAATGAATCTCATAAAGATAAACCCTAGAAATTCTTTTCTCTACAACAGAGAGAAAGAAAGACGAGAGAGAAATAAAAATATTTTTTGGTTTTCCTCTTGTATATATAGAAAAGGGTAATATTTCCATTACTAAAATATCATTTTATTGAAAAGCTCGGAAAATAAAAGTATTGGGCCTAGGAATAACAAAAATTGGAAAATATGCAGTTTACCTGGTTGGGAGAAAATTGTGCATTTTATGGAACTGTTTTTTGGGGACCATGGTTCTATTTTTAGTAAGACATTTAGAAGTAAAGTGAAGACACCCCTTATCCAAATATTTATTTAATACAAAATTACCCTTCATAATTAAGTTTGTGTAATGATTAGTTAGTATAATTAAATTCGGTTAATTAGTGATTAGTGTAAGATAAAATAATATTATTTTTCTTAAAATTAAGTTATTGAAAGGAAGAAGAAGGAGATTATAAGAGTTGGAAAAACTCAATTATTTTTTTATTTTTTGAATCAAAACCTTCAAACCACCCAAGCATACTTCAAATATAGTTTTTTGTTGCTTGAATTGGCCAAAATTTCCTGAAAATAAGAAATTTTATAGCATGAATTGGGTTAAGTCAAACAAGTTCGGCTACAAGATCTGAAGAACAGGTAGCCAAACTTATTTGGAAGTGTAGTTTCAGCTATTTTTTCCTAAAACGCAGGTAGCCGAACTCGCTTTTAATGGAGGTTTTGATGAGTTCGGCTAACAGGTTATGGGACAGGTAACCGAACTTTTATTCTAGAGGATACAAAGTAATGTTCGGTTTCCAACATTAATTTTCGACTGAACCGAACTCAATATTAGAGTGAAGTTCGGTTAGGAGAAAAAATTCTCAAATAAACCGAACTCAACATATGTGTTTGCATAGTAGAGTTTGGTTTTGAATGAGGAGTTCGGTGAAAACAATTTTTTGCGAGTTCGGTTTCGAAAGAATTAATTCGTGATAACCGAAGTGTTCTTCGTGTTCTTGGTTTCAGAATGTTCGGTTAGAAAACTAGTTCTTTTTTTTAACTATTCCTAATCGAACATGCCACTTTAACTTCCTTTTAAACCATATTTTGATGATTTCTACTCAATTTTTCCAATCAAAAACGAATTAAAAACGATTGATGACTTTTTCAATCGAACGCAGAACGTCAAGGAAAAAGAGAAGAAGAAGAGAATAATTATTTTTTTTTGAAAACTAAAAAATTTCGATGCCCCTCCTATCTCTGTCTTTTTTTTTTTTTTTGGTTAATAAATTCATTTAGATTAGATGTACATGATTAGATTTATATAGTTATTAGGTTAGTTTTAGTTTAAATTAAAGTAAAGGGTAAACGTGTATTTACCTAACTTTAAGACATCCTTATAAGTATAGGGAGGTTGGCCTAATAAAACCATGGTCCCCGAAAAAACCATGGTCCCAAAAAATCTCAAGTACTGTCAAAATGTGTAGAACCCATATAGTGTGCATTTTATGGGTTTGTGTTTGTGTGTGTAGAACCCATATAGTATGGGCCTATGGGGTTTACAATAGTTTTCACATCTCAAGTAGGGCTGAGCATAAAAACCGTAACCGCGGTTTTTATCCGTATCCGTCCGCAAAATTGCGGGTGAAAACCAATCCGCAAGAGCTATGGACCGGACACGGATGCATTTTCAAATCCGCAGGCGGTGCGGTTACGGTTGCGGTTGGGATTTGATAACCGCGGATTACCTAAGTATAATCGATTTCTTCTTGGGCCTCTTATTAGCTAAGTATAATTAGTTGGGCCTATAGCAAACTCTTCTTGGGCCTCTTATTAGAGTGACTCTACACGTAGCGAGGCTGCGAGAGGATAAACTCTTATTTTCTCTTCTTTCTTCTTCATTTTTCCTTCTTCTTCTTTTCTTTCTTCTCTTCTCTGCTTTCTTATGTTCTTCGCTCGAGTAGTGATTTTGAGAGTAGATTCAAGAAAATTCAATTCGTGATGTTGTTTAGATGGAGGAAGAGTTGATGTATCAGGGAATTACGAAGAAGAAGGTGCTTCCGGGAATCGTGATGAAGAATCAATGAAATTAGGGTTTCATGAGAAGAACTCTGAGATGATTTAGAAAGTGAATCTGACGCTCTAGATAGATGATTAGAAGTGGGTTTTGTTGATTGTGGAACGGGTCGAGGTTAATTGGATGATATGGAGTCATGCGTGAAGAATCTGATAGTTAGGGTTTCATGTTCTTCCCTAATTTTAGAACTAGAGTTTTGGAAACCGATTGAAGATTGATTTGGAGTTAGACAAGAAGAAACTGAAGGCCGGGTGTAGTGAATTGAGGAAGAATCTAAGAAGAAGGTGATGCTTCTGAAACTGATTAAGAATAGAAGACTAATATCAGAGAATAGTTGATGATGGTGTGTTGCTTCAAAGGCTGTTTCAAACTCAGCGGAGATGTGAATTAGATTTCAGCATTAGTGGGTGGTGGAACATCAATTCAGGGAAGATTATTGTTGGGTAAGTCTGTATGTTGTTTAATTTCAGTGTTTGAAGTTTAATTTTGGTTCCTTAGGAATTGGGGTTATTCATGTGTTCTTTCCAAAATCAGTAAATTAGGATTCGTGGATTTTAGTGGAACTATTCGTTTATTTGTATTTGATAAGATGAATTCCAGATTTGTAACAAAGATGTTAAATGTCTGCTGTGTGTGTTGGAGTTGTCTTGAAATGGAGCCACAGATTATTGTTGGGTAAGTCTCTTTGTTGCTTATTTCATTGTTTGAGGCTGAATTGTTTAGCTTGTATGTGTTGAATTGAGATGGACATGGCGGATATGAGACACAACTGTGGTTGTTTGTGAAGATAACTTCTTTTTTTTTTGATGATTTTTGTGATTAAAAATCCGCGGTTAATCCGCAACCGGCCCGCACAATCCGCGGATCCGCGGATGTAAAATCCGCGGGTGATTGGGCCGGTCACGGTTTGATTTTCCAAATCCGCAACTTTGACGGTTTGGTTGCGGGTGACCCCTAATCCGCAACCGTCCGTCCGTTGCACACCCCTAATCTCAAGTACTGTCAAAATTCTTGACTTCTCTCGAAATCATTTCCCCTGACTAAATCAGATTTCCTCCCCTCTCAGATTCTTCAATAGGGTTCACGTAATTCTCCATTTTCCTAGTAAGATCTCATCTTCTTTTATAGAAATTATTATTGATTTCAGTTTAAGGGTTGATTCTGTTTCAAAAGGCGTTCTCTCTAGGGTTTTCAAATTTTTTTTTCTTATGAAATTGTTGATTTATTGATTTTTCAGATGGATTGGCAAGGACAAAAACTCTCAGAGCAACTGATGCAGATAATGCTCGTTGCTTCTGCTCTTATTGCTTTCTCTGTTGGTTATGTGATTGGTTCTTTTAGGTTGATGCTGTTGATTTACCTTGGAGGTGTCGTTCTTACTACTTTGATTACTATTCCTAATTGGCCTTTCTTTAATCGTCATCCACTTAAATGGTTGGATTCGGACGAAGCTGAACGTAACTCTACACCACCGGAGACTGTTGTTCAGAAGAAAAAGACTTCGAAAGCTCATCAGAAGTAGGTTTTATAAGCATTTGCTTGATTTGGATTTTAGAGTTTTGGAAGAAAAGTATGTTAAATTGTTGGAATTCTGTTTCGGTGTAGTTGTTGCTTATACTTTGGTCATATCAAGAAAACTTAGAAGAAAATTAAGGGAAATTTATCTTTACTAATTGATTCTTATTTCACCCATTGCTTTAGCTTTTCTTGAATGTATTTGTCTTGCTTCCATTGTTTTTGATTATTACTTTTGCTGGTTGAAAGTGCTCCAGCTTGTAATGATCTTTGTCAGGGTTCACAACTGCTTGTTGTGTCTTTTCGATTGGTTGGTCATTGTCAAGCATACATTGTTAGGGGATAATATATCAAGGCTTTTTACTGTGTAGTGAATTGGATTGGGTTCTGTCTAGAGATTTTGAGCAAACCATCTAGTTGGAGAATCCTGATAGGGAAAGGTTTTCACATGTTATGTTAGTTCTTTGTTAAGAAGCTTCTAATATGCTATTAGTGGAAATGCTGATAGTTTGCAAGATCCTTGGTTTAGGTGTTTATGAGACATCAACGAATGATATTATGGTGCTCAACGAATGAATTTCTTTGTTACTGCATCTCTGATGTCTGGTAGAGTCTTCCATGGATGTGATTTCTAAGATTAGTTTTTGTTGCAAAGTGAATTAGGATGCACAGAAGTTCAGAATTATTAAATTATCACATAGGTTTAGCATTTCCGATGGATTGGCAAGGGCCAAAAACTCCCTGAAGTGCAAAAGTAGATTACTATGTATGTTGCTTTCACTTCTGCCGCTATCCTTTCCTTCAATCGCCATTCACTTAGAAGTTTGGATTCAATCAAAGCAGAACGTAACCCTAAGCATTGCAGCCTTTGTAATCTCCCCCAAAGAAGGTTTTGTTACAAACCTTGGGTTTACCTAATTTGGGTTAACATTGTTTTAGAAGATTATGTATTGTATGTTATTTTGGTGGAAAAGTTCAAAGCTCCACTGTGTATGTGTTTTTTTCCGGTCTTATCACTATTTCATCTTGTTCTTTGCTTTAGTTGGTTTCTGTTGTGTAGGTTCTGTTAATTTGGTTGTGGGAAATTGTTTTTCTGTTTTAAAAGGTATAAATTTTTGTGGGAAATTGTTGATATAGAGCCATTCCATCAATGATCATGGGAGACGCAGTGAATATAATATTTCCAATCTGGCAAACTCGGTTATAATAAGATATCCTCTTTCTTTGATTTGAAATACAACGTTTTTTTTTGCAGGAAAAAATAGATATCTTTGTCCTAAACATTACATACATTCACAAATGAAAATAAGACTGGTGACCAGGTCCTAACATCTATCCTCATCAAAACCATTTTGTTTTTCATTGAAACTTTTATGTTGTCCAACAGATCATGCTGCACATGTAAACAAAACAAAACAAAACAAAGCAGGCCAGTTACCTTAGCTTTTGATTTCTATTGAACATCACAAACGTTTGGTTTAATAGGATCTTGTGGTTTTCTGTTACATCAGATGAGTGGGTACAGAAATAGAACTTGGTGTTAGCTTATGGGGAGAAATGAAGACGAAGCTAAGACAACTGGCTTACTTGTCTTAATTTGACTAACAATTCTGATCCTGTCAGAAACGTGCCTGAAGCACTATGCTCATGACAAGACTTGCATCAGCTAAGCAATTACACTGAACATTAAACGGGACAGTATCCGCCATGGTTGGTCTTCTACGGTACTGATACAACACCACACCATGGTGAATCAAGTGGAGGTGATGTAAAGAAAATGATATTGATCAACTCCTCCAAGGCCCTCACCAATCATCATGACCTGCATTAATCAGGAGCACTCCATGGAGAAGTTTTAGAAGTTCCTTTCAGTATTTTATCTTCAGGTGATAGTGCCGTAAAATTCTTCCAGTTGTCAAGAACAAGTCGGAGGTCTTGAAGCTTATTCTCAATACCAACGCAACAGTTTGCGTGCATCGTACTAACTTTGTTCATATCTTTGCTTGGTTCACAAAACCCGCTGAAGTATGCTGTGTCTAGATACTTTATACTTAAACCCATAGCATTAACCGCTGGATCATGTTTAATGATTTCAAATACTGTTTGATCGTGAGAGTTGGGATATAAAACCCTTGTAAAACTCTAGTGTTATAGCATTCGCTTTTACGTAGTTGAATCCTCCATTTGCTCTGTTGTTGTGGTCATTGGCATCTCCAGTGTAGTGATCACAAGCAATAACCAGCTGATCAGCAGCATTCAAGTGTCGAAACAGATCCCTGAACCACATAATATCAGCATCCTGCAATGCAAAGTTTGGGGAATGAACGTCATTGTATTAGCCTGATTATCTAAAGCAAAAACGGATAGAACCTTACTGTGAATACAAAGTTGTATCCTAGCTCAAGGACTTTCCCCAGGAACTCGATTCTCCTCCACATTAGTTTAAGGTAGTCTGGTGTCATGAACCGTTTTTCAGCAGTAAAATTTACACCCGCAGTACTTAGAAAGTAGCAATGAGGATGTATGGATATACAACGACTATGCGCCTTTTCATCCATAGCCACAATCACCAAGTGGTTTAACAGTTTTTTGGTGTCTTCGCCTATCCGAAAACTTCCAAGGAATAGATCAATCACCGATCCCGTCTCTGCCCATGCATCATTTAGGGTTGTAAGTATTACAGTCCTGTCCGGCATGGACGCATTCCTCAGCACTTTAACAAGCTCCATTTGATCTGCACTCTGTTAATATTGTTGCTTCAACTTTAAGTTTGTTCTTTTTCTCTCTCAAAGGTGAGTGAATTTTACAAAAGATCATTCAACTCTAAAGCAATGATCATGTGGACGCGTCATCTTTTTAGGCAGATGGGCTGATAAGTGACAGGGAACAAGATTCTTTTCTTACACCTCTAGGAATCTTAGCAATTAAAATCAAAATCTTAGAAATAACAGTAGTAAAGTCTAAAATGATTTACTGGATTGCATAACCAACGAATGAAATGGGTGCATTGAGTGCACAAAATTTGGTATCCAGATATCAAAACTTTGCATAAGCCTAAACTATCTCTAGATAATAAGGTCTAGAATTTTAGTGTAATCAAGCTAAGATATCATCAATAATCTAACAATGAAGAGTTGAAGACCAACTCTCAACAATGTGGTAACTCTTACCTAGAAATTTTCCTGATTAGTGAATCAATTTCAAAAACACAACTAAAACTTCCTTACGAATAATAAAAATAGAGAGGCTTACAGTCATAGGGTGTGATTTCTTCCTTATCGACATATTCAGACGGCCTTCGAAAGGACTTGCAGAAAAATAGAAGAGTAAGCAGCCAAACATCATCAAAGCAAAGACGAACAAAGAGGCCTTAGGCTTGAAACTCGCCATCGTAGCAAATATATGTTTCTTTCTATTTCGGTTTCTACTGCCAAAGAAAGCAAAACTTTTGGCTTTAGTTTCCTTTGTGACAACTCTCAGGATATGGGATTTTTAAGATATTCATCTAAGTAGGAAGAAAAGGAAACAAAGGTTATTTGTAAACAAACTAGTATTGATCGAACTTGATATCCATGTTTTAAAAATGTTGTGAATTAGGTTTTGTATTGCAGTGTGATGTTTTTAAGTGAATCAATAATGATAGGAAAATCATTCTTTAGAAACTTCGCATGCAAACAATTAAAAATACTCGTCTTCTTTTCTGTGTCCATTATGTTGGAAATTTTCAAAATGTATGCATTTTGGTTGTTGGTTTGTAGAAATTTTTCGGGTTTTAGTTTGAAAACCTAACTCAAATATTGGATATCCATGCAGAATGCGGACCATTCAAGTGATTTATGGATCTGGCGGATGATTCGAGATAGTTGAATTAATTATTATTCACACGAAATTATGCGTTTTTGAAAATATCCTAACACATTATACAGTTTAAGGGCTCACGAACCTTGTCAATGCTAGATATTTACATCAAAAGGACTTGATGCATATTGCATGTTTAATAGGATTAGTGTAAAACATCCTACACCCCGTGGTCTCACAGAGGCTACCGTCAAAGATTATAGATGGTGTCTAAGGATAGCTTATGTGTAACAACATTCCTATAAAATGCTTGGAGGATATGCAATATTACCCGCATATTCACTTATTCGTTTTAGAACCCACAATTTGTCAACCATTTTCGTACCAGTTGGTAACTGGTTATAAGCTTGACATTTGTGTTTCTACACATTCTTGGCTGTGTTTTATATGTGTAAGTACGACTCCACATCGTATTATAATGGGTCATCGAAACAATTAAGTAGTTTTGTTGGATACAGAATTATCCGCATTTTGAAATCTTTGGCAGGCAATCTCTTAAACGCTCTATTTGCGGATCGTCACTTTGATGAGACAATCTTCCCATTGCTAGGGGAGATAGGAAAAGGATGTTCCAAGGGAACAACATGAATTGTCGTGGTGTGTTCCCACTGTGTCTCATGTTAATTCTTGTACTCACAAATGTAAATGTGAAATAAAAAGAATAATCGATTTTCAGAATGTGCACTGATATCGCTAAAGTGACAAGATCACACATACCAGTTGCAAATATGCCTGCAAGGTTATAAATCCTCAGTTTGGGTACACCATATACTAAGGTGTTACAACTAAATTTGGTGGAAGTGTAGTTCAGGCCGTGGCTCTATAAAAGAAGATAGAGAGACCATCAGGTTCGATTAATGCTCACCTAGAAAGGAAGTAGCTGAACAAGGCACAACCTAATTTATATAATTAATTAAATCATCTCATTATATTGTCTCTGATTATATCCAAAAATCAAACTGGAGGACGCTTCGAAGTTTAATTATTCTAGAGCAGTGAAATCCCAAATTATGAGAACACACGCGAGTCAATGGAAGGATCGTGCAAGCATATTAATGTTATTATTTTTATATACAGTTGCTCAAGTAAATAGAGCACGATGAGATGGAACCATGCTTCTTATTGTTTAAATGTCAACAAAGAGCATAACAAATATTATTATTACAAGAAATTAGTTGGAAGCCTAACAAGCTAAGCTCCAACAACGTACTACTACATTAGTTGAACAGGTTGTCGTGCTAGCCGAGCAGCGAGCCTCATGAGGCTAGCCTAGCAGCGAGCCTCATGAGGAACCAGCCAAGGGAGCTGAAGCAGATAGGGGGCAAGAGCTAACTCTACTTTCCATGTCAAATTCTGCAATATTGCGCCATCGAGGACTCGAACCTGGGACCTCCTGGAACACATCAAACCATTGAGGAACGAGGATGACCATCTGAGCTAGTTACTCGTTTTAAAAATAATGCGAAATAAAAACAATTTAACATAAATAAACTTGTGAAATAAAAGCATTCTAAATTACAAATAACTGGTAGGGATCCTTGTCACCAGCTGGGTACCGACACCCTTGTGTATGACGATACCTAATTTGTGAAAAAAGAAATCACATTTCTTTGCGCTAACATCAAACCTAGACAAGTGATTGTGCAACCTCTTCAACAGGACCACCCTTTATTTTATAATTATAAAAAGTAAAGGGTATATTTGATAGTTTAGTGAAAAACTATGTCTATAAACAGAGCAGACAGATAAAAAAAGACAAACCAAAATAGAATATATGACAGATAAAAATAGACAGAGGGAATAATATTTTTAGAAAAATTCGACGGCAATGATCTTTTTTTTGCTGAAAATGTAAACCCGATGTAATTATACGTAATAATTTCTGGCTGTCCAATCAAAAATATTGCCCATCTAGCGGCCAGACATAACAAATAGTGAGAGTCGTTCGCCGGATGTGTACCAATCACTTACCCAATCTACACCGCATGTTGCCCCATGATGGGTGTCGTAGGCTCAACAAATTAATAATTTTATTTCCACACAGTTAACAGGTAATATAATGGAAGTAAGGATCGTTCCCACGAAGAGCAGTGAGTTTTAGTTGTCAAAGTGTCACAAAGGGGGGTTTTGTTTTAGATTGTAAACAAAATAAATAATCAAAGCAAATAAAGTTGTATTGTAATCAATAGAGAGAGGTATGATCGAGGAATCCTTCTTCGTTAAGAAACCGTCAATGAGTTATCATAATTTCCTACTCGTCGTTAATCATAGATTATCACCAAACGTGGAATAACATCTAGCTCAGTGTTGTTCCCTAAATTCCTTTTATCAATGAGTATGGAAGCTCTCCAATACCAGATTCTATTCGTCTAAACCACCTAGTAGTAGCTTACTCAAGGTGTAATTTGGTCGAATGCTTTATCATTTGTAAATTTATAGGTTGATCCTATTAGTTAGACTCTTAGCTCAAGGTCCACTTTCTAGTGTTGTTTATATACACAATCGCTCCACAGAATCCCTCTGTAAGGTCTTGTGTTTTCTATTTGTGTAAAGGTTATTCGACGATTACTTATCTCCTAACTCAATACTAGCAATATATTAAATCAACAAATCAATTTAGTTGGCCACCTAAACAATCTATCAATCAATTATAAATATTCGATATAGTATAAACAAACGATAATCACATGAAGAACTTCAAAGTAGATTAATATAATAACTCAAATATTGTTTACAACTTAGAATGCATCCTCAATCAATAGGTTTTTAGCTACTCATGGATGTAGAAACATCCATGATATACATATGAGAAAAGTAAAGAGATAACGTTACGAAAGAGGAATCGCTCCGAAACCCTAGCTTTCGCTCCGTATTTTCTCCTCTCCAAGCTTTAAAATTTCGTGACTTAATGATATGATATCATTTTACATAACCTAATACCTTTTCATAGGTTTACATTGCTTGGTATTCACGTATTTAGTTCGGTTCAAAAACCCGACCCGAAAACACGCAATAGGCGACTCCAAACGTGCCCTTAGGCCTTCATAACCTAAAAATAAGGTATTCAAGGACTTTAAGTATGCGTACCCGTACGCATACTGCAAAATCCAGCAAAAAAATTCGGATTTCAGGTATGCATACCTGTATGCATACTTTACCTTCTTCGGTATTCGATAAAAACTCGTTTTGGCCACAACTTCTTCGGCTGAACTCGGAATGACCTCATTATTTTTGCATTCTTTTTATCTTTCAATTATCTTCAAGATGGTGATGAAAATCCTTATTTTGAATGAGTTAAGCTTGGTCTTTGGCATGTCTCTTGAATTTTAGCATTTTTCTCCTTTTTGTCGCACTTCTTCAACTTCTCTTGGACTTGGGCACTTGGATACTTGAAATACTTCTCATCCTAGCTCTTTTCAGCACTTTGTAGCTCCTTTCTGGATGATTCACCTAATTGAGACAAATAAGAGAAAACCAAAGTAATAATACAAAAATATGCAAGAATAATAGCTAAAACAAGTATGGAATGGACACTAAAACCATATGAATTATGCACTTATCAAATTCCCTCACACTTAGATTTTGCTAGTCCTCGAGCAAACTAAATAAAACTAATCCTAAATACAACAACTCCATTTCGTTGAGAAAACGGTTACACTTAGCATGTATAACAAGCATTTAAACCCCTAGGTGTCCCTAGTGAACGAGTTTTAGTCTCGTGAGGGTTTACAAGAGGTATACCCACAAAAACCACTCCAATTTCTCGCCTTGGAAGAACCACTAAGGATAGACACAAAGTAATAGATAAATAATTAGCTTGCATATATTCTTTAGCTGCAAACATCCCACATACATTCCAATCATCACACACGAGCAATTAATTACGTGTGACATTCAACCTGATTGCAAAACTCTACTAAGATAGTCATCGTACTTGTTGCAACATTTTCTACAACACTCGCATACTGAAATCACATGGATAGATAAGAGAATGGAAATAGAAAAGTGAAATGTGCAAATGTTGACTAAAGTGAAAGATGTTACCCACAATATTTGTATGAATGTCGTCAAAGGATATATATTTATAGCGCAATAGTTGAGAGAAGCACCCATTTAACTTGACCACATGATTAGATACTCTAAGCGCATGTTTCCTTTTCAACAAGTATGCGATAGTTGCCTTGGATCCTGCGTTCCACGCTTGCTTAGGCGACGGAGACAGGGACAACGTGAAAAAGCGGGGGTCTAACAACCACACCCAATATTTCGCTTAGCAATCTGTATGGAAAAAGTCCAATATACTTTCAAGAGAATCAACTAGACAGTCAGACTTAATCTTAATGAAAGTACATTAAAGAGTTATATCTCTCTCTCTCGATTCAATACTTACTCAAGCAAATAGAAATCTGCGAGTCTAATTGAATACAAGAGGAATCACTTGAACGGTACCAAAGACCAATGTTCAAGGATAAATCAATTTCAATCAATAACCAAAGAGTTGGATTTCCCAATTGATCGATTCAACACACAACCTGTGATATTTCAATTATATAACAAAATATAATGCGGAAAAGAAATAACACAGACACCAGAAATTTTGTTAACGAGGAAACCGCATATGTAGAAAACTCCGGGACCTAGTCCAGATTGAACACACATTGTATTAAGCCGCTACAGACACTAGCCTACTACAAACTAACTTCGATCTGGACTGTAGTTGAACCCCAATCAATCTCACACTGATCCAAGGTACAGTTGCGCTCCTTACGTCACTGATCCCAGCAGGATACTACGCACTTGATTCCCTTAGCTGATCTCACCCACAACTAAGAGTTGATACGACCCAAAGTCGAAGACTTTAATAAACAAATGTGTACGAAAAGTATACGGTAATAGATAAATCTGTCTCCCACAGAAATATCTACGAGTTTTTGTTCCGTCTTTTGATAAATCAAGGTGAACATGAACCAATTGATAACCCAGGCTTATATTCCCGACGAACAACCTAGAATTATCAATCACCTCACAATAATCTTAATCGACTAGCGAAAGAAGATATTGTTGAATCACAAACGATGAGACGAAGGTGTTTGTGACTTCTTTTATATCTTGCCTATCGTAGAAATCAATCTCAAGCCAATCTTACGATTGTACTCAAATACGATAGAAACAGCAAGATCAGATCACGCAACTAAAAAGAAAATAGTTGGGTCTGGCTTCACAATCCCAATGAAGTCTTCAAGTCGTTAACCTACAAGGTCTCGAGAAGAAACCTAAGGTTAAAGGAGAATCGATTCTAGCTAATACAACTAGTATCACACAGGAGGTGTGGGGATTAGGTTTCCCAGTTGCTAGAGTTCTCCTTTATATAGTCTTTCAAATCAGGATTTGCAATCAATGTTAGCTTAGTAACAAAGCATTCAATATTCACCGTTAGATGAATACCTGATTAGATTCAAGCTAATATATTTCAACCGTTAGATCTAACTTAGATTGCTACACACAAATGAAATGCACGTTTATTTAGGTTTGTGTAACCGTACCCAAATGTGTACACTTAGTTGGTTCAACAATAGTTAACCAAATGGTTAGCCATATGAGCACTTCCATATCAACCATATTCTTCTTTACCATAACTAGTTCAAATGACTCAAATGAACTAGTTAGAGAGTTGTTCAATTGCTTAGATCTTATAGAAGTATACAAGACATAATCGAAGTAAAAACGATTTGATTCACTCGAATCAATTCATGAACTTTATAGCCACGGTTTGCAAGTATGCATTCCTTAGTTTATATAAGTTTAAGTTCACGAATAACCGTTTTTAGAAAATAACCAACTTAAGTACGCATACTGGTACGCGGGCTTAAGTACCCGAAATAAGTTTGTTTTCAGTTCACAAACTCCAGCAGAAATTCATGGGACGTGAACTTCCGTCAGTGCGCGTACTGGTACGCGGACTTTAGTTCTTGTTTTCCTGAGCAACAAAGTACGCATACTTTGGTTCAAGGAATAAGGACTTACACAAGTATGTGTTTCCACACAATGTTTATATCCTTCCAAGGTTATATATTCTAAACTCTCATTTTAATCATTGAAACATTCTTAGGAGACGTTATATAGTTGTTGTTCACAAACCATTTTTCGTCAAAGCAATTTTCAAGTAATTGAAACTTAATATGACTTTCGTCACTAGTAAAGATGAACTTGGCCAAAGCGAAAGCTTACCAACACATATTTCGAAAAATAGATAAGCGAGATAAAATCGGCTCGAAATAGCAAATGTATATAATCAAAGTCTATATAGCAATACGATTTTTGTCTCAAGATAGGAGATAGAGTAGATTGACTTTTGAGTGATAGATAAGTTCAAGTCTCGACATACCTTTTAGTCGATGAAGTTCCACCAGTTCGTTGAGTAGTTCTTCGTCTTTGTATGATGATCGCCATTGAGTCTTGAGCTCAACTACACTTTCTATCCTAGTCCGAGACTTAGCTAATAGTAGAATATAAATCAAGACTTATAGTTCTGATTACTAACATTGACAAACATGCTTGAGATAGCAACGCATGCGAGTTCGACCGAGCAGTGCTCTAACACAACGTTTCACGCATATTGCCACCCAAGTGTCAAGAACATAATCAATAGTCATTTTGACTTGCTATATAATGATGATAGGTTTTTATTTCCATCGACCACATGATTAGATATTCTAAGAGCATGTTCCTTTTCATCAAGTACGTGATAGTTGCCTTGGATCATGCGTTCCACGCTTGTTTAGGCGACGAAGATAGGGACAACGTTTCACACGTATTGATATCCAAGTGTCGATAAATGAACATGATTAGATATTCTAAGAGCATGTTCCTTTTCAGCAAGTACGTGATAGTTTCCTTGGATCCTGCGTTCCACGCTTGTTTAGGCGACGAAGACAGGGACAACATTTCACACGTATTGTTATCGAAGTGTCGATAAATGAAGAGGAGCCTTATAATTTTTTTTCCCTTTTTTGGCTCACTCTTTATGAGTGTAATACAATTGTCTATGGGGCTTTTATATACTCAACCAATGATTACCTTGCTATAACATCCCCGGCAGTATCATGATCCCACCAAATCACTTTGGAGAAACATAAAACTGCAAAAATAAAAAGAAAGTGATTCAGTAATGATTAATTGCAAGGATGAATCTTTCAAAAAACTACCATAGCTGAGTTTCGCATTCAATTATGAACGTATATATTTAAGGATTTTAGAATGATAGAGTGGGACTCAATCTATAGCTGTAAGAACTGTTTCAACCTTAAAAGGTTTAGAGTGTCATCCTAAATAGCTCATAATTAACTCCAAAAGATGAAGTCTCAAGAATGCAAGAAATCAAATAGTATTATTTATTATATGTATATGCAAATATTATGATACTAAATGCTCCCCCACACTTAAACTCAACATTGTCCTCAATGTTCAAAACCGATAATTCTGATTTCTGACATAACATCCCTGAAAAACTCAAAAACTGTACAAATGGGTAGGGAACTAGGAAAAACATCTTAAACGAAAGTTGTTCGCCTATGTCTTTTCTATAAGGTGTCAAAGGGAATACTGTTTCGATAAACAGTCTGACTTTTATGGCCTCCGGATTGACTGACATGCAATCTGAAAAAGTTCTGGAAAAATACCGAAACACAAATGTCCAGGCCAATCGCTCCAAATTAATGTTGGATATCTTCTCTTTATCTGCAACTGTTGCTGATGACATTGATCCGATATTCGAAAACCAAAAAATAAGAAAAGGATAACAGAGAGATTAGAAGACTAAGAACATATGTATAGATCAAGTCGAGTATTAGATACTCTGTCATGTTAGAGCATGGCTCGGTTGAACCAACCAAGCGTTAGTATGTAATGTTTGGTTGTCATATTTTAGTGAATCAAAACTCATGTTAAGAGTCGCTTGATTATGTACTAGAGTTAAACTTCGTATAGGTTAGATTGAAAGTATTAGGATATGAGACATTACAAGTATTGCGAAGACTTGAAGATGTGAAGAAGCAAGGAGCTACAACGACAACAATCATCCTTCCACTTGAGGTTAGTGATATTTGACTTGAACTGTTTCATTCCCTAACCTATCTTTCAAGTCGTGCATATTGAAAACATAACTGCGAAGCATATTTGAACTTTAAATAGACATAGTATTAAGGAATACAATACGAGGTTTATTGCTTAACCATTAAACTTTGTAGATAAGACATCGCCATAATCATTTGAATGCTCTTGTGATTATGTATGGGTATGAGGTGAGGATTTCATCCTAGGGAACAATGTTTACATGTGTTCTAAGAAAGTAAGTTCATAAACTTGTTTTGTGAACCGAAAAGGAAATTGCCAGGTGTTATCGGTTTTGTTATTCATTGCATATCTTATGAACAACCAATATGTGTGATAAAGTAGAACCATTCAAAACTTGTTGTGTTTTTGGTAGAACTATTCACAAAGGCCTGACTTTTGTATTGGTATAACTTTTATTAGTAAAACCAATCTTAAATAATCACTTTGGTATGATCGGATTATGTCTGCCTTGGGGAAAGGGAACCGATCCTTGTAAGGGTGCAGTACATCAAGGGGAACCGATCCTTGTATGGGGTGCAGCAAGGTTTACAACATAAAGGGGAACCGATCCTGTGAACATATGCAACACATATAAGTTAGATACCATATATATGTGGGGAACCGATCCTAGTACCTAGTCAACCGAATCTTTTGGTAAGCTAGTGTGACTATGCGTAGTACTCACATGGAGGTAGAAACGAAACTTGTTTTGGTAGAACCGTAAACCCATGATTTTGATTGAATGTTGGTTTGATCAATCACATAGTTCTTGAAAGTCAGATGAACCAATTATAAACTTGTTTGGAAGTGTGGAAAATCGGTTTCAAGGTTGTAAGTGTGAAAGAGAACTTACAAAGTTAAGATGTCGACAAACTTTGAACACGTGTTGAGAATGTTTATTTCTATAATTGTTCAAAGATATTCCTTAACGGATAAGGGAAGAGAATCCCAGGATCGAAACACAAATAAGTTAAGAATCTTTTAATTAAGGTTATTAATTTCATTTGTGTGGAAATTACAGAATTGGTAATGTGCATTTACTAATTATATTTTCCAAGAGATTTCGATTGTTATTTTTGGGCAGAGCATTTCCAGGAATTATGAAAACCGAATTTGTGCATTTATGAATATCTTGAGAATATTTTCGGTTTTGTAAATTCCTTGGTGTCCCAACTCCCTTGTCTATAAATACACGAAGTTTGCCTTTCTAGCAAACTAATCCTTCGTAACAACAGACTTCCTCTTTTTCTTTGTTACTGGTGAAGCCGCCTATCGGAGAGGAGAATAATCTAATTAGGTGAAATCTCTTATGGCCACTCGTTTTAAAGTCTTCTTTGGGATTGAGAAGCTACAGCGCGACCCGTTGGTGGGAAACTAGATAATTGCGGTTTATCTTTGTTTACGATTGACTTGATTGACTAACAGTGGTTGAAATATGATTACACCTACTTTGTTTATTATTGAGAATCTTCTCTTCTGATATAAGATTCACTCAAACTAGTTCAGAGTTTCGACATGGATCTTTACGTTGTTGTTAGTTCTAAAGACGATCTTGTGATAATCCATTGTTAACAGACTTCGTTCTGTGCGTGATTGATCACAAGAGATTCAAGTGATTGTGTGCAGGTTTTTATTGAAGATTTAAGAAGATTTGAAGACAAAGAAGATATTGAAGATCTGACTTAGGTTTTATAATCTTTGGTGTGCAAAATACTTGTTTCGGTAAAATAGGATCCAATTAATAATTGGATTGATTAATTGAGTAGATCGGCATCAACACGGTTTTTCGGATTAAAGGTGTTGTTGGCTTAATCTTAAACGATTACTTTAGGGTGATTAAACATAAGATAGATCTAAACCCTACGAAGGAGTTTATGTTAAGATAAACGGAAGAGCCTTTGTCCGACTCATATCACTTGGTTGAATAGAGTTGATACCAAACAGATTACTTGTTCCTTTACTGTTTGGAATACGAACCAAATGGATTGTTCCAAGTACGTGACTTATTCATAGGTCGGAGGCGTGGGAATACAAATGGAACTAAGTGAACTATAGGGTTAGTTACTTGGTCTCAACTATAAGAAGTTAGGTGTAATTGTGTGTAGCGGCTTAATCCTGAGAGTATTCAATTCTGGACTAGGTCCCGGGGTTTTTCTGCCTTTGCGGTTTCCTCGTTAACAAAATCTTGTTGTGTCATTTACTTTTATTTTTCGCATTATAATTCTTTTATTATAATTAAAGTAAATTACACAAACATTAATTTCTATTTACTTGATAAGCAATCCTATTGTGTTTGGTTAAGTCCGAACCTTTGTATCAAGTAAACATACTTCGTTGTTGTATTGTCTAGATCTCGTATCCATAGACAATCACACGAAGTATGAACCGATTAGTTGTATTGTCTCGACTCAGTCAATAGACAATCACTTTCGGAGAAAGGACTTATAGGTAGGAAAAGTTTTATCTTGAGGTATATTTGGGTACCCCTCGCCTTTTCATTTGGTATCAGAGCAGGCAAACACGAAAAGATCTAACAATCTGTGTTTGGTGTGATCCAACCTATAAGAATTCAATCTAATGAATGATTCAGTTAACGTAAAGCAAGACATCAAGAGTTCTGAATTAACACTTGATGATGGCATCTACGAATCAATATCTGAAGATATCATCACTAGAGTTTCTAAGAGACTAGTTAATCATGTTAATAATGTAGAAACCGATGACGACTGGAAAATAAGTCTACAAGAAAGGCTAGATGAAATTTCCGATGTTGATGACTCAGATTTTGAACAAGAAGTAGAAGAGGATATCTCAGAATACTCTAAATTGCTGAAACCTTTGAAAAATGAAAAGCCGAGAACTTCGGATTTCTTGGTTTTATGACTCCTCTTTGTCATGAGAACAAGAAATTGAAGAAGGTTTTTCAAGGTTATTATATTGGTTTCCAAAACCGTGAGTATCTTCTTAAAGATCGTACAAACGATCTCAATTCTAAGAAATTAGAATGTGAAAATCTTTGAAGAGAACTGTTTTTGTCAGAAAAGAAACATGCTGAATCGGAAGCTATGTTTAATTCTCGACAAGTACAGGGTCTTGAAGAAAAAGCCAGTGCTAGTCTCTCTCAAACAAAATTGTTAGAGAAAGAGCGTGATGTTGCTCTTGAAAAAATTCACTTATTGGAAGAGAAACTTGTTGAATCTGATGCAAGGATTAACTCTCAACAAAAGAGTTTTGAAGAAAAAGAAGGTATATATCTCTCACGAGAAAAACGCCTTGAGGCTGAGCTAGCCGGTGCTCTTGGTAAAATCAAGATGTTGGAAGAAGAAAATTTGGAACTGAAAAAATCCAATGAAAGCTCAAACAAGTTAACCTCAATGTTAGAAGCAAGTAGAAATCATCGTGATACACGAGGATTGGGCTATGAGGGAATAGATGCTTCAAATATTAGCGAAGAGGTAAAATTTGTTAAAGCTACAAATTCTTCTTAATCAGAGGCTTCCACTGATGACAAAGATGCTCATATTTCTTGTAAAGAAGAAAAGTCTGTCAAGCTTAAGAACAAGAAGAAGAAGAAAACTCACCGAGCTCCAATGCAAGAGGATCCACAAAAAGGTAACATTAAAACTCATACTTCGTATTTTTATACTAAGCATTGTTGTTATTGTGGTAATAAAGGACACTTGCAATGGGAATGCAAAGTTCGTAAGATGCAAGATACACTTTCCTTTGTATCAAACGAATTGTCTAAGTTTGCTCCTCATAAGAATTCAGATCTTTATTGTCCTAAGTTTGGGCAAAAGAATTATTATAATGATAGTTCAAATTTTTCATATCACTCGACAAGGTCATCTCATAAAATACCCAATTATCGAAAGAGAGATGACGCTTCAAATGCAAAGAAAATATCTGATGTTCCAAATTGGAGAAAGGGTGTTTCGCAAAATATTCAAAAGGGCGATGATCCTAACGGTATTGTGAAGGAGAAAGTTGCTCCTGCGAAACCCAACTCTAAATGGGTCCCTAAATCTTCCATATCCAAGAAGGGACCAAAATTTAGTCACAAGAATGACTCTCAGCTGTTAATTGTTGGTGACAATAATTACAAGAGTCTTCTTGAAAGGCTAAAGAAAGACATTATGTCTGAAATCTCTTGTACTAGTAAAGGTTGTGATAATGACACTCTACATCACAAGTCAAAAAAGAAAAACAAGAGATGGAACAAAAGAAAACAAACCAAGCAAGAGGTCAAGAATGATGACTCCGTCTTAGTCACTCGTGACGAACAAGACAAGGATCAACTCAACACAACCTAGTTGTGTTAGAATGTGCATGCTCACCATTAGTGCTCAATATTTTTAAAAGGTGAGGAAGCACATGAAAAACTGAGCACAAGATCTCTCGGTTATTATATGACTAATTAACATCTTTAAGAGATTTCTTTTCTTCTATACTCATACTCTCTCTATATATATTTGAGGTTTTGATAGAATTAGTAATTGTGAGTTTATGATGTCGATATCTACTGATCATATATGTGTAGCTCTTGTTTTTACGGTTAAAACGAGCCAAAAATCACTGAATTCGGACATCGTATGCAAAAGTTATGTCGAAAACGGTTTAGTATTGCGATCTGTCACAAGTAACACATGGGAACCGATCCTAGTACCCCCCCAGGGAACCGATCCTAGTGAGAGGTCCCCTTACGAAGAAGTGTAAAAACTGTTTGCCAATAACTTCTTCATCCGAACTCGGAATGACCTCATTCTTTTTGCGTTGGTTTCGTAATTAAATTTCCTATAAGAATGTGGTAATTTCAATACTTGAGTTTATGTTGAAAATTTATGGTGTATTGCAAAGTGATGTATGAGATGTTTGATTTCGGTTTTATTACCTTAGTATTCGATCTCATATATTGTGAACCCTCATGGTTTGGGTGACTTTTTGATTTAGCGGGATTAAGTTCTATCCCTAGTAGGTAGGCTTTATCAAAGGATTATTAGGGGTTATAATAGAAACAATATGTGAAAAAGTCACAATATATTGAATCGGTTTTGGTTTAGCATAAAAGCATATGTGTTTCGACGGTTTTCAACTTTTGCTTGCAATTGGTAAAACCGGTTTTCAACCTTTCTCTGGTAAAGGTTGAGGTATGTTTTTATTCTTTTGTTCACACATAAGGATGACAACGTGGTGATATTTCGATATCAATTCTCCCTGGACGAAGATGCAATCATATTGGAGAAGTGGATGCGAAATTGGAGGTAACAATCTTGTTAGTTAATTGTTTTCCTGTTTAAGAAAAGTCTGAGTTTATATTATATATATTGTTGCTTTTGATTAACGAAATTTAGGTTCAATTGAAATTTATTCCATGATGTGTGTGTGAATGTGTGTTTCAATTGGTTCCTGTTAAGAAAAACTATTGTTATCTTGCTTTATTGTGTGATATCAATCGTTTAGGCTTACAAAATTTCGGTACAATTGATGTGTGTGTGATTCAATTGGTTCCGGTTAAGAAAAACTATTGTTATTATCTTGCTTTTGTATGTTATCAATCGTTTAGGCTTACAAAATTACGGTGCTTATAATGTCTATTATTGTTTCAATTGCTTCTGGTTGAGGTGAATAATTATGCAAGTTGATTTATTTTGGTTTGTATGAATTATTTATGGCTTAACGAA
Source organism: Papaver somniferum (assembly GCF_003573695.1). NCBI lineage: Eukaryota > Viridiplantae > Streptophyta > Magnoliopsida > Ranunculales > Papaveraceae > Papaver > Papaver somniferum. Next base: position 46,171,951 of record NC_039362.1, on the reverse strand, counting down.
ATAATATGTGTACGGGATGAGTTGTTTAGTCCAATTCGATTCCGGATAAGAAACTAAGTTAATTCTGATCTTAGTTTGTCTTATCAAAGTGAGGTTTCGGTTATTCAAGTTTAATCGAATGCCTAAACAAAGAAATACTAGTTAACTAACCTAGTATTTGGTTTGTTTAAAATTGAAAGGTCTAAGTTTATGGATAATTAGAACCTGATGAGAAAAATGTAGCTTATTCTTTATTTTGGTCTTATCGAATTAAGCGGTTGTTTTTGAATAATCGGTTTAGCAAAGAACTAATGTGATTAGTCGTTTTTGGTTTGCTAAACTAAATGGGAAAAATTGTTTCGGGCAATTTTTTCCTTAGTAACATATCAAAATAAGACTACTTCTAGTTTCGGTTTTGATATTGGTTATCAGAACATGATGTGTGGAACCCTCGTGCCTAACTCTACAGGTTTGCAAGTCTGTTCTGAGATTTGTAAGATTCTTTTCGTGTTGTCCTTTATTTTTTCGTTTCTTTGTCATTTTTGTGAAAAAAGGGGGGAGAAATATATGGAGTAAACAAGTGATACTGGCATTGATTTTATATTAATGGTATCACTAAGGAAAAGAACATTGGTACTTGAATGTTTTATCTAACGAAAGAGTGAAAGCACATATTAAGGGGGAGTAACATGTCATATAGATTGGTATAACAAAGACGTGCGGATTGAATATCTACCTATCTTCCTTAGGGGGAGTATTTTCTTTTTTATTATAATGTCAACAACGACATTTTCAAGGATTGAATGTGAGCAGTTTCACTGTGCTGTTGAATGGGGAATCAAGCAGATTGTAATGAATTATTGTAATTTGTTTATCCATATGATGTAAGAATTTTGTCACTAAAATTGACAAAGGGGGAGATTGTTAGAGCATGGCTCGGTTGAACCCACCAAGCGTTGGTATGTCAAGTTTGGTTGTCATATTTTAGTGAATCAAAACTCACGTTAAGAGCCGCTTGATTATGTACTAGAGTTAAACTTCGTATAGGTTAGATTGAAAGTATTAGGATATGAGACATTACAAGTATTGCGAAGACTTGAAGATGTGAAGAAGCAAGGAGCTACAACGACAACAATCATCCTTCCACTTGAGGTTAGTGATATTTGAATTGAACTGTTTCATTCCCTAACGTATCTTTCAAGTCGTGCATATTGAAAACATAACTACGAAGCATATTTGAACTCTAGATAGACATAGTATTACGAGGTTTATTGCTTAACCATTAAACTTCGTAGATAAGACATCGCCATAATCATTTGAATGCTATTGTGATTATGTATGGGTATGAGGTGAGGATTTCATCCTAGGGAACAATGTTTACATGTGTTCTAAGGAAGTAAGTTCATAAACTTGTTTCGTGAACCGAAAAGGAAATTTCCATGTGTCTAACAACACCACCCAATATTTCGCTTAGCAATCTGTATGGACTAACTCCGAAATACTTTGCTAGAGAATCAACTAGGCAGTCAGACTCAATCTAGATAAAAGTATCTCAAGGAGTTAATATCTCTCTATTGATTTGATTTTTACTCAAGATAAAAATAATAGCGAGTCTTTATCAAATACAAGGAATAACTTGGACGGTACCAAAGACCAATGTCCAAGGATCAATCAATATCAATCAACAAACAAAGGTTGGATTTCCAATTGATGATCACGAACGCACAACCTGTATTATTTCAATTATATAAAATATAATACGGAAAAGAAATAACACATACACCAGAAGTTTTGTTAACGAGGAAACCGCAAATGCATAAAAACCTCGGGACCTAGTCCAGATTGAATACACATTGTATTAAGCCGCTACAGACACTAGCCTACTCCAAGCTAACTTCGGACTGGACTATAGTTGAACCCCAATCAGTCTCCCACCGATCCAAGGTACAGTTGTACTCCTACGCCTCTGATCCCAGCAGGATACTGCGCACTTGATTCCCTTAGCTGATCTCACCCACAACCAAGAGTTGCTGCAACCCAAAATCGCAGACTTGATAATAAACAAATCTGTCTCACACAGAAAAGTCTATCAAAGGATAAATTTGTCTCCCAAAGATAAACCCTAGGTTTTGTTCCATCTTAAGATATAAAATCAAGGTGAACAAGAACCAATTGATAATTCGGTCTTATATTCCCGAAGAACATCCTAGATTAATCAATCACCTCTCTACAATCCTTCCTGACTACACAGGCGGTTTGTCGAGGAATCACAAACAGTGAGACGAAGATGTTTGTGACTTCTTTATCTTGCCTATCGGAGAACTCTCACGATCTCAATACAAAGATTTTACTCGTACGATAGAAGATGCAAGATCAGATCACACAACTACGATAAAGGTAGTATCGGTCTGGCTTCACAATCCCAATGAAGTATTTAAGTCGTTAACCTGGTTTTAGAGAAGAAAACCAAAGGTTAAAGGAGAATCGACTCTAGCGAGCGCACTAGTATCACACAGACGTGTGGGGACTAGTTTTGCATAAGGCTAGATGTCTCCTTTATATAGCCTTCAAATCAGGGTTTTTCCTTAGTTACAAAGCAATCCATATTCACCGTTAGATGAAAACCTGATTTAGATTCAAGTTAATATTTCTCAACCATTATATTGAAAAATTAGCTTGCCACACACTTGGGTAGACGTTTACTGGGTTTGTGAAAACCATGCCCAAACGTGTACGTGTATGTTGGTTCAACATAGTAACCCAAAAGGTTAACCATATGAGTATTTCATATTAACCTTGTTCTTCTTCACCATAACTAGTTCAATTGACTCAAATGAACAAGTTAAAGAGTTACTCAATTGCTATGAGATCTTATGTAACTTGATAGCCACGGTTTGCATAAAGCATTCCTTAGTAATTTAAGTTTCATGTTCAGAGCACATCTTTAGATCATAACCACTTAGGCTCACAAACAAGTTCAGGGACTTAAGACAACCGGTGGAGTTTTCCAAACTCAGCCGAAAATCTCGGCAAGGAGACTTTCACCAGTTCGCGGACTAGGTGCGCGGACTGAGTTCGCGGACTTACACGCAAACGAGTTGTTGGAAAATCCCAGCAGAAATTCTCGGTCGAGAACTTCCGTCAGTTCACAGACTGGGTTCACGGACTTAGCAAAGCCAATTCCTCCTGTTTCTCTCAATCAACAAAGTTCAAAAACTTCGGATTAAGGAATACATGGTTGTGTAATCTAAACTCTCATTCCAATCATTGAGACATTCTCAGAGGACGTTATATAGCCGTTATTCACAGACCGTTTCGCGCCAGAGCAATTCTCAAAGTAATTGAAACTTTTCATGACTTTCGTCACGAGGTGAAGATAAACTTGATCAAAGTGAAACGCTTTACCAACACATGATTTCGATATATAGATAGGCGAGATATACTCGGCTCGAAATATCAAATGTGTATGATCTAGTCTATATATCATACGACTTTTGTCTTCTAAGAAGTAGGAGATAGAAGAGATAGACTTTTGAGTGATAGATAAGTTCAAGTCTCCACATACCTTTTTGTTGATGAAGTTCCACGGTTCCTTGAGTAGATCTTCGTTGTTGTATGATGAATCTCCATGAAGTCCTTGAGCTCAACTACACTTTTCTATCCTAGTCCGAGACTTAGCTATGTAGGCTAGAAATCAAGACTCATAGTTTTGATCACTAACATTGACAAACATGCTTGAGATAGCAACGCATGCGAGGTCGACCGAGCTATGCTCTAAAAATCTCCCCCTTTGTCAATTTTAGTGACAAAACTATTAATACATATGGAATACAAAAAAGATAAACTTTAGTGGCTCCTATTCCATAGTCTAATCTTCAACGTTCCCTGAAATCTTCGTCCTTCCAAGTACTCCAATGATCCCAAAGGTTGTAAGTTTAGCATCACCGTTGTTGAAGATCCGTAGCTATAACAATGAGAGAAATCGAGATTCTCGATCATTATTATACAGTACCATAGTATTATTATGTAACATCAAAGTCCAATTGTATCACGACTTTAACAATAATACTACGGTGATATGTATCACTCCCCCTTAGTCAATACTCCATCTCGATCATGGAAACAACTCCCCCTTACACAATGATCCGAAAACCATATGTATTTGTAGTGTGAACTATAATATTTCTCCCCCTTTTGTCAATAAAATTGGCAAAGGTACGCAAACGGGATCATAATGAAATTTCCACAAGAGACATTTCATAGACTAAAAGAAAAATACATACCAACTTAATTAAGATGCAATCATAAAGCCGAAGCTAAATGCATTCATCAAGGAGTTTTAAGATACACGATAACCCCTATAAAATTCCACAGCCGCACACCCCGCAAGATATTACCATTAAGCACAAGTTCAAAAGAACTCTCCCCCATTTGATGTCATTCCCGAAAGAACAACAAGAGCGACCTTAATTTCGAAAGAAATGAAGGATTTTTTAATTGGACACCAAAAACCATAGAAATGATTTTCTACATCCAAAACTCAACCAAATCAATCACAAGAAAACCCATGATTAATTTAATTGGAATACGCAACTAAATCAAACCACAAAAGTGATCAATTTAATTGAAAGTGCTTAACATAAGTAAACTTACGGAGCTACGACTAAAGTAATCATACGGATATGACTAACTTAATCGTTCACATACTCAACATAAGGAAAACCTTACGGAATATACGACTACATTAACCAATAGAACATGATTTGTATAGCCGTTCATATACTCAACACAAGAACTTGTGGAATATATGAAAACTCAACTAGACTAATTACAAGAGAACTTATAATTAATCTAATTGGAATACAAACAACCAAACTAATCACAAAAGTAATCAATTTAATTATCAAAGGATTTGCTCGACAAAAGAAGAATTTCGGAGCAAACAACTAAATAACCAACCAAGATGATTAATTTAGTTCATAATGCTCAACATATAACATCTTATGGAACAACCAACAAAGCCAATAAGAATCGACATAGTTGTAAGGTGCTCAACATAAGACACACAATGGAGCCTTCACGGTAAAACATAACAAAATGGATCAATGAAGATCAATACCGTGGATAACATACAAGGATCTATTCTATTTTCCATCATAACGACATAATAGACTTTATCCTTGTCAAACAAAAGATTTTATCCTATTTTTCATCAAACACATGACTGCATAGGCATAACTTTTGTAATTGTCAGTAGTCCAATCGTCCTTTCATCAATACGAATACCAATTCATGAACGACTTTACTTTTGACAGCATATGGGACCTTCAAGTTCATGGACGCAAACAATACATATCCCATAATCAAATTGCAATATCACAAAATCATAATGATCAATACTGCAATAACATCATCCTCCAAATATTTTTATAATTTAAAAACCAATAAACCTAAAAAATAACATAAGAATATGAAAACAAAAATATCTATGTGTAGTCACAATCATCGCTATTGAAAGCACTAGTTATTCTTCCAACTAATCCAAAAAGAAGACGTACTAGGCAACAAAGAAAAAACAGACTCTTAGTCCAAAACCCAGACACTAAAAATCAGATGGACGGTTTTGGAGACTCATGAGCCTTGTGATCATCGAGCATAAGAGTGACAGCAACCTCATCAACCTTTGAGGAAAAAACCTTTTTGAGAGGTTCTTTAACGCGGTTCTTCATGAGAGCAAGGTTACAGTTAACCTTTTTCAACACAGCTTTTATAGCATCAAGACACTTCATAGTTCCAACAAGTTGCTGTGAATCAATGATCACTTTAGTTGAAATCTTCTCCCCAGTATCTGAGTAAGAAATAAAAGATTAAAGAAAAGATCCTTCAACTTCAAAAAGAGTTCCCTTTTCTTTATCAAACTCAAAGTACATACCATTATCAACAAAGTCTTCAGGAAAATCCCACGAAGAAGAAGCCATTTGACGAGAGACCTAGAGTGGAAGATTTAACTCAATAGGAAGGGTATATAAAAGTTTTTGAGAAAATTAGGGTTTAAAAAGTAGGTATAAGAAACTCAATCTAAAAGCGTACAAGTACCCTTACGAGGCCCCAACACAAAACGTGAAGTTTTTTGAAAGGCAAGACAAAAACAACAAAAGAAATACAAACAGTGAAGATAAACTACTCATGTCGAAGTATGTGACTGATTATCCATCTAAGAACGATAAGAAAATAGTTAGATAATCACAGATACTTTGCACAAAGTATACCTATTCAATTCTCACACAACTAGGATTTTTGGTAGGTGAGATATCAACCTTGTGATTAATTTGCACAAGTATGAGCATTCAGCTCATTAAATGAACATTGCTTTTGTTTGGCCTTCCTTTTTTTATTATCACTCAGTTTAGAAAAATAAGACATAACTTGTTCTGCATATTCTTCTGAAGGCTTTCTCTGAGGATTAAATCTAGGACCTCTTGTAATTGGTTCAATGGGATCAGAAAAGATGGGAAGCCTTTTTCTAGATTTAGATTTACCAAAAACATTCTTATAAACACTGGGAATACATTCATCAGTAATATGAGAGTTAGAATGTACTTGTGTCCTGTGATGACTTCTAGGAAGAATTCCATGTTTATAAGGTTCTTGGTTTTCTGTGGATATATGATTCACTGCGGTAGTCGTCTGACTATTTTTTCCATTGATAGTGGATAAAAACAAATTACGAAGCTTATAAATTTGTTTCCTTCTGGAAAAACAATGGAGAGCATAGTGATTTCCTTTTCTACAGAAGGTACAGGTTCGTGGAGGAGAAGTAACAACAGGCACTTGTTTGAGCTTCATAGCCATCGGAGAAGATTGTAAGTTATGAAAACTTTTCTTGACACAATCTTCATCTGGAGAAAAATTCATTTTGTACAGTAACTCATGAGAATTGGTTTGTGCAAAAGAACTTTTCATTGAGACAAAGTTTTCTTTTTCCGGGGACTTGCACTGTCTATGGGCTAGAACAAGTGAGGCTTCAAGTTTCTCTTTGTCAACACGAAGTCTGTCTAGATCGGATGAATGTGTCTTGATCAAACATTTCTCTCTAATTGATCCTTCTTTAACCATCTTTTCAAGATCACAAATCTTTTCACGCTGTATATTGTTCTCTCAAATTCATCAATGAGCTGTACATGATCCTTGAGATCAACAAACTCAGTAGATTTTTTTGTAATTCTGGTGAGCTCCAATTCAGCTTTAGCCATTATGTCAAATGTCTCATTGGAGGAAGAGTGGCTGACACAAGATGAGACAGTATTCCTACCTCGAGATTCGGAAGAATAAACTAAGGAGTGATCCTTTGAGGTATTTCCGAGACACTTAACAAAGTTGACAGCTTTAGGAGGCATTTTGGTATGCGTATGAGATTCTGTCCACAGACTCAGATTGCCACAAACACAGACTTATAAGGTCTTTAACGTGTTTGCCTGCTCTGATACCAATTGAAAAAGCGGGGGTCTAACAACACCACCCAATATTTCGCTTAGCAATCTGTATGGACTAACTCCGAAATACTTTGTTACAACATCAACTAGACAGTCAGACTCAATCTAAATAAAAGTATCTCATGGAGTTAATATCTCTCTCGTGATTTGATTTTTACTCAAGCTAAAAACAATAGCGAGTCTTTATCAAATACAAGGAATAACTTAGACGGTACCAAAGACCAATGTCCAAGGATCAATCAATATCAATCAACAACCAAAGGTTGGATTTCCAATTGATGATCACGAATGCACAACCTATATTATTTCAATTATATAAAATATAATGCGGAAAATAAATAACACATAAACCAGAAGTTTTGTTAACGAGGAAACCGCAAATGCAGAAAAACCCCGGGACCTAGTCCAGATTGAATACACAATGTATTAAGCTGCTAAAACACTAGCCTACTCCAATCTAACTTCGGACTGGACTATAGTTGAACCCCAATAAGTCTCCCATCGATCCAAGGTACAGTTGTACTCCTACGCCTCTGATCCCAGCAGGATACTGCGCACTTGATTCCCTTAGCTGATCTCACCCACAACCAAGAGTTGCTGTAACCCAAAATCACAGACTTGATAATAAACAAATCCGTCTCACACAAAAAAGTCTATCAAAGGATAAATCTGCCTCCCACAGATAAACCCTAGGTTTTATTCCGTCTTAAGATATAAAATCAAGGTGAACAGGAACCAATTGATAATCCGGTATTATATTCCCGAAGAACAGCCTAGATTAATCAATCACCTCTCTACAATCCTTCCTGACTACACAGGCAGTTTGTCGAGGAATTACAAACAATGAGACGAAGATGTTTGTCACTTCTTTATCTTGCCTATCGGAGAACTCTCACGATCTCAAGCCAATCAAAGATTGTACTCGTACGATATAAGATGCAAGATCAGATCACGCAACTACGATAAAAGTAGTATCGGTCTGGATTCACAATCCCAATAAAGTCTTTAAGTCGTTAACCTGGTTTTAGAGAAGAAAACCAAAGTTTAAAGGAGAATCGACTCTAGCGATCGCACTAGTATCACACAGACGTGTGGGGATTAGTTTTGCACAATGCTAGATGTCTCCTTTATATAGCCTTCAAATCAGGGTTTTTCCTTAGTTACAAAGAAATCCATATTCACCGTTAGATGAAAACCTGATTTAGATTCAAGCTAATATTTCTCAACCGTTAGATCAAAAAGTTAGCTTGTCACACACACTTGGGTAGACGTTTACTGAGTTTATGAAAACCATGCCCAAACGTGTACGTGTATGTTGGTTCAACATAGTAACCCAAAAGGTTAACCATATGAGCATTTCATATTAACCTTGTTTTTGTTCACCATAATTAGTTCAATTGACTCAAATGAACTAGTTAAAGAGTTGTTCAATTTCTATGAGATCTTAGGTAACTACACAAGACACAATTGAAACAAAGATGATTCGATCCGATTGAATCGGCTCATGAACTTTATAGCCACGGTTTGCATAAAGAATTCTTTAGTAATTTAAGTTTCATGTTCAGAGCACATCTTTATATCATAACCACTTAAGCTCACAAACAAGTTCGCGGACTTAAGACAACCGGTGGATTTTTCCAAACTCAGCAGAAAATCTCGGCAAGGAGACTTTCGCCAGTTCGCGGACTGAGTTCGCAGAATTACACGCAAACGAGTTGTTGGAAAATCCCAGCAGAAATTCTCGGTCGATAACTTCCGTCAGTTCGCGGACTGAGTTCGCGTACTGGGTTCGCGGACTTGGCAAAGCCAATTCCTCCGGTTTCTCTCAATCAACAAAGTTCGAAAACTTCGGATTAATGAATACATGGTTATGTAATCTAAACTCTCATTCCAATCATTGAGACATTCTCAGATGACGTTATATAGCCGTTATTCACAGACCGTTTCGCGTCAGAGCAATTCTCAAAGTAATTGAAGTAGGAGATAGAAGAGATAGACTTTTGAGTGATAGATAAGTTCAAGTCTCCACATACCTTTTTGTTGATGAAGTTCCACGGTTCCTTGAGTAGATCTTCGTCGTTGTATGATGAATCTCCATGAAGTCCTTGAGCTCAACTACACTTTTCTATCCTAGTCCGAGAATTAGCTATGTAGGCTAGAAATCAAGACTCATAGTTTTGATCACTAACATTGACAAACATGCTTGAGATAGCAACGCATGCGAGGTCGACCGAGCTATGCTCTAACAACATGGTTCTTCGGATTAAAGGTGTTGTTGGCTTAATCTTAAACGATTATCTTAGGGTGATTAAACATAAGATAGATCCAGACCCGACGAAGGAGTTTATGTTAAGATAAACGGAAGAGCCTTTGTCCGACTCATATCACTTGGTTGAATAGAGTTGATACCAAACATATTTCTTGTTCCTTTACTGTTTGGAATACGAACCAAAGAGATTATTCCAAGTACGTGACTTATTCATAGGTCGGAGGCGTGGGAATACATACGGAACTAAGTGAACTATAAGGTTAGTTACTTGGTCTCAACTATAAGAAGTTAGGTGTAATTTTGTGTAGCGTCTTAATCCTGAGAGTATTCAATTCTGGACTAGGTCCCGAGGTTTTTCTGCATTTGTAGTTTGCTCGTTAACAAAATCTTGCTGTGTCATTTACTTTTATTTTCCGCATTGTAATTGTTTTATTATAATTAAAGTAAATTACACAAACGTTAATTCCTATTTACTTGATAAGCAATCCTATTGTGTTTGGTTAAGTCCGAACCTTTGTATCAAGTAAACATACTTCATTGTTGTATTGTTTCGATCTCGTATCCATTGACAATCACACGAAGTGTGAACCGATTAGTTGTATTGTATCGACTCGGTCAATAGACAATCACTTTCGGAGAAAGGACTTATAGGTAGGAAAAGTTTTAGCTTGAGGTATATTTGGGTACCCTCGCCTTTTCATGTCCTTAAGACAAAATTCACCCCACTCCGGTGCTAATGGCTCTTACTTGTGAAACGTCTCCCAGGATACAATGATCTTTCTTGCTCGAGTAGAAGCACTCCAAACTCAAAGAAACGACGAACCAAACTTAGTGTTTATCTCTCAATACTATGACAACAATGAATGCAAGTGAAATCAGATTTGTGTGTGTGCTTTTCTTGTATTTGGAAAGAAGCATGAGTGGGGTTTATATACTTGACAGGTGACTCTTAGGAGAGTCATGTCTTTTGGGAGAGTCATGTCTCTTCATGGAGAGTCACATGTCTTGGAAAGAGTCTCTTCACAATTTGGTGTAACCAACTTATCCTAAATTCTATTCAATTTTTCGAACACTTAACAGACTCCGAATTCAGATTTTATTTTTGTAAAATAAAGGTGAGTCTGTTCTCTTTAAAAGTTGGGGTCAACCACTCAAATCGGACTCTGTATGAATTCTCGAGAGCTGTTTTCGTGACAACTATGCAGTCAGAATTTTCTGACGAGAATTCGTCAAAACTTTCATTATAGATTTAGGACTTTGTAAAATTCAATATGGGAATGCAAGATATGATATGCAAAACTAATAAAACTAAAAACAAAAGGGATAGAGATACAAAACCGATGGGTTGCCTCCTATTTAGCGCTTAGTTTAATGTCCTCAGCCCGACTTAGCATTCTCCAAACTACTTCTCCAGAGGAAGTAAATCATGAAGCTCAATCTCTTTCATGTTCACATAAGCAATGCTTTCATAATATGGCTTCAATCTATGGCCACTCACCTTTAAAGTTGTTCCATCTCTAAGACTAGAAATTCAAATGCACCATAAGAGAAAACATTAGTACCAACAAACGGTCCAATCCATCTGGACCTTAGCTTCCCAGGAAATAGTCTAAGACGAGAATTAAATAAAAGAACTTTTTGTCCCACAACAAAATACTTTCGAGAAATCATTTTGTCATGGAAAAGCTTCATCTTTTCCTTGTATATACGAGAACTCTCGTAAGTATCATTACGTATCTCCTCTAGCTCATTGAGTTGTAGCTTCCTTTGTTTCGCCTCATTGTCATAATCCATGTTGCACATCTTTATCGCCCAATATGCATTGTGTTCAAGTTCAACCGAAAGATGACAAGCATTGACATAGACCAACCGATATGGAGACATACCAATCGGTGTTTTGTACGCCGTTTTATATGCCCAAAGCGCATCGTTAATCCTATAACTCCAACCTTTCCGTGTAGTGTTAACGGTTTTCTCAAGAATGGATTTAATCTCATGGTTCGAGATTTCGGCTTTCCCACTAGTTTGTGGGTGATACGGCGTACCAACCTTGTGTGTTATGTTGTACCTCTTGAGTAAAGCATGGAAGGATTTCTGAAAATGAGAACCTCCATCACTGATAACCACTCTTGGTGTACCATGTCTGGAGAAAATATATTCCTTCACAAATTCACAAACAACTTGAGAATCATTAGTAGTGGTGGCTTTAGCTTCCATCCATTTCGAAACATAATCCACGACAAGAAGTATATAATATTTTCCATAAGAATTGACAAAATGACATATAAGATCTATACCCCCACACATCAAAAATCTCTACAGTGAGAATAAGATTGAGTGGCATTTGATTTCGAGCACCTAGATTGCCAGTTCTTTGACATCTATCACAAGATTTGCAAAAAATATATGCATCCTCAAATAGAGTAGGCCAATAAAATCCACTTTCAAGTACTTTGAAAGAGGTGCATTTAGAACGGAAGTGACCACCACATGCATATGTATGACAAAAAAGTAAGAATAGATTGAAATTCAGAATCAGGTGCGCACCTGCGGATGATTTATCAGAACCGTATTTCCACAAGTAGGGCTCATCCCACACATACTGCTTGGCTATTTTCTTAAGCTTAAGCTTTTGAAAATTAGACATTGTACTAGGTACTTTTCTTGTAGCCAAATAGTTCACTATGTCCGCGTACAAGGGTGTTGAATCTTCAATTGAGAAAAGTTGTTTGTCTGGAAAACGATCTTGTAAAGGAAGTTCTTCTTCGGACACGACAAGTCTACTGAGATGATCCGCAACAATATTTCCAGCACCTCTTTTATCCTTTATTTCATAATCAAATTCTTGCAATACTAGAATCCACCGTATTAGTCTTGGCTTAGCTTATTTCTTCTTTAATAGGTACCTAAGTGCTGCATGATCAGAATACACAACCACTTTTGAACCCACCAAATAGCATCTAAATTTTTCTAGTGCAAATATTATAGCCAAAAATTCTTTCTCGGTGGTAGAATAGTTGATTTGTGCATCCTTTAGGGTCCTAGATGCATAATAAATCACATGAGACAGCTTGTCTACTCTTTGACTCAAAACGGCTCCAACCGCATAGTCACTTGCATCACACATTAATTCGAACGACAAACTCCAATCCGATGACTTGATAATTGGTGCATTTGTCAACAATTATTTCAATTTATCAAAGGCATCCTTACACTCCTTGTTGAAGTAAAAAATAACCTCCTTTTGCAATAATTTTCACATCGGCATTGAGATTTTGGAGAAATCCTTGATAAACCGCCTGTAAAAACCTGCATGACCAAGAAAAGAACGAATCTCCCTCACCGGAGTGGGATATTGTAAGTTTCTTATCAAATCTATCTTTGCTTTGTCAACTTCAAGCCCTCGAGAGGACCCAATATGACCAAACACTATTCCATGGCTTACCATAAAGTGGCATTTCTCCCAATTTAAAACAAGATTAATGTTTATGCATCTTTTAAGCACAAGTTCAAGATTTTGTAAACAAATATCAAATGAATCACCATAAACACTAAAATCATCCATAAATACCTCAATTATGCGTTCCACGTAGTCCGAAAATATACTGACCATACATCTCTGAAAAGTGGCAGGTGCATTGGAAAGACCAAACGACATCTGTCTATAAGCAAACGTACCAAAAAGACAAGTGAAAGTAGTATTCTCTTGATCTTCCGGCGCAATAACAATCTGATTGTATCTAGAATAACCGTCCAAAAAGCAATAATGTGAATGTCCCGCTAACCTCTCTAACATCTGATCAATAAAAGGCAAAGGAAAGTGATCCTTTCGAGTTGCGACATTAAGCTTTATGTACTCTATGCACACTCTCCATCCTGTTTGAACTCTTGTAGGAACAAGTTCATCATCTTGATTTCTAACAACAGTGACACCTGCTTTCTTAAGCGCCACCTGAACCGGGCTAACCCATTTGCTGTCAGAAATTGGGTAAATCACCCCCACACTTAGCAATTTGAGGATCTCTTTCTTCACGACCTCCATCATTGGGGGGTTAAGCCTACGCTGAGCATCACGTACAGGCTTAAAATCATCTTCCATTAGGATTCTATGCATGCACATGGATGGACTAATGCCTTTAATATCAGTAATTGTCCAACCAATAGCCGTTTTGTGCTCTTTCAGAATCCTAAGTAGACGTTCTTCTTGTAATTGGGTGAGGTTCTTTGCAATAATCACCGGAAGTTCTTCTTTATCACCTAAGTACGCGTAATTTAGGTGGTATGGAAGCGGCTTCAATTCTAGTTTCGGTGCCTGCACAATAGAAGGTAATGGAACCTCATTAGTTACGGGTAAAGAAATATAAGAAATATTACCCGTTTTTGCTTCTTGTAATGCTGTTAAAGCACCACACATCTCCACTAGATTCGGAGAAATATAAGTCAACGTCCAGGTTCGGCTTCCCGTGAACATCCAAATCAATGTTATTGCGTAACACAACTCCAAGTTCATCTTCAACATTCAAATCAAACATTTGTTGTGCTAACGAACCAATAACATCAATAGAGAAAACTGAGTGAACATCACTAGGATAGCGCATGGTTTCAAAAATATTGAACCGTATGATCTCCTTATCAAATTCCATAGTGAGTGCACCACTATCAACATCAATCTTCGTCTTTGCAGTCTTCATAAACGGTCTCTCAAGAAGTAACGAAATAGATGAACAATTATCTCCATTGTGCATATCCACAATGTAAAAATCAACCGGAAATATTAACTGATTCACTTGAACTAACACGTCCTCCATGACTCCCTTAGAATATATACTGGACTTGTTAGCCAGTTGAATAGTGATATTTGTCTCTTTTAAAGGTCCGAGATTCAGAGAATCATAAACATTTGCTGACATAACACTTATGGAAGCACCTAAATCAAGCAAAGAAAGCTCAAATCGTCGGTTACCAATGGTCACGGGAACGGTGAACCTACTAGGATCTTCACACTTCGTAGGCATCTTCTTAAGTAACATAGTTGTAGCACTTTCGCCCACTTGAGTGATCTCGTTAGCAGTCAACCTATCCCTCCTTGTACACAAATCCTCCAAAACCTTAGCATACCTGGGTACGGTTCTGATGGCCTCAATAAATGGAATGTTGATGTGTATCTTGCTGAAAATATCCATGATCTCCTTGTCTTGAGCTTCTTTCTTTGAATTGGCAAAACGACTAGGAAAATGAGGTGGTATGGTAAAACTGGGAACCGTGTCCTTGGGTTGGCCGGTTGAGGTTGGATTTTCCTTTGGTACAGTTTCCGCCTCTACTTCCTTATCAATATCATCACTAGATATGCGTACTTCCCCCGTATCCAGCTTAGAATCTGCTACTTTCCTTCCACTTCTTAAGGTTACTGCATTGACGTGTTCTCTTGGGTTCACAAACTGTTGAGATGGGAGTGTCGTAGACGCCTTTTCCTTCAGTTGATTCACGTCCGTAGCCAATTGTCCCATCTGAGTATGTAAATCTCTAATAGCATTATCAGTTTTTAGTTGATTTTGTTCGGCTTTTTGTATGAATTGATTGGTTTCTAGATGACCATGTTTGATTATGGAGATGAGTGCTTCAAACTTGGATTCCTCATTCTGAGGTTGTTGTTGTTGAAAACTACCTTGTCTCACATATGGATTAGGAGATGCAGCTTGTTTGTTAGCATAACTGAAATTAGGATGATCTTTCCAACCAGGGTTATAAGTATTAGAATAGGGATCATACCTTGGCCTCTGATTAGGAAATATAGCATTTACCTCGGCATCCTCTTCGTATGGTGGAGCAACTACAGAGGCTATACGATGAATTGCCTTTTCAATAGTACTCAATCGATGCTCTGTATTTGAATCTCCAATCTCGCTCACTCTCCTGACATTTGAATCATGCCTTGTATAAAATTGTTGTGCATTAAAAGCCATGCTTTCAATCAAACTTGTTGCCAGCAAAATCTTCTTCTCAGTAAGTGAACCACCAGCAGCTGCATCAATAAAATTTCGTTGATCTGGAAGTAATCATTCGTAGAAGTACTGAATTATGTGTGTTGGTGATATGTTGTGATGTGGGAAAATTTCCAGCAATCTTTTGTATCTCTCCAAGTATTCATAAAGAGACTCCCCCGTAATTTGTAAGATGCTACTAATCTCCTTGCAAACAGAGGATGCCTTAGAAGCAGGAAAATACGTCTCTAGAAATAGTTTTTTCATCTCAGTCCATGTTGTAATACTCCCTGGAGGAAGGTAATACAACCATTCTCCTGCTAGATCTATTAAAGAGAATGGGAAAGCTTGCAGAAGTGTTGTATCACTATCTTCGGTACTTTGACTAATACTTGTCATCTTCTGTTGAAATTGTCGAAGATAACGATTCGGATCTTCACCTGGAAGCCCTTTGAACTTTGGTAGATGATGAAGTAGATTCAACTTTAGCTCTACTGGGTTAGTGATTGTAATACACAGTGGTTGCGAATCTAAGCATGGAGATGTCAACTCTCACAGCTTCCTCTCCTGAGGCGGAGAAGGTGGTGGTGGATTTGTGTCGTATACCATCTCTTCTAAAGGAGGTTCTTGTTGTGTTTGCTGACGTGCTTGTAGTACCGTTCCTCTACGAGTTTGAATATCGCACCTCTGGTATTCCCAGTGTTTCGGTGCCAGAGATTAAGTACCTAAAAAATAAAAATCTAGAAAACGAAATTAAAAACTAACAAGAAGTTATAAAAACAATAACAAAACTAAAAAAAAATAACAACTAAAGCTACCGACTGCTCCCCGGCAGCGGCGCCAAAATTTGATGAGTGTCGTAGGCTCAACAAATTAATAATCTTATTTCCACACAATTAGCTGGTAATATAATGGAAGTAAGGATCGTTCCCACAAAGAGTAGTGAGTTTTAGTTGTCAAAGTGTCACAAAGTGGGGTTTTGTTTTAGATTGTGAACAAAATAAATAATCAAAGCAAATAAAGTTGTATTGTAATCAATAGAGAGAGGTATGATCGAGGAATTCTTCTTCGTTAATAAACCGTCAATGAGTTATTATACTTTCTTTCCTACTTGTCGTTAATCATTAATTATCATCAACCGTGGAATAACAGCTAGCTCAGTGTTAATCCCTAAATTCCTCTTGTCACTGAGTACGGAAGATCTCCAATACCAGATTCTATTCGTCTAAACCACCTAGTAGTAGCTTACGCAAGGTGTAATTTGGTCGAATGCTTTATCATTTGTGAATTTATAGGTTGATCCTAGTAGTTATACTCTCAGCTCAAGGTCCACTTTCTAGTGTTGTTTATACACGCAATCGCTCCACTAAATCCCTCTGTAAGGTCTTGTGTTTTCTGTTGGAGAAAATGAGTTTATTGTTTTGATTTTATGGTCTTGGTGGGAATGGAACTTAGGACCTTTGGGTCTCTAAGAGCACTTACTCATTTCTTATGAGTGAATGAAATAGAACCTTTAGTCCCAACTAAAGAGGAGTTCCACTATATAGCTATCCTTTATGGATAGTTAGCAAAACAATGTGGGTGGAACGGGTGGGGCGAAATATTTTTGACTTCACTAAGGCTTGAGTTTAGGGCTCAGGCTCGTGCTTCCGCCATGGACAGGTCAACCAAGAATTTTCTTTTTTGGACAAAATACTTTGATTTTATTACCTAAACAATTTTGAAATTAAAATAAATTTTGTCATAATGTTGTGCATGTTTTGGGGGCGTTTGACCCGTGCAACATTATTTTGTTGCCAAGTTTAAATTATGATGACATATTTTTGACATTGATTTCTTTCCAAAAATCAAAATATATTGACATAATTTCGAGTTAATGTCATAGCTGTTTTGTGTCCGTTTTATTCTTTATTGCCTTGCATGGCGCAAGGAATTGATTCTCCATCAATTACATTTATCGCACCTCTCCCTTTTCTAGCTATAAAAGAGACTCGAAACTTTCATTTCAATTCGTGTCCAGAAGAAGCTACTATCCTTCTTCTTTTCTTTTCTCTCCCTCTGTATGGTATTTTCATTTCTTCTGCGCCATTGCTGTTGAGTTCGTAAGAGTGGGCAAGTATTGTAGTTCTAACAGTGCTTGCAACAGGCAGTTTTATCCTGGATACGACTTCACCACATGGTATAGGCATCACTCATTCTTGAGGCGTACCGGTCAACTATCGTGTTAAGGACAGCGTGTTGAACACGTGACTTTGTCCTCTGTTTGCTGTCCATTGAGTGTTTATTTACCTTTCAGAAATTTATTTCTAACATCTTATTTTAGTGTTTTATTGTTACAGTTGCAACAATCTTAACACGATAGTTTTTCCAGTCTGTAACAATGGGTAAGAACGATGTTGAAAGGCCTGCAAAGTTTTCTGGGAAAGACTTTAAGAGGTGGCAGTCAAAAATGTTATTTTTTCTGAGTTACCATGAGCTGGATTCTTATGTTCTGAAACCTTTTGATGAATCCTTGAATGATGTTGGTCGTGAGTATGTTTTAGAAGAATGGAAGAGGAATAACTACATGGCTAAAAATCATATTCAGAATTGTTTAGAGGATGCTTTGTATGACTTTTACAATGCGAAGGAGAACTTTTCTGCTTTTGATTTATGGGCTTCTTTGGAGGCAAAATACCAAGCTGAAACTGCTGGAAGTAAGAAATTCTTGGTAGCTAGGTTCATGGAATATAAAATGTCGAATGACAAATCTGTGGTTGATCAATTCCTTGAATTCCAGAAAATTATCAATGAAATTCTTGCGGAAGGTATGGTGATTGATGAAACTTTTCAAGTGTCTGCTGTCATTGAGAAATTGCCTTCTTCCTGGTCTAAGTACAAGAAGAAACCGAGACATGAAACTGGTGAAGTCACTATGGTTGATTTGGGTAAGAAGATTCAAGTTGAAGAATTATTGTGCTCCAAGGACAAAAATGTATCTTCTGCAAGGGACATGTCTAACAAATCTCATGTGACTGAACACAAAGGTGCAAATGCTGGAAAAGGTGACAAGAACCGAAACAACTCCAAGAAACCTCCAGGAAAGAAAGGTATGTTTCAGAAACCTAAATCTATCATTAATAAAATTAAGGGTGATTGATATGCTTGCGGAAATCCTGGCCATATGGCGGTTCACTGTAGAAACCGTAAGGACCTTAAAAACAAAAATAATGTTAATTTGGTTGAAAACAACAAAGATGAATTTTCTGGTACGGTGTCTGAAGTCAATTTTGGTAACCAATGTGAGAGATTGGTGGGTAGACTCCGGCGCTACCAAACATGTCTGTGGAAACAGAGACATGTTCACCTCCTATAATAAAGTAGGGGAAGGAGATAAAATCTATATGGGTAACTCGTTTGCAGCTTCGGTTGTAGAAATAAGCAAAGTTGGGCTCAAGCTCACTTCTGGCAAGACTCTCACATTGAATGAAGTTCTTCATGTTCCGAACATCTGCAAAAATCTTGTTTCTTGTGGTGTTTTAGATGATAAGGGTTTTAAAATTTTAATAGAATTTGGGAAATGTGTTGTAACTAAGGGTAAGGATTATGTGGGGCAGGGTTATAATACTGAGGGTCTGTATAAGCTTAATGTAAATTCTGCTGTAATGAATAAGAATGATTCTTCTGCTTATGTTTGTGAGTCTTTGAATGTTTGGCATGGTAGACTTGGACATGTAAAATATAAGTCAATGATTAAACTGGCTAGTGTAGGTTGTGATGGTTTTCCAAAAGTAGTTGTAGTGATAGTGGTAAAAAGATTCGTTTCAGACTTGTGAAGGAAAGAATTTTTAGATTTAAAAAAAATTATATATATATATACAAAAATATTAACAATGGGAGAGAGGTACTGGGACTAAGGATTTGGCCGAATTCACTACACAGGGTTCATTCATATATTCTTTGACAATTTAAAACTCAATAAATTAACATGGACTCTGATTTTGCCAAGATAGATTCTCAAAACATCGATAGTAAGTCCTAAGCATGATGTATCAAAACACCTAAGCTAAGCATACATCATCAAATTAAATAACAACCAATTAATTCAAATCATATTTCAATTTTAAATTAATGCAAAAGTCATAAAAAAGAATAAAATAAATTTACCCGTGTATGAAATTCACCCTCCTCCGTCGTCCCAGTGTTGGGTTTTAGCTCCTCATGATGAAAACACGCTCAAAATATATTTTTATAGCTCAAATGGTGTTTACAATGGAGAGAAAAGGAGAAAATGGTGCAAAACTGTAATCTGCGACGCACAAAAAACGTCACAGAATGAACGATAAAACACAAGTGCTGCTGCTGTTTAGACTGCACTGCGACCCACGGCTGTGCGTCTTAGACACTGTTGATAAACGACTGTCCTTGCGAGTCTGTTCTTCGTGTTCTTGGTGTTCTTCATCATCAGCAGCAGCAGAAACAGAGTTTCATCAACTCTTGATTTCTACTTCTCTGGACCTCCTCTCGACCCCAATCTCTCGACACCCTTTCTACTCAACCCCAGCAACCTACTTATAGCCAACAGACCCATCGAATCTCACTCATACACTCCATATAATTCTCTTTAACTCGGCAGTAAAGAAAATATTTCTGGGAATATTTTCTTTCCTGTTTCATCTTCTCACGCGTTTT
Source organism: Papaver somniferum (assembly GCF_003573695.1). Classification (NCBI taxonomy): domain Eukaryota; kingdom Viridiplantae; phylum Streptophyta; class Magnoliopsida; order Ranunculales; family Papaveraceae; genus Papaver; species Papaver somniferum. The sequence continues at coordinate 46,151,558 of NC_039362.1, read as the reverse complement.
CAAGCCTCCAAATTACCATATTTAACTCCTTCACGCTCCAGCAGGTTGTGAGGGTCTTCCATGCACGCACAAAACACGTTGAATCTTCTCCAAATCACGTGAAACCCGTGATATACATGAACTGCCCTGTTTTCAACCCGTGAATTGTTTAGCTGATTCTAGCCAATTCTGGTCGAACCAAACGCCCACAGTGTGTTTAATAGGCCATATCACAACTAGCTACCAAAAATCAGCCATTGAATCTCCCTAGAACACGTTCAACAATTTGATCAAAAATCTGCAGAAGTGTTCTCCATTTTCCCGCCAAAAACAAAATTCAAATGGAGAAGATGACCTCCCCCTAATCCTGTACTGGGGTGCGAATAGCAGATGCCTTTTGGGGTGACCCGGGGTGCCCTTAGTAATTGAGGTGCCCCTTATCCAACGGTGAGAGTCCGAATAACACGTGTCCTCCGGGGCTTTTACCAACTTTTCGAGCCGAATTTTCCAAAAAATGTTTATTTTCCAAAGGTGCCTACAAACACATAAAACACCAAAATTAGTACAAACTCGAGTGCCAACAATATATAGTATTGAGATCAAATTAAACACAAAAATGTGTCTATCAAATACCCCCAAACTTATTATTTGCTAGTCCTCGAGCAAAATTTATTTTTGAAAAGATTAAAAGACTACACTTAGCACGTGCAACAGACCGTTAAACCGCTAGGTGGCCCTAGCGGCGGAGTGTTGTCTCCGGAGGGTTTACCAGAGGTGTACCCACAAAACCTTTACTCCTAATTGGTCACAAGTATCCAAAGAGCTATGAGGACATACATATTCTCAACCTATCTCCAAGTAAGTAGAATGCCAGAGAAATTAAAGGTGTCATCTCTAAAGCTGACTGAAGAAAAGGGGAGACACATCCACACCACTGCTAGATAAAGAGATATCCGCTACAAAGCTAGATAAACATTGTAAGATGCGTCCACTGCTTTACAGCTGGATAAGATTAGGAGAGAGATAAAAATGAGAGGGACATCTGCTACACAACTGGACTAATTACGTGTGATGAGTTAAACCAGTGCTAGAAAGATTTTGTGCCAGATTGAAAGCAGACTAACAAAGCAACCAAAATGCATCTTTCTTCGACTCTCTCACAGTGCTCAGTAGAAACAACGCCTTCTTCGGTCTTCAACTGTTGATGATAAACTCTCGAACCTCGTAGAACCTTGACAATTAACTCTTCTCTTCGATTTCTTACTTGACTTATAAATTTCTTCTTCCATATGGCCTTATTGAACAAAAAGAACGTAATGATGTTTCATTTTTTTTTTTTTTTTTGATAAAAACAAATTACAAGACAAAAAATTACATGGCCATGAGAGAAGGACTTTCAAAACTTGGATCTTCGCAACTTGTGATGTCTTGGTATCATGGATTCTAACAACTTATATCATTTGCTCTTATAACTTCAACTTTGATTTTTGAATTATTCTCTTCTATTGTTGCTTCTAAACCTAAAACGTCTTCAACTTTCTTCATAGGTTTTGATGTCGCTCCGCTTGTTGATGATGATAAGTTTCTACTGAGAGAGAGTCGCAATCCAGTAACTAAGACTACATTGTGAGGTTTCTTTGTCTTTCTGGCATTTCCCTGACCTACTTGCCTTTCCATCATGTATGGTTAGTTCCATCACGGTTACCCTCTAAAAGGAACAAGTTCTCTCCTGAATTTCAAGGATCTCAATATCTTTTTCTCTAATGTCTCAATAAGTTGTTATCTCTAGCATTCCAATTTCTATCTTTTCAGTGAGAAACAGTATGTAAACTTAGATAACCGGATACCATGTGACGCTAGAAGTTTCAAAAGTGCAACTAAAAAGTTTCTCCCATACCCCCAAACTTAAATCTAACATTGTCCTCAATGTTTTAAAGATAAAATTAAAAGCATATGAACAAGGAGAAACTGTTACCATTTGAAGCAAAAGAGTTAAGGAAAGATATTACCGTGTCGCATGAGATTGGGTTACCTCCTAAGAAGTGCTAAGTTTAAAGTCTTCAGCCAGACATCGGAAGGAATTAGTCACCTCATAGAATCAAAATGTAATAGCCGAAATAATTGTGGGTCTTCAAAACCAAAAAGAGCTGACCAAAGGAAACTACAATAACCCAAGAAAGTGAACAAGGATAGCATGCCCTTATCTAGTTTCCTGATTAAGATATTTATATCTAATTGTGGTTCAGGTTCAGGTTCTAAGAAAGGGTTTAAATAAAATATTTTCATTGGTTGCGTTTCTTCATAGGTGGGATCCGAATCATTAGGTCCTCGAGTCTGGAAAAACTCAAATATGATCTTAGAGGCGCACAATAATAACCTAAATAACTGAGGAAAGTCTAAGTCAATAAGATTTGACTAACAAAATTGACCACAATGAGAGTAGTGGTCACTCTTAAGCAAATGTGTCGATTCTAATTTCCTAAAGCATTTAGGTTTAGTCTCACAACTTAATATTCGACACATTTGAAATATAAACGTTCCCACATTTGGAAGAAAACTATTTGGTGGGAAAACAAAGTCAATCTGGGTATCATAGCCTGGGCAAACCACATCAACCATAGGATGGGTTTCTAACGACTGAACTTCTTCCTGGACATCATTAGGTTCGGGAGAACGAGTATGAAGGTAATCTTGTAAAATGGTCGAGGCAGAGATATCAAGTCCAAAATGAGGGATCTCTGTAAGAGCTAAAGGTATGGCACAAGGAGAATGATAATCACCCCCAAACTTAGATTTTTGGGTATCTCTAGATAGACTAGCTACAATTTCCTTAATTTCTAGATCATTGGAATCCTGAAAATAGTCAATTGATCCTTCGAGGTTATACTCAAGCGACGCATCCTTACTCATATTTAATAGCTCTACGAGTTCATTTTCTTCGTCTAAGACTATTGTTTCTAAGTCGCTAGATTCTAAAACAACATTTTCGGAATAAACCCGTTCCTCTAAAGCATTATCGGCTTCGTAATCAAAAGGAAAAACTACATCGTCTAAAACGGTGGTATCCCTAATCAAATCCTCGTCCTTTTGAATAGGTGAATAATCATAAAAATTATTTGGATTTGAACTAGAATCATTATAAAGATCAATTGGATTAATAGATTCCTGATCACTATGCCTACACATTTCAGATTCTTCATTACTACTATCCTCATCATAATAGTACGAAGATGATTGAACCTTATCTAAATAAGTGGTGTCTTTTATTCTAACCTCGTCCTCTAAATTAGGAAAATATTCACTATTGATATCAAGGGTAGAATTAGAAACACTATTTTGGAAATTTAGATCATTTCGAGCAGCATTAGCTAACTGTTCATTTTATGCCTCTAGACGTGCCTGAATTTCACTGAGCATAACACTTATACGTTCACTACTCTCGTTTATCATCTCAGAATACCGTGTACACTCTTCTTTTAAACTATTCATTGTAACTAAACGTTTATACGTCCTTTTAATCCGTTGTTAGGTCTCTTCTAGAGAAGGAACAGGTTCAGAAATATCATAATCAGGACTAGTTTTTAAGTAATTTTCCAAAAACGCGTAACTAGTACTATAAAGTTCCTGATTTTCTTGCTCGTAAGACCAATTCGCGTGTGGATAGTAATTGGGCTCAGTATGGTATGAACCATAACCTTGAAAAGGATGGCGTTCCCAACCACTATTCCCAACATGGTCATAGAAAGGATGATGTCCATATTCAAATTCAGGTCGATAATCATTGTATTGTCTTCTATCATACCAGTTCGACATTCTTAATTGCAAGGGAATTCTACACAATCACAAACAAGGCTGACTCGACCAAATCAAACCTATAAAATCTAGCAAACAACAAGCATGATGGCTCCACTTAGATTGTTTCTAGACCAGCTTCTAATCCTTCGAAAGGGAATTCGTTATAATTTAAGCAAACCCCTCTGGAATCAATCTGAGTCAAAGTAAGTTGAATTGAGGCGAGGGAAGCTCAGTGGAGCTTTGATACCCAAGGCCTCACCGCTATCACAAGGCGGCGCAATCACGCATTCAACTCATAGAAACCATCATGAACTTCGAAGTATGCTAAAAGAGTAACCAATATTTTTCGAACGACTTTCCTACTAAGCTCGTTACCCTATAGGTCTCGTTCTAGTCAAAATTTTAAGCTTAGGTTCGCGTTTGGTTTCGTTTTCCTAAAGCGGGAAAGAAGGAAACAGTGATGAAATCCGAGTCCTTATCTTAATTTGGCCAGGCCTTGCCATTTACTAGGAAATTAAAACAACCGTATTCAAATCCTCAACATATATTCACCTTAAGGCATACAATAAACCCGCTGACAGGGGATTCGCGGGTGTTTCGAAAGCCTACCTCCCGTACCAGACGGGCGCAGAACCGCTGAAGTCGACTCGGGTCACGACTCCTATGTCATGTGCGAACCCGAGGGGCCGAGACGATATTGTAATCGTCGTCCTTCCCTGCAAACATTTTATATAATTTTTTTTATATAACCCTTCCGTAGGGTTTAAAGTTAAAATAAATTGTCCAAAGTCCAGTCCAAAGAAAAGGAAAAAAAATAAAAATAATAATAATAATTGCAAAAAAAATGGAAAGTCTCTTAAAAAAATAAAAATAATAATTCTCTCTCCTTTTTTGTTTTTTTTTCTCTTTTTTTTCTTTATTTTTTTGCTTTGTCTTTTTTCCTTCTCTTTTAGCTTTAAGCTTTGATTCCAAGGTCTTTAGTATCCAACTTCAAACCTGTAATACAAAGACACAACCAAAGAGACGTAAAAAGAACAAATGGAATAATAAAAAACCTAAAAATTATACCTAAGCACAAATCCGCGTCGGCGGCGCCAAAATTTGATGGTTTTCCAAAAGTTGTTGTAGTGATAGTGGTAAAAAGATTCGTTTCAGACTTGTGAAGGAAATAATTTTTAGATTTTAAAAAAAAATATATATATACAAAAACATTAAAAATGGGCGAGAGGTACTGGGACTAAGGATTTGGCCGAGTTCACTACAAAGGGTTCATTCATATATTCTTTGACAATTTAAAACTCAATAAAATTAACATGGACTCTGATTTTGCCAAGATAGATTCTCAAAACATCGATAGTAAGTCCTAAGCATGATGTATCAAAACACCTAAGCTAAGCATACATCATCAAATTAAATAACAACCAATTAATTCAAATCATATTTCAATTTTAAATTAATGCAAAAGTCATAAAAAAGAATAAAATAAATTTACTCGTGTATGAAATTCACCCTCCTCCGTCGTCCCAGTGTTGGGTTTTAGCTCCTCATGATGAAAACACGCTCAAAATATATTTTTATAGCTCAAATGGTGTTTACAATGGAGAGAAAAGGAGAAAATGGTGCAAAACTGTAATCTGCGACGCACAAAAAGCGTCACAGAATGAAAGATAAAACACAAGTGCTGCTGCTGTTTAAACTGCACTGCGACCGACGGCTGTGCGTCTTAGACACTGTTGATAAACGACTGTCCTTGCGAGTCTGTTCTTCGTGTTCTTGGTGTTCTTCATCAGCAGCAGCAGCAGAAACAGAGTTTCATCAACTCTTGATTTCTGCTTCTCTGGACCTCCTCTCGACCCCAAACTCTCGACACCCATTATACTCAACCCCAGCAACCTATTTATAGCCAACAGACCCATCGAATCTCGCTCATTCACTCCATATAATTCTCTTTAACTCGGCAGTAAAGAAAATATTTCTGGGAATATTTTCTTTCCTGTTTCATCTTCTCACGCGTTTTCAAGCCTCCAAATTACCATATTTAACTCCTTCACGCTCCAACAGGCTGTGAGGGTCTTCCATGCACGCACAAAACACGTTGAATCTTCTCCAAATCACGTGAAACCCGTGATATACACGAACTGCCCTGTTTTCAAAGCGTGAATTGCTTAGTTGATTCTAGCCAATTCTGGTCGAACCAAACGCCCACAGTGTGTTTAATAGGCCATATCACAACTATTTACCAAAAATCATCCATTGAATCTCCCTAGAACACGTTCAACAATTCGATCAAAAATCTGCAGAAGTGTTCTCCATTCCCGCCAAAAACAAAATTCAAATGGAGAAGATGACCTCCCCCTAATCCTGTACTGGGGTGCGAATAGCAGATGCCTTTTGGGGTGACCTGTGGTGCCCCTTAGTAATTGAGGTGCCCCTTATCAAACGATGAGAGTCCGAATAACACGTGTCCTCCGGGGCTTTTACCAACTTTTCGAGCCGAATTTTCCAAAAAATGTTTATTTTTCAAAGGTGCCTACAAACACATAAAACACCAAAATTAGTACAAACTCGAGTGTCAACAATATATAGTATTGAGATCAAATTAAACACAAAAATGTGTCTATCAGGTTGCATACCCAAATTTAGTTTGGAAAAAGAACACAAATGTGAAATATGCGTAGAATCAAAGTATGCTAGCAAACCTTTTAGCAGAAATGTTCATATAAATTATAAACCCTTAGAATTAATTCACTCATACCTAGTTGACATGAAATCGGTTCAAACTAGAGGTGGTAAGAAATGATTTGTTACTTTTATAGATGATTTTACTAGGTATTGTCATATATATTTGCTTAGAGGTAAGGATGATGCCTTAAAAGCCTTTAAGATGTATAAATTATAAGTTGAAAACCAATTGAATACTACCATTAAAACCATTAGGTATGACCGTGGTGGTGAGTACAGAATTTCTATAGGAGATTCTGTGTAGATCATGGCATAATACACGAGGTTACCCCTCCTTATTCACCTCAGTCCAATGGTGTAGCTGAACGTAAGAACCGTACCCTTAAGGAGATGATGAATGCCATGTTAATTAGTTCAGGATTACCTTCAAACTTGTGGGGGGAAGCTATCCTCTCAGCCTTCTATATCCTGAATAGAGTACCCTTTAAAGGATCAGATAAAACTCCATATGAATTGTGGAAAGGTAGACAACCTTCTTTTGCATACTTCAAAATGTGGGGGTATTTGGCTAAGGTTCAGATCCCTAAACCTAAAGCAACCAAGATAGGACTCAAAATTGTTGACTGTGTCTTCATAGGGTACCCTGAGCATACTCCTGCATATATATTTATGGTTGTGAGTTCTGAAATTGGTGTGAATACTATTATGGAATCTAGGGATGCTGTTTTTTTTTTTGAAGATGTTTTTTCCTTTGAAAACTGACTCTCGTAAGAGAGGTGTTGATCCCCTAGATGTCCCTTCAACCAGTCATACTTTACCTTTAGAGGAAGATGAAGTAGAAATTGAGCCTAGGAGAAGTAAAAGGGATAGAACCAAAACCTCCTTTGGACCTGACTTCGTAACACTAGCAGAGTCTGATCCTCAAACTTATAGAGAAGCCATGACTTCTCCTGAATCTCCATGGTGGAAAGAGTCCAATATTAGTGAAATGGAATCCATCAAAGAGAATGATACGTGAGAGATAGTAGATTTACCTCCAGGGTGTAAGGCCATAGTATGTAAATGGATCTTCAGGAGGAAACATAACATAGATGGAACTGTTCAAAAATACAAGGCTAGGTTAGTAGCTAAAGGCTATAAACAACATGAAGGTGTAGATTTCTTTGATACTTACTCACCCGTTACGAGAATTACTTCCATTAGGATGTTAATTGCTATAGCTGCGGTTCATAACCTAGAGATACATCAAATGGATGTAAAGACAGCTTTTCTAAATGGTGAATTAGATGAAGAAATTTACATGGAACAACCTGAGGGCTTTGTAGTGAAAGGTTGTGAAAACAAAGTTTGTAAATTGAAAAAATCTTTGTATGGATTGAAACAAGCACTTAAACAATGGCGTGAAAAATTTGATCATGTAATATTTTCTAGTGGTTTTAAAATCAATGAATCTGACAAGTGTGTCTACACTAAACTTGTGAATGATGCTTGTGTCATTGTATGCTTGTATGTTGATGATATGCTTATACTTGGTACAAACATGGATGTAATTAATTCCACTAAGAGCATGCTAAATGAGAACTTTGACATGAAAGACTTAGGCCCCGCAGATGTAATCTTAGGGATGAAAGTTAGAATAAATTCTAACGGTTATAGTCTTATTCAATCTCATTATGTTGAATATGTGCTTAGAAAATTCAATCATTTTGATTGTAAACCTGCTCATTCGCCGTATGATCCTTGTTGTAGACTCAAAAGAATAAGGGTAATGGAGTGTCACAACTTGAATACTCACGAGTTATAGGAAGTCTGATGTATTTGATGAACTATACTAGGCCAGACATTGCTTATGCTGTGAGTAGGTTAAGTAGGTATACTTGTAATCCAGGGCAGGAACACTGGGATGCACTTTTCAGAGTGCTGAGGTATTTGAAATATACTTTGACCTTCTGTATGAATTATGAAGGGTACCCTGCCGTCCTTGAGGGATTTTGTGATGCAAACTGGATATCGGGCTCAGAGGAGTCTAAGTCTACGAGTGGATATGTTTTCACTCTAGCAAGTGGGGATGTTTCTTGGAAAAGTTCCAAACAGACCTGCATAGCTCGATCTACTATGGAATCCGAGTTTATTGCGTTAGATAAAGCAGGAGAGGAAGCCGCTTGGCTAAGATGCTTTTTAGAAGACATTCCTCTCTGGCATAGGCCTGTGCCATCTATATATATACGTTGTGATAAACAAGCTGTCATAGCCAAAGCTAAAAACAGCTACTGTAATGGGAAGTCTATACATATTCGTAGAAGACACGATACCCTGAAAGAACTAATCTCAAAAGGCGTTATTTCCATTGAATGGTTAAGGTCCAAGGAGAATGTCGCGGACCCTTTGACGAAAGGCTTGTCCAAGGAGATAGTTAGTAATGCATCGAGGGGGATGGGGCATAGGCTCATTAATTAAACTTTCCATGAAGGATACTCAACCTTGCTGACTGGAGATCCCAAGATCAAGGTTTTGAATGAGACAAATAATTCGTGGCGGGTCAAGGTAAACACTATCAGATAATTTCATTCTCTGCCCCTTCCCTATGGTGTAGACGTGATAGTGTGACTGCATGTGGAGGATGACTTTCATTAAGTCTTAATGAGTTCTATAATTTCAATTTAAGATTGAAGTGGGGTGTAGCAGTAAATACTCTTGATGGAAATCACCTATCTGAATGTGGAAGTGGGTCACTTCCTATGAGAATAGAGCTGATTCTCTAGAGCATTCTGAGAAACAGGATTTGTCCAGGGCCAAAAAGGATACAATGACACGAACTTGACAGCACCTAGAGAGATATCACGTGTGGTTATTATCGCGGATTACACCAAAAGATGGAAGTTCAAGACATCGCGTTCACTGTCCATCAAGTAGTTCTGGAAATTTCTCACTAAGCAAAGGTTCATGAACTCATAGACACTTCTTGCCTAAGTGGTATTTCTCGCTTTCCGTTTTCTGATTTTTATCGGTATTTCATTCATGTGGGGGATTTTTGGAGAAAATGAGTTTATTGTTTTGGTTTTATGGTCTTGGTGGGAATGGAACTTAGGACCTTTGGGTCTCTAAGAGTACTTACTCATTTTCTTATGAGTGAATGGAATAGAACCTTTAGTCTCACATTGGGTATAACTAAAGAGGAGTTCCACTATATAGCTATTCCTTTATGGATAGTTAGTAAAACAATGTGGGTGGAACGGGTGGGGTGAAATATTTTGACTTCACTAAGGCTTGAGCTTAGGGCTCAGGCTCGTGCTTCCGCCATGGACAGGTCAGCCAAGACTTCTTTTTTGGACAAAATACTTTGATTTTATTACCTAAACAATTTTGAAATTAAAATAAATTTTTCATAATGTTGTGCATGTTTTGGGGGCGTTTGACCCGTGCAACATTATTTTGTTGCCAAGTTTAAATTATGATGACATATTTTCGACATTGATTTCTTTCCAAAAGTAAAAATATATTGACATAATTTCGAGTTAATGTCATAGCTGTTTTCTGTCCGTTTTATTCTTTATTGCCTTGCATGGCGCAAGGAATTGATTCTCCATCAATTGCATTTATCGCACCTCTCCCTTTTCTGCTATAAAAGAGACTCGAAACTTTCATTTCAATTCATGTCCAGAAGAAGCTACTATCCTTATTCTTTTCGTCTCTCTCCCTCTGTGTGGTATTTTCATTTCTTTTGTGCCATTGTTGTTGAGTTCGTAAGACTGACAAGTACTGTAGTGCTAACAGTGCTTGCAACGGGAAATTTTATCCTGGATACAACTTGACCACAGGGTATAGGCATCAATCATTCTTGAGGCGTACCGGTCAACTATCGTGTTAAGGACAGCGTGTTGAACACGTGACTCTGTCCTCTGTTTGCTGTCCATTGAGTGTTTATTTACCTTTCAGAAATATATTTCTAACATCTTCTTTTAGTGTTTTATTGTTACATTTGCAACATTTTCTACTTGTGTAAAGGTTATTCGACGATTACTTATCTCCTAACTCAATACTAGCAATAGATTAAATCAACAAATCAATTTAGTTGGCCACTTAAACAATCTATCAATCAATCATAAATATTCGATATAGTATAAACAAACGATAATCACATGAAGAACTTCAAAGTAGATTAATATAATGACTCAAATCTTGTTTACAACTTAGAATTCATCCTCAATCAATAGGTTTTTAGCTACTCATAGATGTAGAAACATCCATGATATACATATGAGAAAAATAAAGAGATAACGTTACGAAAGAGGAATCACTCTGAAACCCTAGCTTTCCTCCGTGTGTATTTTCTTCTCTCCAAGCTTTACAATTTCGTGACTTAATGATATGATATCATTTTACATAACCTAATACCTTTTTATAGGTTTACATTGTTTGGTCTTCACGTATTTAGTTCGGTTCAAGAACCCGACCCGAAAAACGAAATAACGACTCCAAACGTGCCCTTAGGCCTTCATAACCTAAAAATAAGGTATTCAAGGACTTTAAGTATGCGTATCCGTACGCATACTGCAAAATCCAGCAGAAATTTTCGGACTTCAAGTATGCATACCCGTATGCATACTTTACCTTCTTCGGTATTCGATAAAAACTCGTTTTGGCCACAACTTCTTCGTCCGAACTCGGAATGACGTCATTCTTTTTGCATTATTTTTATTTTTCATTTCTCTTCAAGATGGTGATGAGAAATCCTTAATTTGAATGCGTTAAGCTTGGTCTTTGTCCCGTCTCTTGATTTTTAGCATTTTGCTCTTTTTCGTCGCACTTCTTCAACTTCTCTTGGACTTGGGCACTTGGATACTTGGAATACTTATATTCCTAGCTCTTTTCAGCACTTTGTAGCTCCTTTTTTGATGATTCACCTAATAGAGACAAATAAGAGAAAACCAAAGTAATAATACGAAAATATGTAAGAATAAATCTAAAACAAGTATGGAATGGACACTAAAATCATATGAATTATGCACTTATCACCCCATCGACGCACCATATTTCACTAAACTTCGTCCCCCGAGAACGAATAGTTTGGTAATAAGCCTATCGGAAGGAGGTAAACTCCACTAGTTTTATTCAAGAGTGAAAATGGTATTGAGTTTTTTGGTGATTGATGGGTGGATGAGGGGCTACACATAATTACTATTTCACCTAGTTTTGTCTTACTCATCATGCCGTAAAATTTCTGGTACGCCCCAAAAAAAATATTTTTTGATGGAAAAGGTAATATATTAATTAAGCAATAAAGTACATAAGATTTGCAATATCTTTGTTTTCAAATATATTGGACATCACACTAGATTGAGATATCCTTTGCTGAATTTGGGTAGAAAAGTGTCGAAGATACTTTACACGAGCTTCCTTTGCTATGTGGTCCGCTGCGGAGTTATATCTTCTATTAATATACTGCACATGAGCTTGAGGGAGTTTTTGCACTATTATTTGCGTCGCCTTTATGGTGTTTTCTGCACTCCAATCTGGTATCTTGCATTCCTTTTTGATGGTCTCTGCTAACATTTTGTAATCCGTAACTAAGGTGACACTAGATAATATATTTCACTTAACCAAGAAGAGGCTTTTAATAAAGCCTTTGATTCTGCATGGAAAGCCGAAGAACCCATGTCTGAACCAGCCGCAATGTGCATAAAAGTCTTGTTATCCGCTGAATATAGGATAAAAGCATATCCCATGGTGGAATATTCCTTTTTAAAGGCTGCATCTATAGATATTATCCGGTACGATGTTAGGCTAGAACATTTTTCCTTGAAATCCGTACTTTGCCGAATCCTTATATTCTTTTGGATATTTTCTTGAGGATATTGTTGTATGAATTTTTTGATTTGCTCTATAAAAGACTTTGGGTTTGGATTTATTTTGTCAAAAATTACTGAGCATCTATACTTCCAAATGAACCAAGAGATCCGTTTCCGAAATGGATAGCCGAAATCCGAGACCCGTTTCCGAAAATCCGACATCCTATAGGATTTAATCCGACATATCGGATATCGGAATCCGATAATCTATCCGATAATACCTCTTAACGATATCGGAATCGGATTAGGCTACTTCCGTTAGGTTAATATCCGATATCCGATAGCCTAGGGGTGTACTTGTAATTTCCAACACCTAGGTTTTATCTGTCGGGAGAATAACCATTCAGTCTGTTTAGTCTTTACTCATTTTTTCTCATTCTCTAGCAAAACTGAACACAAAACTCAGAAGATCGGTTTACTCGTAATTTGATCGAGAGAGGGACTGATTGATCGATTTGATCGTTATTTGATCAGAGACTCTCACTCAAGAAGTAAGTCATTAATCACGAATTTAATCGATTGTTTCGAAGTTAGGTTTTTTTTCCCCAAATCGATTGCGTATTTGCATGTTTGATGTTTGAATATTTCTGTATTTAACTGTTAGAATCAATCATGTTCTTCTTTTAACTTTTTCATTACAACTCAATTCAGATAAAATTAGGGTTTTCGATTTTGATTTTGAATTTGTTATTATTGGGTTTTTGATTTGAATAGAGATGACTCCTGATTGGGTTTTCGATTTAAATAGAGATGACGAGTTGACGACTGATTATTGGGTTTTCAATTTGATTTTGAATCCTTTTTTAATTTTTACATTATCTTGATTTATTAGTTGTAGAGAATTGTTAAGGGGTTTATATGAAATCTCATGCTTGTTATAGGAACTAGGTACAAAACAAACTTGAAAAGCATTTTGAACCATGGACTGATTTTTCAGGATAGTCCAATTTGTTAAATTTGTACTCTATTCAGACTATTCTGGACCTGAGCATGTACGCAGTGTAGACAAGTCAGCTGTACTTTGATTGTGTAGCTCTTGGTTTGTTACGAGACTTTGAGTCTCTTTAGGTTTAGTTATAGTGTGGGTGTTTCTTAGTCTTAAAGCACTGTCTTAGAACTTTGAATGTCTAGTCTAGTTAATTTGTTGTTGCTTTTCCTTTAGAAAATGATGTTAATGATATGAATGTGATGTTCGGAAATCTGAGTTAGAGACGTACTTAGAAGAACCAATTCTTCCAACTGTGTTACCCCAAGATGAATACGATTTTGATATATTGAGTTGGTGGAAGCTAAGTGCCGCTAAGTGCCCAATTCTATTAAAGATAGCAAGGGATGTGTTGGCTGTTCCTGTGACCAGTATAGCATCAGAGTCCATGTTCAGCGATGGTGGAAGGGTTCTAACAACACACAGAACTTCATTAAGTCCAGAATTAGTTCAAGCATTGTTATGCTTAAGTGATTGGCTGCCAGACTTCTTTGATGCAGGTAAATCTTCTTTTCCTTTGCTTAGTTCTTTTCCTTTGCTTAGTTCTTTGTTAAAAATTGAGATTAGATATCGATTTTTTGAGTGAAAGCCTATGCATTTTGCTTGTTTACACTCTTCATAGTAGTGGTAATTCAGTTCCTTGTGGTAGTGAGAATGACCTTAAGGTTCCCATGACTTGGGATTTGCTGTTGCAGAACCCCAAATGTGAAAGGCATATGCAGTTCATTTTTAACTGGCTAGACCAGATCTTGGGGGTAACAAGCGTTTTACCAGGCCCTACAGCTTCATTTGTCTTCTGTGAAACATTGAAAGACATTTTGTAGCAATGTCTGCTCTCATCTGCAACTTTATTATTAAATTTCTGCTCACCTTGTGTTGCACTGTTGCTTATAGTGGTGAAAGCTTTGAGAAACTGAAATGTTGGATGTCAGAATTTTCTTATCAAGTGATTCTTTGTGATTTGTGAATGCAGATATGGAAATCATGGACTGAAGTGAAGTTGATGCAATGATACAACATGCCAGGCAGCCAAGCAAGATCACACTAAGTGACGCTACTCACTAGCGTGTTGAGATTGTTAGCCTCTGTGACTGCTAGACATTGTTTTTTTTTCTTTTTTGGCTTTGTTGTAGCCTATTGTGTACTTTCTTTTGCATTCACTAGACTGGGAGTAAACTCTTTAACTCTAAACATTGTGCTTGTGTGGATTTGTACTTTTCACTGAACATTTTGAACTTAAAAAGACAAGCACTCTGTTTTTTCAAGCTTTTAGTTTTTTTCCTAGTTATCGGATTTTAACGGATAAAAATCCGATATCCAATAGCTTAACCTTAACCTTATCGAATTGGGTTTTTGAATATCCGCCAGATGTTATCGGATATCCGACAATCCTTAACCTTAACCTTATCGGAACTATCAATAGGGAAAATTAGGGGGAGACCCAAAAAAATAATATTCTCATTGTCAAGCCCACAATTAATTTTGGGTACCGTGACACCCATAATTATTTCCGTGACACCCATAATTATATGAAATTATTAAAAATGTATGCATGACGGATTATGCATCCGCATGACAGGTTGTGCATCAGGGGTATAATTGGCAACGCAACTTGGATATAACATATCTAAAAATCCGCGCCTTGGAATTTTACAAATTTTATATCGTTGGAAATCTTTTTAAGAGAGCTACGCAACGAGTACAAATAAGAATATCAAATTTTTGTTTTTCACGAAAAAATCGGAGGTGATCATCATTTTAGGCAAAATTTTCGAAAACTTGATACATAACCATTATGCAGCCACCATCATTCTGCAGACGCGTAACACATTCTGCAGACGCATAACGAATTATGCAACCATTTTCTCCACTGCATAACAAATTATGCATTTGGATAACAAAGTTATGCATCTATAACAAGTTATGTAACCATTGTTTTGGTTGATTTTAGTGCGTACATAAAAAAATTTGATGCATAATGCAGTATGCATCCATATTTACGGATGCATATCAGGTTATACATCTATTTTCTCGATGCATAAAAGATTGTGCAACAATTTTCTCGATGCATAACCCATTATACAGTCATATTTTCGGATGAATAACATGTTATGCATCCATTTTCTCGACTGCATAACATGTTATGCAGATATTATTATAGGTGCATAACGTGTTATGCAGCCTTTTTTTTGTTAGTTTCAATACTAACAAAAAGTAGCTGCATAACGTGTTATGCAACCATTCTCTGTACTGCATAACAAGTTATGCAAAAAAAAAAAAGGTTGCATAATTTTTCATCCACCTACAATAAGAGTTGCATTACGTGTTCCAATACATCTGTAGCTTTCAAACCAATAACACCAACTCCTCAAACTCATAAGTAGTTTAGCATATCATGACCTTAAATTTGTATCATTTTTTCTAAGTATATTAGTTTAATCCAAGTCTTGGTGGATTCCGACATGTTGGGGGAAAATATACACATACATTTTGCAGAAAAATGCACGCACTCAAGACCAAGCCTTGTTGGTTTCTAATGCCACCGCTGAGTTATCACTAAATTCACCTCAAAGATTCTAGGATAACAAAGGAGTAAATATCCATATTCCTTAAGTTAGTAAGCCCTAGACAAGAAGTTACTACTACTGGTCATAGACGAAAAGAAGATATTCTTCAGTTAGTAAGCTGCACATTTCATATACCATTAAAAGACAATGTAAACTAAATTTATGAAATATTATAATATTAAGCTTAAAACTAACCTGATTTTGGTCATCTTTAAATTGATTATCATCAAGAGAAGCTTTTATGTCTAAAAAAACAATACCTAAACTGAATTAAAATATGAACTCTGATTGAGATATGTGGTTTCTAAATTCTCACGTTATATCTTATTAATTCTCACTAGAAAATACCAATATGCTAACAACCAATCTTTCCTAATCCAATGTAGAAATCCCAACGCTTCTTCATCTTTTTCGTTCATCACCAAGTTCAATTGCAACCTCACTCTTCTTCTCTATTTTTCCAGTCGAATCTTCACAGAATGTTTCTTCTAACGAAAGCCAGTGAAAATCAAAATCAAAAAGAAAAAACCTAAATCCAGATCGGATTTTAAGTTACGGTAACACGATAAATCATAAATCCAAAAACATTCATGAAATCTCACTGAATATAATACCTGATTATAATGATCGGATTGTCACTTGATATCAATGAATTCCTCAACTATCTCAGCTGACAGAGAAGCGTATTTGGGATAGAGAGAAAGACTAGTACAACAAAGTTCCTTGGTAAAAAGAACAAAAACATAATTTTGATAAATATGGGCCTCTAAGAAATTTTTCCCCAAAAATTGGGTGCCCGCGTGAAGTTTTGAGTCCGTGGGTTTCATAGTGGGAAAAACTGAGAAAATGGGCCTGATAGTAGTTTTCACCTATCAATATCTGTCGGATATTTATCCGTTTCCAGCCCTACAAGAGACTGTTGCAACCTTATCTGAGGTACGACCCAAATTAGGATTCGAAAACGAGACAAAGAAAAACTCCGGGATATTACGATTTTCACGGCCCTTCATAATATAGACACGTGAAAAATACTAGAACCCCCTACTATATGGGTTCAATATATAGAAGCCCCACTAAATGGATCCTCCCCTATCAACTCCATACTTTCACTTTTTAATATTTTTAGGCTCAGCACTTCAGATTTCAGGGCTTGGTAATAAAGTTTAGGGTTTGGAGGAAATTCGTAATACCAAAAATGTCCTTTACTATATATACCTAATGAAATAGGTTATAGGTTTCATTTCCAGATTCATTTTCATTTTCACTTTCTCTCACTTCTCTCTCGTCTCTGCTCTGAAATTTTTTAGGGTTTTCAGATCGTCAACGTCGCTGTTTTACGGAGAAGAAGAAAACGATTTTAGTTTCATCGATCTCAACTTTCGATGTTTATGATTCTCTGTTGATGATGTTTAATTGATTTAACAGCTCAATCAACTCGATTGAACTTAATAGATATGATCTACGTCAATTTAATCTGGATTTTTAGTTGATTAGAAGATACCTCAGGTATTGATTTAATTAGTTTTTGTTTCAAGAAGCAAAAACTAATTAAATTATCTGCGTGTTTGTTATTAGAAGAAGCATATCTGTTTGAAGAGGTGATAAATCTGAATTTTACTCTTTGCGTTTTGGAATTTTGATGTAATTTTTTGAGTTGATCCTGGTTTTGATGTGGTTTTTTTGAAGCGATTTTATCAAGATCTCATTATTTTTGTTTGAATTCGTGAATGATTTGCCGATAAATGCGATTTTAATGTAAAGTCCTTATAGTTTAGATGATACAAAATAGATCTATGTTTTTAATCATATTCAGTTTGTTTTAAATCGTATAAATCCATACAGATCTTCACTTTCTACACCTGCAGTGGATTGATGATGCATACCAAAAGGTAAAACTCACTTTTTGATTTTGAATCCTTAGTTGTGGGGAATGTGGTGGTATTATCAAAATTTTAATTGATTTTTCCTTTTCTGTATAGAGTTTAATTGGTGTTTAACGGATTATCAAAAGCTAACGTCGATAAAATTTGTGAAGCAGCTGAGAAAATAGCTGTAAGTATTCAAATCATCTACGTAAACTACTTTGGGTCATGTATATGTTGATTGTGTGAATTTACCATTCATTCTGTTCGTATTGTTCATTATTTTATTTTTGTTAATTAGCTTAACTACTTTATGAGAAGCCTTTCTTATTTGTCTGGCTAACTGTTTGAAAATTGACTCAGATAGTCATGAAGTGAGTACCCATAATATTTCCTGTCTTTTGCTTTCATTTTTATGTTGTATTAATGTTGTACTTTTTGTTACTTAATATTGGTGGTCATGGCTTGGACGTCACGTGTTGTTGCCATCAAAATTCCAAAATGTAATAATGTTTATGTAACCTAATCCTATTTCTTTTATCAGGTGTACTCTGAGACTGTCAGCAATCAAGGACTACCTAATGAGCAGGGACTAACTAAGAATCCTTACAGATTCAAGGTTGGATACGATAAGCTTGTCATTGCTGCAGGAGTCGAATCTTTGACATTTAACATAAAAGGAAAGTGCACACATTTTTCTCCTCCGTGAAGTGAATAACACGCAAGAAATTAGGAAGAGGCTTCTTGTTAATGATGAAGGTTGACAATCCAGGTCAGTAATGTCTTTGATTTCTATGTTTCTGTCTGGTTGTTTTATGACTTTATTAGTCACTGTAAATCTGTTTTTCAACTATCATTTGATTTGAAACTTGATCTGCACTAATTATTAATGGTGGTATCTATTAGGGTAGTAGAGTGGGATACTAATAAACCTCATAAGAATTCATATTCTTGTCCACATTAATAGGCTATTAAGAAAGATGCCGTGGAAAAAAAGAGAGCGTAATACTATTACTTTTGCTGTTGCTTTGAACTGATTCACAAATAATTCAACTAATAATTGGAGTTTAAATACTTCAATTAATAATTGGTTTGAAATACCCATAGATGTGTAATTTCTAGTTACACAGACTAAATAGATGTGTAATTTCTAGTTACACATGCTAATTAGATGTGTAACTTTTACTTACACAAACTGTTTGAATGTGTAACTTCTGGTTACATAGATTTTACTTACATATAGTAATGGTTGTTACTACTAATAATTTATGTGTAAAATTATTCTGTTAACCAGTGAGTTGTTTATTTTTCTCAAACGATAGTCAGGATCTCTTTGTTCGACTTTTTACTTGAAAATGTTGCATTCTTTCCATTAAAGTTGCATTCTTTTCATTCTGGTTCGATTTTAGTTTGCTCATCTTGAGTCTTGGCTTACAAATATGCAGTTTGATTAAATATTTGTGGTGGTGTTGATGGTGGAGGTGCAGGTTTTAGAGGAGGATGAGGAGGCAGTGGTGGTGGTGGTTGTGGATCAAGTTTGAGGATAATTTGAATTTGGAGTTAGTGGTGATGTTTTGGTATGAAGCTGAGAAGTTTGGTATGGATGTTGGAGCTGTACTGTACACTGTAAGTTGGGTCTACTTTACATTATGCTTGTCTTAGTTTTTTTTTTATATGTTGGTAGTCATGATCTTGCTAGAGCATGTGTGAACAATCGTAAATATACCTCGCTGCACATCGTGTTTTAAATATGTTAGCCAACTATAAGCTCAGCTTCTATCCACTATGAGAATGATATTCTGTGATTTCTATAACCATATCCTTGCTTATCAGTTTGCAACCATGTGTACTCTACATGACAGTTTGCACGTTTAACTAGCATTGATAGGCTATTGATGTGTAACTAGTAGTTACACATGATAATTAGATGTGTAACTTATAGTTACACATGCTAATTTGATCGGATATGCAGTTCTTAGAGGCATACCTGCTAATCTAATTGAATCTCGTTTGCTAATCTACTAGTTTTGTGTTGTTTTATGCAGGGAAACACATTAGGAAGTTGTTTAAAGATGGATTTATCAGCTGCAAACCAACCCAGATTTACTATAAATCTCATAAGAACAATTGGATTGGCTGCAAAAATGTCTGAGAACCTTTCAGATTGTTGGTAAATCACTTACTCTTAATATTTTCTAGTATGTATCTTAATATGCATTTCTACAGAAGTAATTTCTAAATAAATATAAACTTTTCTGGATCAATTGATGTCTATGTAGGTCTCAATGTGGTTTGCGCGCACTGACAGGATGATCCTTTGCTCATGGATGATATCGTTGACTATGTCAAGTACTTACATCTTCAGATAAAGGTACTTGTCCCTCTTATATTCATGGGTTTCATTTGGACATGGATAAATTGTGCAAAAATGATGTAATAGTAGCATCTGGAAGTACTAGGCAAAGTTTTTGAATTTTGCTAGTGAATTTCCTTTTAGATTGGTAGATGTAATAACAGCTTAATGATGGATGTTTTATTTGGGTCTTACTGTACCGGTTTTTGTAATGTTGGTGTTTATCTCTAGGATGCTTTTGGAGTGGTAGATGTAATAGAAGCCTAGGATGCTTTCCATTTGAGAGTCAAGGTACATCATTTTGTTAACTATGATGTTGGTAACTTCTAGTTACACAAGCTAAATAGATGTATAATTTCTAATTACACATGCTAATTACATGTATAACTTCTAGTTACACAAGCTAAATAGACGTGTAACTAGAAGTTACACATGCTAATTAGATGTGTAACTTTTACTTACACATACTGATTGAATATGTAACTTCTGGTTTTAGTGATTGAATTACTATTACACTAGTCGGATGCATGTGTAACTTACTGTTACACAAGTTATATGCCATATGCATGTGTAATTTCTGATTACACATCTCTCTTCATAGTTTTTTTTTTTTCTGATTACTTTAAGTTGGTTACATGACATATTCTCTACAAATTCTGTTTTTTTTCTTCATCCTAACCTAATCCCATGAGTATTTATTTTCTTTCAGATATCCAAGCATTTTGGAATCGAGGAAGACAAGAAGGAAAGAGAATATTTCTATTGTAGGATATCGTGGCTTATTTCTAAGATATAGCGGCTTATTTCGAGGATTTCTTTTTACATATCTAGTTTTTTGACTCGTTTGTTGTGAATAACAAGCAATTACTATTATTGATAAACAAACAAATTATTGTAAATGAATATTAAAGTAATACATGTATTTTTTATGTGTAGTTTTGTTGTATAACTAATAAGTACACATATATGCATGTGTAACTTGTAATTACACATGTCATATGCATGTGTAACTTCTGCGTACACATGTATAACTACTGAGCACACATCTATATACAAGTGTAACTTTGCGTTACACATGTCATATGCATGTGTAACTTCTGGATACACATGCCATATGTTGGTGGTGGTGGAGGTGGTTGGCGGCGGCGGTTGTCAGTGGAGGTGGTGGTCGGAGGTGGTTGGTGGCGATGGCTGGTGGTCGAAGGTGGTTGTCGGAGGTGGTTTGAGGGTGGTGGTTGGTGGCGGCGGTGGTCGCAGGTGGCTGGCGGTGGTGGTCAGAGGTGGTTTGACGGTGGTGGTCGGAGGTGGTTGGCGGTGGCTGGCCGGAGGTGGCTGACGGCGGTGGTGGTGGTCGGAGGTGACTGGCGTTGGTGGTCGAAGGTGGTTGGTGGCGGTAGTGGTCGGAGATGGTGTGACGGTGGTGGTCGGAGGTGGTTGGAACATCATTACATAATATTTTAATAATTTTGAGTCTAAATTTAAATTTTATTTAATTATGGGCTTGACAATATGCATAAGGGTATCAACGACTTTTAATAATTTGAGGCCTAAATTTGAACTTCTTTTAATTAAAGGCCTCATATTATGGGTCATCCATATGTTGGGCCTTAGCCTAAGTTTCCCTATAGACACATACGACTAGGCTTATTTCAATAAACCCTAGATTTCCCACTTTCTTTCTCTCCCTCGTTGGATCTGTTGCTATTCTCATTAAAGGTAACGCCTTTCTTCTACCCGTCTCTCAATTATATTCCTCAGTCTGTTCTGACATCGTGGATTCAGTTCTTGTTTGTTTGTTTGTTTTTTCTTTTCTTTTTTTTTTTTGCAATTTGCAGGTGTAAGAATAATTGAAAACGAATAAGTAAATGACTTGATCTGATATGTTGATTGAATAATGCAGGGTTAGGGTTCTGCCGCAGTTGATCTTTCTGATTAAGTGTTACTTAGGTTCCCTAATAATATGAAGATTGTGATTTGTTGTCATATAGGTGTTTAAAGCTAACTATTATGCTTATCGTTAGCGGGTTTATTATGAGTACCAATTGATGTAGTTTTGAACTGTTCGTTTCTCAACTTGATTGGGCTCGATTGTAGAAGTTGGATACAGAAACCGTGGATTGTGTTTGTACCCTGGAAAAATACTAATATGTTATGTAACATAGAATTTCTTAACGAAAAATATGATCATTTTATCGTTTTTGAAAGGTTGGTTGTGCTGATGTATCATCACAAATTTTGAGTTAGAAATTTAATAGAATTTGGATATTTGTGTTTGCATATACCAGGTATTGTCGTGTTGGAGTTTAGGATCTTTAACTTAGACTGATATATCCATTTTAACCCCGATATTAACGGAGGCATTTGTCTGAGAGGAATAAACCCCAAAACTTTCCTGTTTTTTTGTTACTCTTCTATTGTTTTCATTTTGATTTTATTTCATCAATTTACATCTTTCTTTGCACATATTTGTTGTAGTGTGATAGTAATGGCAGTTACTTTCTATAATTTGAGCTCCAAGGCTGGCCTCGAGAAGCTTGATAACCATCTCAAGACAAGAAGTTACATCAGTGGGTAAGTTTGTAGTATGTCTTTCCTATCTTTCTGTGTTTCATTCCAAGTTGTTCTTATTTGTGAGTTGGAGTCACAATACCTGTGCATGTTTGATGTCATAGATACCAAGCATCCAAGGATGATATCACTGTGCATGCAGCACTCAAGGGAGCTCCATCATCAGAATACATTAATGTGTCTAGGTGGTTCAACCACATTGAAGCTCTTTTAAGGATCAGGTAATCTACTTTTGAAGTTGTATAAATTTTTCTCCAGTATCTTCATTTGTTTGGTTACTGATTTTTTTTTTTTGACAATATGTGGGTGTAGTGGAGTTGCTGCTGAAGGCGTCGGTGTCTCAGTTGAAGGATTTGCTCCTGTCACAGAAGAGTCTGTTTCAACCCCCTCTGTGACTGATGCAAAGGTTTCTTTCTTTTTTTTTTTGAATTGTGTTCTACTTTGTTGATAAATTGTGACAATTCTTGTTAACCTTATAGCTCGTGTAAATTTTAGCAATTTGTAGCATATCAAGCTTAATTTTTCATGATACCACGTAATAGAGAATCTAAAGTGTTTTAATTTTTTATATAGAGAAGCTATTGTTTGTTCATTGGAGTCTTTGTAATTCTAATTTTTTGACTTGCAGCCAGCTGATGATGATGATGATGCTTCTGATGTTGATCTTTTTGGAGAGGAGACAGAGGAGGAAAAGAAGGCTGCTGAAGAACGTGCAGCAGCTATCAAGGCTTCTGGCAAAAAGAAAGAATGTGATTATCTCTCATTAATTTGCTCTTTTGAAAACTAGGGCGATTAGTTCTGTATAATGGAGATTTGAGCTTATTCTGCTTCCTTTATTTTGTTAAAACCAAATCTAACTGTGTCTTTCTAACTTTTCTGTCAGCTGGAAAGTCTTCAATTTTGTTGGATGTAAAGCCATGGGATGACGAGACAGATATGGCCAAGCTTGAGGAAACCGTTAGGAGTGTTCAGATGGAAGGCCTCACATGGGGAATGTGTAAGTACCTTCTTTCAAGTACCCGACTATGCAAACATATCTTACTTCCTCCTAACATGCTTTTATTTCTGTGTTGTTCCTATCACAGCCAAGCTTGTCGCAGTTGGATATGGTATCAAGAAGTTGCAAATTATGATGACAATTGTGGATGACCTGGTATCCATTGATTCCCTTATTGAGGATCATCTCACCAGTGAACCTGCCAATGAGTATATTCAGAGTTGTGATATCGTTGCATTCAACAAAATCTGAAGAAACGGGCTAATATTGCGAGAGATACATTTTGAGTTGTTATCCGTTGATGTAAGAAAAGTCTCATCTTGTTCGATCTATTAACTTTAGTTATTGGGATTTTTTCCTTTGTTTTTGGTTGTCCTTTATAAATGTGTCCAATGTTAGAAGTGGTTATCCGTATTCTATAGCCCATAATGTGTGTAGTTCCCCTCAAAGACAGCTTAGTGATGGCTTGCATTGTCCGTCTTTTCAAGGCTTTAAGCCATTCCAATTGAATGTAACTGATTGGCTTCAAATCATCTCAACTTGTCCTTTAGCTGCCAGCTGGGCACATGGCACAGCAATTGTATGGCCTTACAAATTCCTTGGATGCATCTTATTTTCCTAGGAACGATTTTGTGGGGACCATGGTTTTTTCGTGACCATGGTTTTATTTTGGGTAAAGGCATTAAAAGTAATTTTAGGTCACCCTATATCTAGTTATTTATTTAATATCTAATCTACCCTTTTAATTAATTTTAGGTTATGATTAGTGAATGATTTAGTTAAAAATAATTAGTGAGATTAAATTAAAAGATGGATTTATTATTAATCTTCAAAATGATTGAGTATTCAAATGATGAAAACTCATCTGATTCTTCATCCCCATCCTCTCCTAGAATATTTGTTAATCTTCAAAATGATTCGGATTTGAACTGGATTTTGAACAGTTCGGTTACTTTATATGAAGAACAAGTAACCGAACTCATTTGAAGTTGTAGTTCGGTTGCCCTGTGAGATGAACAAGTAACCGAACTCATCTGAAAGTGTAGTTTGGTTACTTGTTCCAAACACGCAGGTTACCGAACTCTCTAATAATTTCTAGGAGTTACAGCGTTATGTTCGGTTGGTTCTCAACTAACCGAACTTTGGTGTACAAAGTTCGGTTGGTTCGCAAACTGCATGCACTTTTGATCTAACCGAACTTTACGTAATATAAGAGTATATAAGTTTACAAAGTTCGGTTCTTTCGCAAACTTGAACCTAACAGCTAACCAACCAAACTCTGAGTTCGGTTTCTGCGATAAAATTGTGAAGTTACCGAACTTAACAAACAAACAAAAATGTGAAGTTCCAGCATCTATTGGCTAAGTTCGGTTACTTTGTAATTTTTGCGAAACAACCGAATAAAGAGTTCGGTGACTTAGTTTTAAATCGAATAGAACCGAACTGTTCTTCGTGTTCTTCATTTGCAAGAAGTTCGGTTAGTAAACTAGGATTTTTTGGAAAATCGACCTAACCGAACATGGCTCTGTAACTCCTATTAAAACCCTATTTTGATGATTTCTATTCGATTGAAGCAATCAAAATCAAATTAAAGCGAAGGGTTTGTTGGAAAATACCTCCGGAGTGGTCCCATGGCAGAATCAGGTTGCGGCTGGCGTCTTTTATACTCGATAAAATTATTATGTAACCGAACTTAATTGTGATTGCATTGATGTTGTTACATTTCTTAAATAGGCGGTGGTGGTGGTGGTGGGAGGAGGTGGTGGTGGTAACCGGTGGTGATAATCGGCGGTGGTGGGTGGTGGTGGTGGTGGTAATCGGTGGTTGGTGGTGGTGATAATCAGAGGTGGTGGTGGTGGTAATCGGCGGTGGTGGGTGGTGGTGGTGGGAGGTGGTGGTGGTTATATATATATATATATATGTGTGGTTATTAGATTGGTTTTAAATTAAATTAGGTTAAGGATGGATTAGTCATTTCAACGTTTTAGGACACCCCTAATCACTATAGGGAAGGCGGCCTAATAAAACCATGGTCCCCTCAAAAAAAAACCATGGTCCCTGAAAAAAATCATTCTTTTCTAATTGCTATCAACGGAGTGAACGAGGGAGGGTACTTACTTTGATACCTAATTAAGTATGAAAGTCGTTTCCAGTTGGTGGGTCGCAATCCATTTAGCAATTTGTCGTCTTATTCGCGAATAATTCCCTATTTATTTTGGCGTACGATTCCGAACCAAACAATCCAGGCATATTATTGTAACTCCTAACTGGGTAGGCGTACAATCTGGTACACGCAGACAGTTCGGAAATTGAATTCAGACCTATTTTTCACAAAAATCGCAAAAACTCTTCGTGGGAGTAATGTATAATGTATAGTACTTGCATCAATCTGAATCGTACCAAACTATTTGAAATCATTACTTGAAATGTATTTTCAAGACTGCAAATCAGAAGATAACAAACCACACTTCTATTCACTTCGAAGCATCGTCTCTGAAACATAGTGAAGAATTTACATCTTTTAGCATCCATAGCATACATATTACCATAAAATTCCGCAACAAGGCTAGGAGACCCAGTATAGTTACCGGTGTGAATATCACCCCAGTCATCACGGCTGCGATACAAACTAACTTACTAACATATTCCCGAAGATCAACAGAAACATATTTCTTCTCAACTGTGAACACATAAATCACGAGGGCTTATAGGTGTTCACAAACAATGTTCGCACATACTAAAAACTCTTGAATTAAATGGCACATGCATAAAATAGATGATACTATCGGTTCATCGACTCAAAGCCCTCGGGATCATCACTGCCTAGTCGAATAATATCAGGAAGATGATCGTATGAAGAGTAAGACTACAAATAAGAACATAAATACGAATCATAAGGGATATGCGATGAATATAAAAGTGCTGAAATATAAATAAGATGGAGATTTACGTGGTTCGGCACTAAGGCCTACATCCACGGGGGTTGGTGTTTCACTATGTATTGAATGTTTACAAAGACGAATGAATTTTGAGTATACATTAGTCTGCGGAAGCAGGGGATTTACTTACTCTTCCTATCTCTCTCTCTTATATTCTCTTATAAGGATTGTGGATTGGTCGACCCCTTTTATCTTGGTGGAGAGGGGTATTTATAGGGTTGAAACGTGGGTCCTACTTCTGAGAAGCCGTTGCAACCTTATCTTCTTGTGCTTTGTGTCCATCACGCAGAGGTCTTCGTCCTTTAAAATCCCCCCTGCGTTCCATGCTTGATCACGAAAGGTTATCCTCGTTCGTCCTATGGGTTGATTGACACGTACACTGCTCAGAGTGTTTAATGCGGGTAGTTGAGACGTTTGCTCGTTTCAGACAAGTGTCTTCTGCCTCTGTCACATCCGTGTCAGTCAGATTTCTCCTCGCCGTTGATCTTGGCTCTTTCTGGGGATAAGAGAAAGTAGATCTTTGGGAGCTATTTGGTGCTCCCCAGTAACATCATACTTCGGTACACCTTAATTTTCTACCATCGGATTATCTGGACAAAGATCTGATGCTGATGGGGCATGCTTCTTGGTTGTAAGCGTGTTTCATCATGTTTTGATGGCTTGATTCGCATGCCTTCCACGTGTTTCTTCATAAACACGTGGCTGATGGTTAAATATGTACACACAATTTGCCCATTTTCTTCTGACTTGGGTATTAGTGGGAGTTTATAAGAAAAATAACGTTACATATTCCTTATCTCTCTCCTAATAACTTCCCCTAAATATTCGGGCACGTTTCCCAACCCATGTAATAACTGCATTCTTAAAAGGAGGGGACGGTTACGGTTCTGCTCCCAAGCTTATTCATAAGAGAGAGAATGTGAAAATTTTCTAGAAATAACTTTCATTCTCTTCCTGTCAGTCTTCATATATTTTTCAGAGATTTTTGTTCTTTCTCCTTGTTCTCTAGCTATTAACTGCTCCTGTCTTTTCATTGATCACGCCCTGCTCCTGATTCTTTCTGATTCTTCTGCCCTTGCCTATTCGTTGGTGTTTGTCTTCTTCTTTGTGGTGCTGTGAATTCCTTCTATATAGGTATGGGGTTTTTTCACTTTTTCTGCTGTTGATTTGTCCATCTTCCGCTGTTTGTATCGACTTGTTTATCTTCTGCTGCTGTAACTTGTTTGTTTTGTGATGAAGAACACATATGTCGAAGCATATATGCTTGCCCTTGTTCTTATTTACAAAGCGAATAGGCCAGTATTTTGATTGATTGATTGTTCTCTAGCTTTAGGGTTTTTGGGAGAGACTAAGATGAACTGTCATTTTATGGGTTTTTTGATCTTTGGTGGCCCCCTCGTATTCACCTCTAAACTTTTTTTGTGTTTCCTCGTAGCTATGTCTGATCGTACGCGGGTTCCTTACCAGACCCCGCCGTCTAGTCCGCCAAGATCCCCTCCGCGTGTAGATTCTGAAAGATCTCCACTTGGGGAAGGTTCTTATAAATCTTCGCAATCGGATCCTCGTGGTCATAGGGTTTCATCTTCTTCTGGTGCGAAGGCTTTGCCTACTAATAAAGGGGATATGTCGAAGGGTCCTTCTGGGTCTAGGTACGCTGTTAACCGCGCTCCTTCTCGTCCCCGTGAAGATTCTAGGAGTACGCAGGCTCCTCCCCGTGATGGTTCTAGGAGTACGCGGGCTCCTCCTCCTCGTAGTGAAACATTGGATGTTCCGCCCCTTCGTTCTATGGCTCCTCCTTCAGCTGCCCCTGCAGAGTTCTTTGCCGACTCCTCCAACGGTTTCTTTCAAGGGGAAGTACTCCAAGGGTAGTACGTTGAAAGCTGATCCGCCTAAAAATCTTCCTTCCAAAAGGAAGGCTTCAGAATTGAGTCCCACATCAGATTCCGCAGACGAGGAAGAGGCTGCCCCCGTGATACGCAACGTTTCAGTTGGTAAGAAGAAGGTCACTTTCAAGCATATTGATCTTGAGATGTTCCAGGAAAAACATGAGCTTCAAGCCTTTGAGGTTCGCTTCTATGCCCCTGATGATGATATCACTTACGAACTCCTCTCTAAGTATCAATTTGATGAGTTCCATCTGTTGACTACGGTTGGATCCTTCGAGGTGGGTCTCATGTTGCCCCTGTATAAGTCGGATGACTCCTTTTATTATGATGTGTTGGCTAGTCGTGAAGGTTCTTTGACAAACACTCATAATCGTTCCGTGTCGCAATTGTCTGGGAATTATCTTCGTGCGCTGAAGGAATGTTATCTGCGGAGCAAGGGGGAGATGATGATGACCTGCTACGTTCCAAATCCTGCTGAGAGAGAGTGGTACACTCCTCAAAATTTTAATAGTTCCTTTGGGGATTATGTCAACAGTAGGAACCGTAAACCGTGGAGTGTTAGTCTTCGTAACATTACTGCTCCTCGGGGTGAAATTCGTCTTTTAAGTGAGGTGAGTGATGCCAAGATGAAGTATGTTCCTGGCACTGAGGGATCTGCTAAACGGAAACTCTTTCCTGCTCGTGAAGGATTAAGCGTGATCATGATTATGAGTGGCATGCTACTGTCATTGAAATTGTTGGCCCTTGGGCTTACGGTTGGATCCCTGGTCCGCGCGGTTGGCGTCCTTCTGAAAACAGCAAGCCTCGTGAAACTCCTCCTGCTCGTTATGGAGATTTCTTCCCTTGGCGTCTGAATTTTGTGGGTATGAATTTTACTTACGCTCTTGATGTCGTTGATGGAGATGAGGAGGAGGGTTCTGGTGCTACCCTTCCTCCGAAGAGTGCTGCTGCTACCAAGGTACAATTTCTTCTTATATTCTCTATTCTGTTTGCCCCCTTTTTCCCCTTGGTTGAAAAAAAAAAGATTTTAAGTGAGGGAGAAAATGAGCCTTTGTTGGGACGTGTACTGGTTTGTAGGTGTCGAAGAAGAATAAAATTGGACCCAAGCAATCTTCTACTGTTGTGACTGGTGAGGCTGAGGTTTATGAGGAGGTTACTAGTCCTGTGAACGAAGGGTTTGTTGAGGATGAAGAAATGTACGATGGAGAAGAACGCACTAATACTTCTCCCCCTGATGACGAGGGTGGTATAGGTGAGGAAGAAGTTTCCGCGGGTGGTGATGATGAAGCCGAGGGTAATATTACCGCAGGTGGTACCGGCGAGGAGGGATCTGCCCCTGTTGGCGATAATACTAGTGGGAATGAGGTTATGGGTACTCTGCCCATTATTTCCCCAGAGTTTTCCTTTGGTAGGATATACTCCGCAGGGGAATCCTTTGATGTAAATGCCGCCATGGGTCTTGCCGAAGACTTCTCATTGCTTTCCCCAAACGATGATTGGGATGTGCTTGGTAATCTTGGTAAAGAGGGTGCCACTGGTCAGCAGGCTGAAAACGCAGGTGGTCAGGCTGAGGGTTGTGATGTCGAAACTTGCGCGGATGAGGAGATAACTGCCAAGGAGAAGTCTGCGGTTGAGTCTCATTCGGAGGATTTCCCTCACTCGCTGATGCCTGAGGGTGAAGATGCCATCTTGGCTTGGCTTAAGAAGAAGAATCTGATGTTCGTCCCTAATCCTGCCCAAGTGGTCACTGGTGAGAGGAATTCCGACGCCTATACTCTTCAGATGATGCAATTGTCTTCTGAGGACCGTGTTGCTGAGATGTGGAAGAAGAACTTGAGATCTTCGGAAGCTAACCTGGTGGTTGATCCTCCATCCTCTGTTGCGGATATGATGGCTATAGCTGATGGGTACCAGTACGGTTTTCCCCAGCAGCGTGTCTTGGAGGTAAATCCTTGTGCTTTTTTTTTTGAACCCTGTGGTGTAATAATGTTTGTTGTTTGAGACATAGATGATGAGGAGCGAGCATTGTAACCATGTTTTGTACCAATTCTTCAAAGCAAAGTCTTTAAAGTTGGAGGATAAGCTTCGTCACAGAGAAGAGGAACTTTCTGCGGCTGAAGTGGAGATAAATGAACTGAGGGGCCGTCTTAAGGAAAAAGAACAGCTGGGTAACGCTGAGGAGAGTCTTCGTTCAGAGCTTGCTGCAGTCCGCAACGAATTTGAGCAGACTCGCAGAAATGTCTCGTCCCTCACAGGTTCGTATTTTACCAATATTTCACTCCTCGTGATTCCCTATTTGTACTTTGGTGTTCTGTCTGAGTCTCCCCACCCTATCTTCAGTGGGTGGAGTCCCCGAGCTGATATGGCTTCGGAAAGAAAGGGAACAATAGAAATCTCGTATTGCAGAGTTGGTGGGGAAGTTGAAAAGCGAAGCCGTAAAGTGGAACGCTCGTGCTGATGATCACAACGCCTTAGCAGCTGAGTGGCGTGAAAATCGAACAAAAATGGTTGATATGCAAAATAAGTACAACCATGACCGTCGTCTGTTCAATGGTACGCTGTTATGGATGCGTGATAACCTGCGGGAAGCTCGAGGGCATGCTTCGGACTTAGAGGCTAGAGTACGCCTTTTGGAAGAAGAGTTACGACAGGCTCGTTCCTTCTTAGGCCCCGAGGTTAAGGATAGTATGCTGCGTCTTACCGAAGAAAGAGATAATGCTAGTGCTGAGGTCGGCGCTCTTAGTAAAGCCTTAGCAGCGTCTCGAGCTGATGTTGCCCGCCAAGTGGAGTCTGAGAGAGATCTTGAAGTAAATGTGTATCGACTCCATAAAAGGATGGGGGAGATGAATGATGAAGTCAACCATCTTCGTCACTTGGATTCAATGAAGCAGGTAGACTTAGATGCGAGTCAATTTGCTCTTACGAACCTTCAAATGGATTATAAGAAATTATCCGACGAGTATGACTTTCTTGATGAGGTACGGGACGCAGTTGTTAATGAGTATGAAGAGGCTTCGGCTAATGTCGAAGGTATAACCTCGTTTTATCGAGTGTGATTCTGTTATTTATTTGTTTTAACCCCTTGGTATTTCTTGTTTTCAGCGCTCGAGGGACAGCTTCACGCAGCAAATGATGAGCTTAAAAGAGCTCAATCTGCCTTAATGCAGCAGGAGGGACAAACCAACTATTTCAAAGGGTTGGCCGCGTCTCGTGAGGAAGCAGCAGAGATTGCCTCCAAAGAGGTGGAACGCCTATCTTCATTGTTGTCTCAGGCCCACCAGCGGACCGTTGTTATCACATATAAAGCTCGATGTCAGTTAGCTGAGGAGACCAACAAAGTCCTAGACAATATTGAACTTGATCTTAAAGCCGAACATGGTCTTGTCAAGAATTATCCGCGTCGCCCCCACCCGCGCCCTTGCCTGGTTCTTCCGGGCCTTCTTCAGGTGGTAGCGTACCTTCATCTCGCAAAGACAACCCTGCTGATGGAGCTGTATCTTCCAAGTAGATTTCTTTTATTAGTCATAAAAAAGTTGATCCTTGTTGATTATATAGTTTCAGATCATTTTTTGATGTGTTTCTTGCTCTATCTTATTTGCCGAACTTGTAATCAACTCTTTATGAAATGGATCATCCTTTTGGCATACCTGCGTTATCAATTCATTTTTATTTTAAGTATTGTGAAGCGTTAAATTAGAAATAACTTGCTTTGTAAAAAGTTAGAGTGTTTGGGTGCGACACCGAAGGTAAGTACCTTCGTGATCGTCTTGAGACATGTCACCCCGCTGGCGAGTCCTGGGCCAGAGGATTCCCAAACGGTGGGGGTCGAGGCAGCATTCTGGGATATGGGATGCTTATTTGAAATATTTGCATGCACCCATTCCGTCAACCCGCTGCCTTAAAATTGGTTGGGTATCTCTTTCTGCTGGGTGCCTTCCCCATGGTATTACACTCATAGACACTGATAAGGGAGCCTGAGAGATTGTAGATTAACTACTTTCCCCAATATTGTTAATTTATTATGTAATGTACATGTGTTCACCCAGCGGGCCTTTTGACCATTTCGTTTGCTTGAAGATTTTGCAAAAAGCTTGTTTGATTGATAGGTTGAGGCTTGCTACTCCTCTTCCAGAGATAGAAACATGTAGAGCGGTTACGCTGCTTTCTTCTTCTGGTATTCTTCACGCAGATGCAAAGATGCGCTGCTCCTATGGGTAGTACGGTTTGAGCCATTTAGCATTCCAAGGGTGTCGGAGGACCTCGCCTTTCAGATTGCGAAGATAGTAGGAACCGTTTCCCCCGATGTCGTGTATTATAAAAGGTCTTCCCCATGTAGGTGCTAACTTGCCCCATTTCTTCTCTCGTTGATACTGCGGGATTGTTCTTAGCACATACTGCCCTTCTACAAAATTTCGAAGCTTAACCTTTTTGTTGTATTCTCTCGCTAATCTTCGTTGATAATTTTTCATCTTTTGCAATGATGTTTCCCTCCTTTCTTCCAGGTCATCCAGTCTCTCTAACATCATGTATGTTGTGAGATTTTTCTCCCATGCTTCGGTCTTTGTGGTTGGCATGAGGATCTCTGTTGGGATGACTGCTTCAGCTCCATAAGTGAGGAGAAATGGGGATTCCCCGGTGGCAGATCTTCGTGTTGTCCTGTATGCCCATAATACATTGTGTAGCTGCTCACACCACCGCCTCTTATGTTCGTCTAATTGCTTTTTGAGGATAAGGGCGAGGGTCTTGTTAGTAGTTTTCGCTTGTCCGTTGCTCTGAGGGTATATGGGGGTGGACTTGTTCTTCCTTATTTTGAAAGTGTCTAAGAGCATGTCTATATTTTTTCCCTGTAATTGTTTACCATTATCGGACACGATTTCCGCTGGTATGTCGAACCTGCAAATGATGTTTTGGAATATGAAAGTAAACACATCCACGTCTCTGATCCTGGCTAAGGCTTTAGCTTCCACCCATTTACTGAAGTAGTCCGTGGCTACTATCAAGAATCGTCTTTTCCCTGACCCTTCGATGAAAGGCCCAACGATATCTATGCCCCATTTTGCAAATGGCCACGGACTATCCACAAAATTTAGCGTTGTTGCTGGCGCGTGTATCTTTTTGGCGAAACGCTGACATTCTTCACATCGTCGGGACATTCTTGCGGCATCTTGTATCATTGTGGGCCAGTAATATCCTTGCATTTTTTCTTTGTCGGCTAGTGATCTCATGCCGCTATGATTCCCTGCGTCACCATAATGGATGTCGTTTAGAATTCGATGCCCCTCTTTCCTGGATAAACAACATAGTAACGGTCCGAGGAAAGATTTCTGTACAGGACCCCATCCCGAAGATCATATCTTCCTACTTTGGAGAGTATTTTCCTGGCTTGTTTACGATCCGCGGGTAAGGTTCCATCCTTGAGAAACGCATGAATCACCATTCTCCAATCATCTTCGTTGCTGAAATCTTCGTCTTGATTTGCTCTTGACAGGATATCTTCTTCGTCGAAATCATTATGGATGTCTTCTCCCACCTGATCTTCGATATTTTCTTCCACTGTATCTTGATTGGTAGCAAAGGAGAATTGTGATGCGATTGAAGGCTCGTATACCCTTGTTATTTTGATAGATTCGATATTCTTGTCCTTCAGCATGGATGATATATATGCTAGGGCATCCGCGTGCCTGAGATCTCTCTTGCATAAGTGCCTGAACTTGATGTTCGGAATTTGTGATGCCAATGTTTGGACCAAGGCCATGTAAGCTGAGAGGGTGTCGTCGTATACATTGTATTTGAACCCTATTTTTCGTATGACAAGATGCGAGTCACTTTTCAGTCTTACATCAGTTACCCCCATCTCTATTATCAAGCGGAGGGCATGTACGACTGCCTCGTATTCGACGATGTTGTTAGTATGCTCTTTGAATTCCAACCTGAGTGCATGTACGATCCTTTCTCCGGTTGGGGTGGTGATGACAATGCCTATTCCCGCCCCTTCCTTATTTTTGGAACCATCGACGAAGACTTCCCATCGTCTTTGGATTGTGGGTTCGAGGACATCAACTGGATCCTTGTTTTCCTCGTCAGCTTCTGGTATGCCCCTAATCTCTTCATCGTTGTCCAAGGGGAGGTATGCTAAGAAATCCGCCAATACTTGGGATTTTTGGGAGTGTTGAATTTCATGGATGATGTTGAATTGGTCCAGGTGGGTGTTCCACTTGGCTATTCTTCCTACTTTCCCCGCGCTTTTGAGGACTGCTTCCAATGGTACTTTGCATGGGACGCGGATGAAGTGAGTTAGGAAATAGGTTCTCAGCTTTTGAGTAGCCCACACTAATTCCAGGATGAGTTGTTCGATCTTCGTGTAATTCCTTTCCGCATAATTGAGGGTCTTGCTGACATAATAGATAGGTTGTTCTATCTTCGTATTGGTTTTGACCAGCACTGCGCTAACTGCGTTTTCTGTCGCTGCTATGTACAGCGCCAAAACCTCATCGTGATCAGGTTTTTGTAGGATCGGAATTGAAGCCAGGTATTCCTTGATTTTTTGGAAGGCTTCTTCACACTCTGCGGTCCATTCAAACTTACTCCCTTTTTTGATAATATTGAAAAAAATGTTTGCATTTTTTCGAGGATCGGGCAATAAATCTGCCCAAGGCTGCTAAGGATCCATTGAGCTTTTGCACTTCTTTCAAATTCTTCGGAGATGGCATTTCCACTATGGCCTGAATCTTAGCGGGGTCTACCTCAATGACCCTTTTTGTTACCAGATATCCGAGAAATTTCCCTGAGGTGACATGATTTTAGATTTTTAATGGGGTTGTAGTAAATAGGATTCGTTTCAGACTTGTGAAGCAAATGGAATTTTAGATTTAATAAAATTATATACACAAAAATATTGACAATGGGTGAGAGGTACTGGGACTAAGGATTTGGCTGAATTCACTACACAAGGTTCATTCATATATTCTTTGACAAATAAAACTCAATAAAATTAACATAGACTCTGATTTTGCCAAGATAGATTCTTAAAACATTGATTGTAAGTCCTAAGCATGATGTATCAAAACAACTAAGCTAAGCATACATCATCAAATTAAATAACAACCAATTAATTAAATCATATTTCAATTTTAAATTAATGCAAAAGTCATAAAAAGAATAAAATAAATTTACCCATGTATGAAATTCAACCTCCTCTGTCATCCCAGTGTTGGGTTTAGATCATCATGATGAAAACACGCTCAAAATAATTTATTATAGCTCAAATGGTGTTTACAATGGAGAGAAAATGAAGAAAATAGTGAAAATTAGGAAACTGCAACGTTTATAGGCGTTACAGAATACACTGAACGATAAAAGGAAAGCGTCGCAAACACTGTTCCGAAGTCGTTGGAAAGGTATTGCAAACTGTCGAGAAACTACGATAGTTTTCAACGACTTTCCTTGACGGGTCTTATGTTCTTCATGTTCTTGAGTTGCAGCAGCAGAAAACTTTTCCTGCAACTCGTGATTTCTTCGTTCTCTTGTCTCTTCTAACTCCCCAAACTCTCGACACCCTTCTAGGACACCTAGGGAACCTATTTATACCCAACAGCGACAAGAAATCACGCTCATTAACTCTCCATGATCCTCCATTACTCGGTGTTAAAAGAAAATATTTTCCGAATATTTTCTTCCCTGAAATGATTCTCAACGCGTAAACAGCTTCTGATACTCCCTTGTTTAGCTTCTACACGCATCTTCAATGACTAAGTGTCATCCAAACACGAGCAACACACATCAAACTTGCTGAAAATCCGTGAATATCATTTTCAAACCCGTGTTGCCCTGATTTCTTTCACGTGATTATCCAGCCAAATTCAGTCGAGACAATCACCCATACCAACTCTGTTATGATATGTTACATGTTTCCACAAAGTTTCAGCGATTGAATCGCACAAAATCACGTCCAAATGCAATCGAGAAAATCTGCCAGTGAAGAGCAAATATTTTCCCGCCAAAATATTTTTTTGAATTTGTGAAGAAGGTCACCCCTTATCCAGTGGTCGCCCCCTTATCCGTTGCTGGAGTCCGAATAACACATGTCCCTTGGGGTGCCTTTAGTAATTTTTCTGGGTTCCTTCGGTGCATTTCTGGGGTGTCTTTAGTACTCTATCCTAGGGTGTAAAACACCACTTTTCGAGCCAATTTCGCCGCAAGAGGTTATTTTTCCAAAAACATCTACAAAAACATAAAATAACACAATAAGTATTTAATCGAGTCTAACAATACAGAACATTGAGAACAAAATAGACACATAAATGCGTCTATCAAATACCCCCAAACTTATTATTTTCTAGTCCTCGAGCAAAACTAATAAAAAATAAATAAAACCGAGTTAATCTCGGGAGGGTTTACCAGAGGTGTGCCCACAAAACCATTACTCCAGACCCTAGCTATCTATGCAGAACCTTGGAAGGCACTAAAGAATCTCCTTGGTTGGCATACTTATTGACTACAGGAGGAAGTACCCTGATGCGAAATTCCAATTGTTGTACACGAGTTTGCACTCAAGCATACTAAAATTCATATAAAGTGACAAAGCTCTACTCAGATAGTTTCGGGACATCATAAACCGGAGTCAACCAATCACATGGATAGATTAAGAAGATGGATGTGGAGAAAAATGTGGATGATGTTGACTAAGGTGAACCTATCCTAATGGACTGAGATATTGGTCTGGACTAATATCAACACACTGGCAAATACAAGGGAACCAGTGGTCGATAATCCTAACTCTAGGTCAACTCAGCTGGCATATACAAGGGTACCAGTGGTCGACTTTATTGTATTTATTCCGGTTGGTCTGGTCTCAATTTTTTTTTTTCATCTCAGTCACTCTATTTCACCCTAGTAATGGTAAAAAGAAAAAAAAAAGAAGTGATCAGGATTCTTTCGATGTTTCCATCACGAGGATATGGGGAAACTACCGTGTTTTCTTTTTCTAACACCTGAGCTCTGTGCTTTTATGAATAGACTCTTTAGATGTTTCCATCTAATCAGATTGGTTCCTCAAATCCTAAACCAAAATGCTTCCATCCACTTAGATTAGTTAGTGCCAACCTTAATAAGCATAAATTTCTAGTCTCTGGAGCTTATTTATTGCAACTAAGAACTTTCTCCCATACCCCCAAACTCAAATCTAACATTGTCCTCAATGTTCTGAAGATGAAATTAAAAGCATGAACAAGGAGAAACTGTTACCAATGAAGCAAAAGAGATAAGGAAAGATATTACCGTGTCGCATGAATATTAGGTTACCTCTCAAGAAGTGCTAAGTTTAAAGTCTTCAGCCAGACTAAGCAAGGATTAGTCACCATGTAGAATCATATAATAGTAGCCGGAATAACTGTGGGTCATCTGGATCAAAAAGTGTTACCCACAAGAAGAGGAAACTACAACAAACCAAGAAGATACCAAACATACCCTTGCTTAAGACAACTACATCTAGTTGTGGTTCAAGTTCAGGCTCTATAAAAGGGTCTAAATAAAAGGTTTTCATCGGTTGGATTTCCTCAAAGCTAAGATTCGGTTCAGGTATTAGAGTCTGGAAAAACTCAATTAAGAACTTAGAAGCACATAACAACAACCTGAATAATTGGGGATCCTCTAAGTCAATTAGATTTGACTCACAAAGTTGACCATAATAATGGTCATCCTTAAGAAAATGTGTCGACCCTAATATCCTAAAGTAATTAGGTTTAGTCTCAAAACTTAATATCCGACACATCTGAAAATCATATGTTCCCACAATTGGAAGAAAATTTTTTGGTGGGAAAACAAAGCCAATCTTGGTATCATAGCCTGGGTTAACCACATCAACCAGAGGATGGGTTTCTAACAACTGAGCTTCTCTATGGACATCATTATGTTCGGGAAAACATGTATGAAGATAATCTTGTAATATGGTTGAGGCATAAATGTCAAGTCCTACACGAGGGAACTTTCTAAGAGTTAAAGCACATGGAGAATGATAATCACCCCCAAACTTAGAGTTTTCTGTGTCTCTAGAAAGACTAGTCACAACTTCCCTAATTTCTAGGTCATCAGATTCCTGGAAATGGTCAATTGATTCTTCTAAGTCAGGTTCATCCTCACTCATCTCTACGAGTTCATCTTCTTCGTCTAAGACTATTGTTTCTAAATCGCTAGACTTTAAAACATTATTCTCAGAATAAACTCGTTCCTCTAAATCATTATCGGCTTTGTAAAAAGGAAATACTACATCGTCTAAAACAAGGGTATCTCTAGTCAAATCCTCGTCCTTTTGAATAGGTGAATAATTATTAAAATTATTTGGATTTGAACTAGAAATAATATTATCATTGTAAAGCTCAGTTGGAGTAGCCATTTCCTGATCACTATTCCAACATAAGTATGATTCTTTATCAACACTATCCTTATCATAATAACATGAAAAAGATCGAACCTCATCAAAACAAGTAGTGTTACTTCTAACCTCGTCATCTTGATTATGCAAATAACTATCCTTATTTTTAAGGGTATTATTGGAAACACTATATTGGAAAGTAAGATTATTTCGAGCAAGTCTTTCGTTCGTCTCAGCCATCAGCTTGAGGGATTCCTCTATAGAAAGTTCACTCATTATTGTAGTTCTTTCGTCTATAATTACACTATTCATCTCAGCTAACTTACGTGTCGACTCAGCTAACTCCCTGAGGGACTCTTCTAAAGGAGGAATAGGAACAGAGGGATCATAAAAAGGACTACTTTTCAATAGTTTGATTGTATCCTCTAGAGACGAAGAACTAGTACTATAATCTTCTTGCTCGTAAGACTGATGCATGTGTGGATAGTAATTGGGCTCACCAGGGTATGACCCATATCCTTCCAAAGGATGGCGTTCCCAACCACTATTCCCAACATGGTCATAGAAAGGATGATGTCCATATTCAAATTCAGGTCGATAATCATTGTATTGGCTTCTATCATACCAGTTCGACATTCTTAATTGCAAGGGAATTCTACACAATCACAAACAAGGCTGACTCGACCAAATCAAACCTATAAAATCTAGCAAACAACAAGCATGATGGCTCCACTTAGATTGTTTCTAGACCAGCTTCTAATCCTTCGAAAGGGAATTCGTTACAATTTAAGCAAACCCCTATGGAATCAATCCGAGTCAAAGTAAGTTGAATTGAGGCGAGGGAAGCTCAGTGGAGCTTTGATACCCAAGGCCTCACCGCTATCACAAGGCGGTGCAGTCAAGCATTCAACTCACAGAAACCATCATGAACTTCGAAGTATGCTAAAAGAGTAACCAATATTTTTCGAACGACTTTCCTACTAAGCTCGTTACCCTATAGGTCTCGTTCTAGTCAAAATTTTAAGCTTAGGTTCGCGTTTGGTTTCGTTTTCCTAAAGCGGGTAAGAAGGAAACTGTGATGAAATCTGAGTCCTTATCTTAATTTGGCCAGGCCTTTCCCTTTACTAGGAAATTAAAAAAAACCGTATTCAAATCCTCAGCATATATTCACCTTAAGGCATACAATAAACCCGCTGACAGGGGATTCACGGGTGTTTCGAAAGCTTACCTCCCGTACCAGACGGGCGCAGAACCGCTGAAGTCGACTCGGGCCACGACTCCTATGTCATGTGCGAACCCGAGGGTCCGAGACGATATTGTAATCGTCGTCCTTCCCTGCAAACAGTTTTATATTTAATGTACCCTTCCTTAGGGTTTAAAAAAAATAAAATAATTGTCCAAGTCCAAAGTCCAAATAAAGTGCAAAAGAAAAGAAATAAAAAAAAGAAATAATAATAATAATTACAAAAAATGGAAGGTCTCTAAAAAAAAAAATCCTCTTTTTTTTTAATTTTTTTCTTTCGCTCTTTTTTTTTCTTCTTTGCTTTGTCTTTTTCTTTCTCTTTTAGCTTTAAGCTTTGATTCCAAGTCTTTAGTATCCAACTTCAAACCTGTAATACAAAGAAACACCCAAAGAAACGTAAAAAGAACAAATGAAATAAAAAAAAAACTAAAAATTCTACCTAAGCACAAATCCGCGTCGGCGCGCCAAAATGATTTTAGATTTTTGATGAGGTTGTAGTAAATAGGATTCGTTTCAGACTTGTGAAGGAAATGGAATTTTAGATTTAATAAAATTATATACACAAAAATATTAACAATGGGTGAGAGGTATTGGGACTAAGGATTTGGCTGAATTCACTACACAAGGTTCATTCATATATTCTTTGACAAATAAAACTCAATAAAATTAACATAGACTCTGATTTTGCCAAGATAGATTCTTAAAACATTGATTGTAAGTCCTAAGCATGATGTATCAAAACAACTAAGTTAAGCATACATCATCAAATTAAATAACAACCAATTAATTCAAATCATATTTCAATTTTAAATTAATGCAAAAGTCATAAAAAGAATAAAATAAATTTACCCATGTATGAAATTCAACCTCCTCCGTCATCCCAGTGTTGGGTTTAGATCATCATGATGAAAACACGCTCAAAATAATTTATTATAGCTCAAATGGTGTTTACAATGGAGAGAAAATAGTGAAAATTAGGAAACTGCAACGTTTATAGGCGTTACAGAATACACTGAACGATAAAAGGAAAGCGTCGCAAACACTGTTCCGAAGTCGTTGGAAAGGTATTGCAAACTGTCGAGAAACTACGACAGTTTTCAACGACTTTCCTTGACGGGTCTTATGTTCTTCATGTTCTTGAGTTGCAACAGCAGAAAACTTTTCCTGCAACTCGTGATTTCTTCGTTCTCTTGTCTCTGCTAACTCCCCAAACTCTCGACACCCTTCTAGGACACCCAGGGAACCTATTTATACCCAACAACGATAAGAAATCACGCTCATTAACTCTCCATGATCCTCCATTAATCGGTGTTAAAAGAAAATATTTTCCGGATATTTTCTTCCCTGAAATGATTCTCAACGCGTAAACAGCTTCTGATACTCCCTTATTTAGCTTCTACACTCATCTTCAATGACTAAGTGTCATCCAAACACGAGCAGCACACATCAAACTTGCTGAAAATCCGTGAATATCATTTTCAAACCCGTGTTTCCCTGATTTCTTCCACGTGATTATCCAGCCAAATTCAGTCGAGACAATCACCCATAGCAGCTCTGTTATGATATATTACATGTTTCCACAAAGTTTCAGCGATTGAGTCGCACAAAATCACGTCCAAATGCAATCGAGAAAATCTGCCAGTGAAGAGCAAATATTTTCCCGCCAAAATATTTTTTTGAATTTGTGAAGAAGGTCACCCCTTATCCAGTGGTCGCCCCCTTATCCGTTGTTGGAGTCCGAATAACACATGTCCCTTGGGGTGTCTTTAGTACTTTTTCTGGGTTCCTCCGGTGCATTTCTTGGGTGTCTTTAGTACTCTATCCTAGGGTGTAAAACACCACTTTTCGAGCCAATTTCGCCGCAAGAGGTTATTTTTCCAAAAACATTTACAAAAACATAAAATAACACAATAAGTATTTAATCGAGTCTAACAATACAGAACATTGAGAACAAAATAGACATATAAATGCGTCTATCATGACACCGAAGGTGCATTTTTCTGGATTTACTTTCATGTGATGTTTCCTCATTGCTTCAAAAATATCTCTCAGATCTTGGTGGTGATCTTTGCGCAGTCTACTTTTGACGAGCATGTCGTCAACGTAGACTTCCAGGGTACTACCAATCCATGGCTTGAAGATAGCATCGACCATTCTTTGGTAAGTTTCCCCTGCGTTTCGAAGTCCGAAGGACATTCTAGTGTAGCAATAAAGGCCGTGCGGGGTGTAGAATGATGTGTGTTGTTGATCTTCTTCTACCAGGGCTACTTGGTTGTAACCAGAATATCCATCCATGAATGATAGCTCTTCGCACCCTTCCACTGCTTCAACCAGTTGATCTACGCTCGGTAGTGGATAACTGTCTTTTTGACATGCCTTGTTTAGGTTAGTAAAGTCGATGCATATTCTAACCCCTCCGTTTTTCTTAGGAACGATGACCATGTTCGAGATCCATGTTGGGTACTTGACTTCCTTGATGAAGCCTGCTTCTAGTAATTTTCGGAGCTCTTTCTCTACTGCCTTATGATACTCCGGTGCAACTTTTCTTATTTTCTGCCTGAAAGGTGGCGTGCCTGATTTGATGCGTAGCTCGTGTTGGATTATTTTTGGATCAATCCCCGGCATGTCTCCTAACTTCCAGGCGAATACATCCGCGTATTCTTTAAGTAGTTTGGTTAAGGAATCTTCTCTTTCTTCGTTCATTATGGTCCCTATTTTAATCATCTTCGGATTTTCTTCTGTTCCTATGTTGATTTCTTTTACGGGCTCCACTGGTGTGAACATCGGCTTTGAGACCCCAAGGACAGGGGCATTCTTTAATTTCTATTTGGTATGTTCATGTTATTCGTTGGCTGCTGAAGTACTTGCCTCTGTGTTAAGAATATTATCATTCTTTGTCAAGCCCTTCCCCGTGGTTTCCTTGAGGAACAGGTCTATGGCCTTTTCTTTTCGCAGCTTCTTTATTTTTGGTCCTTCGGGTTTTTCGCTGCTCTTCCTGTTCGTTGTTAATACGATCCCGAGTGGCCTGGCACTCCTTTGCAGAGACTCGATTTCCCTTGATTTTCATTACTCCCTCGGGTGTAGGGAATCTGAGATATTGGTAGTAAGTTTCTGCCACTCCCTTGAGTTTGTGTACCCATTTTCGGCCAATAATGGCGTTATAGGGGGATGGGGCGTCTACCACGCTTAACCGTGTTTCTACCTTCATGGGACCGGCGTTCACCTGCAACACGATGTCTCCCAATGGCTTTGTGGGTACTCCGTTGAACCCGTAGATGGTGTAATAAGAGGACATCAGTTTCTCATCATTGAGCTTTATCCGTTTGAAAGTGTCGTAGAATAGAACATTAACTGAGCTTCCCCCGTCGATGAGGATCTTTTTGAGGTTACATCCGTCCACTGGTAGTGTGAGGACCAAGGGATCGTTATGGTCTTCCATATCTTCTTCGATATCTTCAGTATCGAAGATGATAGTTGCGTCCATCCACTCTTCGTGCTCGTCCACCTCTACGCCATCAATATTATATAACTTGCAGTGATCTTCGAATTTCTTTCTTAGCCTCTTTCCTATCTGTGTTGTAAGTGAGGGTCCTACGGCTTCGGAACACGAAATGGTGTTGATTGTGCGGTTTCCCTCTGGAAGTTGGACTTGATTGGTTCGTTTGGATCTATCTTCGGTGACTTCCTTTTCTATGTATTGCTTGAGTTCGCCAGCATCAATCAACTTTTGGATCATTATTTTGAGGTTTTTGCACTTCTCGGTTTGGTGACCGTTGAAGCAATGATACTCACATTAATCTTTTGACTTCTCGGTCCTTGGAGGTTGTTTTCCCTTAGACAATGGCCACTCCAAATTTTCCCGTCCCTTGATCTCTCGCAAGATCCAAGCGTAGCTAGCATTGAGCTTTGTATAAACCTGATCTTCGAATTTTCGATCGCCTTTTTGTCGATCCCTGTTTCTAGCGCCAGATTGTGAACACATAAATCACGAG
Source organism: Papaver somniferum (assembly GCF_003573695.1). NCBI lineage: Eukaryota > Viridiplantae > Streptophyta > Magnoliopsida > Ranunculales > Papaveraceae > Papaver > Papaver somniferum. The sequence goes on along the minus strand of NC_039362.1, from coordinate 46,107,492 downwards.
GGCTTATACGTGTTCACAAACAATGTTCGCACATACTAAAAACTCTTAAATTAGATGACACATGCATAAAATAGATGATATTATCGGTTCATCGACTCAAAGCCCTCGGGATCATCACTGCCTAGTCGAATAATATCAGGAAGATGATCGTATGAAGAGTAAGACTACAAATAAGAACATAAATACGAATCATAAGGGATATGCGATGAATATAAAAGTGCTGAAATATAAATAAGATGGAGATTTACGTGGTTCGGCACTAAGGCCTACATCCACGGGGGTTGGTGTTTCACTATGTATTGAATGTTTACAAAGACGAATGAATTTTGAGTATACATTAGTCTGCGGAAGCAGGGGATTTACTTACTCTTCCTATCTCTCTCTCTTATATTCTCTTATAAGGATTGTGGATTGGTCGACCCCTTTTCTCTTGGTGGAGAGGGGTATTTATAGGGTTGAAACGTGAGTCCTACTTCTGAGAAGCCGTTGCAACCTTATCTTCTTGTGCTTTGTGTCCATCACGCAGAGGTCTTCGTCCTTTACAATGCCCCCTGCGTTCCATGCTTGATCACGAAGGGTTGTCCTCGTTCGTTCTATGGGTTGATTGACACGTACACTTCTCATAGTGTTTAATGCGGGTAGTTGAGACGTTTGCTCGTGTCAGACAAGTGTCTTCTGCCCCTGTCACATCCGTGTCAGTCAGATTTTCCTCGCCGTTGATCTTGGTTCTTTCTGGGGATAAGAGAAAGTAGATCTTTGGGAGCTATTTGGTGCTCCCCAGTAACATCATACTTCGGTACACCTTAATTTTCTACCATTGGGTTATCTGGACGAAGATCTGATGCTGATGATGCATGCTTCTTGGTTGTAAGCGTGTCTCATCATGTTTTGATGGCTTGATTCGCATGCCTTCCGCGTGTTTCTTCATAAACACGTGGTTGATGGTTAAATATGTACACACATCAACAATAGTCTTCTTATCATGAATTGATACATATTTGTCAAGGGAATCTTGATTAACAAGGTAAAGTCCAGAGTTGATATCAAAAATCATTATTGGCAGGGAATCAATAGTTTCATCAGAGAAGATGAAATTTGGGGTACCTTTTCTATGGGTTTGATCTGAACCTTCTCCTCTAGTGAAATTCCTATTATGCATGTTACTAAAATTTTTGTAAGAACTTGTAAATTCGAACAGAAGTAGAAGAAACTTACAATTGGAATCGTCTGTTGATGTTCGAACTACTCTTTCTGAAGTGAAGTTGATGAAAACCGCAAGTACCCTTTGAAGATTGAGTGGGATTGAAACAAATTTTTGTTTCGAATTCAAGAGAGAATCAAAAATCTTGTTTTTTTTATTTCGAACCAACTTTTTCTCTTTCTGTCGGACTGTTCGAAGAAGAGATAATAAGAGAAGAGTTTTCACTCTTTGTTACTATTATCACCGAACTATGTGTCGGTTCCGATTCGGTTTCAAATGGGTTGGTTTTAGAGTTAGGCCGTGGATCCGAAACCCATTCTTCAAATAGACTAGTTAACCCATATCCGAAAATACTCATGGGCGTGGACTATGTTGTACGTCCAATGTGAATTTTGGATAATTCATTAGTGTTACCCATTTGTTTTTCTCCGGAAACAGTATCAATATATGATACTCCCTTCGTCTCAAGGCGGAGAAGTTAAAAATTGTAGTCTTTATATATAGGAGGATATCTATTTCCAATGTGATTTCTTCCCTATATACCCTTATTAAAGAGTATGATATTCACAAACTTAGTTAATGCTTTTAGTAATTCCTAAGAACAATTACACTTTTTAAATATTTTAGTGGGATAAAAACTTTTAATATATTCATATTTTCCATATTTCCTAGACAAATGTATTGGAATTGATGACGGTAAATCAGGTACAATCAGGAAAATTTATGAAAACCAAAAAATTTCTTATTCTAAGAGAATTCTACTTTTCTGCCTATATATAGGGGACGGAGGGAGTACATCTTTGTTTATACATATATTAGAGTTGATATCAATTGTATTTGGACAAGAATGCAAATTAATGTTATCAAGAGAAAAATTCATGCAATAGTCATGTAGATATTGACATCTTTCAGTCATTGGTTCTTTAGGGGATTGTTTTATAGATTCAAAAAATTATCCACATTATCTTGTAATTGCTGACGATCACTGAGAATCTTGCATGTGTTTTTAAAAGACTCCTCTTCCTTTAACTCGTAGAGTTCAAGTTCTAAAGATAGATCACTGATTTGTTTTTCAATTTCAGCAAACTCAATGATTTTTCGACTCATTTTGTCTTTAAGATCTTCAGTGAGTCTGAGATACAATTGACAATCTACTACAAACCAGATTTATTTGGATCGTAAAGACTCAACAATTTCATTGTTTATATTTGCTTCAAATAACTTTGAGTCATCTAATATTGATAATACGTTAACTGAATCACCCATTAGATTTAATTCTTATAGGTTGGATCACACCAAACACAGATTGTTAGATTGTCGTGTTTGCCCGCTCTGATACCAATTGAAAAGATTGAGGTTACCCAAATACACCACAATCTTTTAATTTCAACCTATAAGTCCTCTTACCGAAAATGATCGTTTATAGACAGAGTCGAGACAATACAACAAATCAGTATTCACACTTTGTGTGATTGTCTATGGATACGAGATCGAGACGATACAACAACCAAAGTGTGATACTTGAAAATAGGTTCGGACATAACCAAACTCTATAGGATCACTATCAAATATATCGGAGTTAACTTTTGTGTGATTTAATTTAAATTATATAAACAAACATAATTGCGGAAAACAAAAGTAAATCACACAACAAGATTTTGTTAACGAGGAAAACAGCAAGTGCAGAATAACCTCGTGACCTAGTCCAGAATTGAATACTCTCAGAATTAAGCCGCGATACAAGATTTAAACCAACTTCGTATAATTGAGACCAATCAACTACCCCTAATTTACTTAGTTTACTTAGTTTCCTCAGTATCCCTGCGCTTCCGACTTCGAAGGTCACGCAGGTACAATTCCTTTGGATCGTATTCCAAACAGTAAAGGAACAACAAATCTGTTTGATAATAACTCTATTAATTCTTTCAAGATAATGATATCTCAAGTCATACGCAAAGGCTCTTTCGTTTAATCTAATAAACTCCTTTGCCTGGTTAGATCAATCTATCCAATAACTACAAAAGTAGTTAAGTTTAGATTCGCACTCAATCTCAATAAATCTCTAAGAGATATATTGAGAATGCTGATCTCACGCAACTAATCAATCGAATTATAGTTAGATCCCAGCCGATCAAGGTTTGTGCACACACAAAGATATGAGAACTAATAAGAAATCTTCTTTGTCTTCAAATGTTCTTTAATCTTCAATAAACACCTGCACAACACCACTTGATCTCTTGTGATCAATCACACACAGAACAGAGTTTGTTAACAATAGATTATCACAAGATGTTTTTAGATCTACAAACAGTACTAACGATCCCGTCGATACTTCGACCTAGTTTGAATGAATCTTATATCAGAAGAGAAGATTCTCAAGAATAACAAACTAGGTGCAATCAAAGTTTCAAAAACCGTTAGTCAATCAAATCAATCAAAAACTAATAAGACTGCACTTATCCAGTTTCCCACCAACGGTACTCGTAGAGCTTCTTGATCCCACAGAAGTCTTTAAACGAGCAGTCGTAAGAGATTTCACCTAATTAGGATACCTTCCTCTCCGAATAGACGACTCCGCCAGAAACAACAAGAATGAAGTTTGCATGGCTCTTAATTAGGATAGTTTGATACAAATGCAAACTTAGGTATTTATAGACCAAGGATGTTTACACACGAAGGAATTTCCAAAACCGAAAATATTCTCAAGATATGCAATGAATAGCAAAATTCGGTTTTCCTAATTCCAATAAATGCTTGTCCAAAATTTCTGAAATCTCTCAATAGAAAATCTCCAATTAGTAAATGCACATTACTAATTTTTATTCTCTAGAGGTATGCATTTAATTGTTGGTAATTAAAGCATAAAAACCAAAAACTTTAATTAAGAGATTCTCAATTTATTTCGGCACAAGATCTCCTTGAGTACTAAGGAATATCTTTGAAAAATAAATGATAAGAGTTACTTTACGTGCTCAAAGTATGTTGACATCTCTTCACTGTAAGTTCTTATTCATATTTACATGGATTTACATTCTTGGAATCGGTTACACCACACTTCCAAGCAAGTTTAAAATTAATTGATGTATTATCTACGAAGTTCAAAAGATAAGCGTTACACTTCATAGTCTAATTCCCTAATACTATGATCATACAAATATGACCATGTCACGTCACTAGAGTATTATAAAATATGTACAATATATACAGCTTCGCAGTTATCTTTTCAATATAGCACGACTTGAAAGATACGTTATGAATGAAACAGTTCAATTCAATATTACTAACCTCAAGAGGAAGGATGATGTCTTCGTTGTAGTTAGCTTCTTCTTCACATTCATCAGGTCTTCAGAGTATGTAACGTACCGGTGAATTTTCCCTTCTAGCGGGCTGGATCCAGCCCGTCCAGCAAGACTAAACCCCCGTTCTGTCACACAGAAGTATAAAACGATACATATAAAATGGTACATAAAACGGAAATGATTTTGTACGAAAGGAAAACAATTAAAGAGCCTGAGTTTAGACAGTGGAAAAAAAATGTGTACATTCTTGTCCATAAAAATCCAACATAGCCTGTTCAAACGAGTCCATTATTTTCAAACATAAAATGTGCAATTAAGGGCATCAATACTCAGAAGAATGCTGGAACAATCAATATGTATAGATGTTAAGTACACTTGGTAGTTGACTACATAGATCCAAACTTAAATTAAATGAGTTCCAAAGATCCAAAATGAAACATAATGGTGATGAGTACACACTTCACATAAATATAACAAGTATTAACTTAAGTAAATCCGTAAGAGAACGAAATATACAAAACAAGGCCTGCTACTATCTTCAAGTTCCAGCAGGAATTTCAAAACAGAGAATGACATATACACATTATGGTTCAA